>NW_026571190.1:21716230-22316230 GCF_026225935.1 Boleophthalmus pectinirostris | reverse complement strand
GCAGTTATTCAGTGAGTAGGAAGGTCGCATCTATGGGACTATGGGACTTTCCTTTGAGCTAAACACTGACTGTAGTTTGAGTCAAAGATTTGGTAATGACACTCTTCTTCATGAGATTTCTTATCCAGCCTCCATTTTGTTCTGGTTGAAGCCCACACAGTCACACATATGTAAATCAAATCCACTGATGACTCAAACACAGTGTCCCTTTATGCTTGGCAGTGGTTTAGGTCATTTGTCCATCAGAATTGTGGCGATGGTAACTTGACTTCCAGGCCACTTGCTCACTACAAAGGAAAGCAGGCCACTAAGACACTGTCCTTATGCTTTATCCTGGTCGCATGTGAGAGCCACTAGTTAAGTCTGTGAGCAGGCAGCTGAGGCCCATATGGAGCAGATGGACAGCCCCATAGCCCAGGGAAGCACTTGTCTGTGTCTCCCCTTATTAACCCACATAGTACTCTCCCAGACTGCAGTGGGATTACTGTATACAGGCAACAAACAGCTGACAGACCCCCATACTAGTACAAAGTTAAACTGACCTTGTTTGATCTAAATAAAAGCAAAGTCATCACTGTGTGTTGTTGATTAACTCAAGGTTTCTGATTGCATGTTCTGTATGTTTTTCCAACAGCTTCAGCTCTTGATTGAGATCATTTGGCCATTGTTTATCTTCTTCATCTTGATTGCAGTTAGAATACATTATCCCCCCTATGAGCAGCATGAATGTAAGTAACAGACACTTCTGCCATCGAACACACACATTTCTATCCAAACTGTACTTATTTTCTATAATATATTTACCTTTTGTCTTCTCGGAACATCCAAGTTGTAACAGATTAGGTACAGAATAGACCGGGAGGATTTGCGTCAATATTTGTTCTTACTGTGAGCATGTGACTGTTGACAAATTAAACAGTAAAAAGTCACCTGCAAACTAAAAGCTTCAGGTTATTAATTTTGTTCAAAAATTTTAAATTATGTTAAGATCAAGGGGAGGGGAGCGAAGACAGTAACTTAGAATGAATCCTTATTCATCAAACAAGTAGGTCAAATTCTTGGCCTGTTTTTCTTATCTTACTGTAAGAGTTATTGTAATCTCGTTAACCTCAACAGTAGCTGAAAGGCCAGCTGATAAATTTCATCATACAGATAAGACCTCATAAATATCAGAGACAGAGGGATCAATTGTGTACAATGAAGTTTAGAAAGTTGTTTCCCTGTTTGCCCTGTCTGCTCATACAATAAAATTATTAGTATTGTTTAAGAAAGTATCTCTTTTTTGGTCTATTTATGGCATGCTATAATATAAACCTTTCTTTTCAGGTCATTTTCCCAACAAGGCCATGCCCTCAGCTGGTACTCTGCCGTGGGTGCAAGGCATCATCTGCAACGCAAACAACCCCTGCTTCCGATCCTCCACTCCCGGAGAGAGCCCCGGGATGGTGGGAAACTTCAACGATTCAATGTAAGAAATACTGGTTTGGATGATGAAACATTCATATAATATTGAACTTACAGTGAGGAATAGTACAATAGTGAGTACAGATGTTCAAATTTAACCTAAATAGATATTGCTGCGTGCTTTGATACTTGCTGTCTGACATATGTGGCATATCTAATGTTGACCTTTTTTGCAGAATTTCTCGTCTCATCACTGATGCCAAGAAGATCCTACTGTATAGCCAGAACGATAAAAGCTATGAGGGCTACAAGGGCCTGGTCAGAGCCCTCAGGAAGATGCAGAAGAACACAGCCCGTAAGAAAAAAATACATTATATCATCTTTTAAACACATTTTTTAAAGGCACTGAGTCATCCATTCATATTTTTTCATTTTTCACTGCAAGCCAAGTTAAATCCTCCCACATTGGCACAAATACTAATATGATAGGAGCATTCATAATCTTTTTTTTTCTTTAGCCTTTAACTGAACCAATTTTAATGTTATTAGTTACTTGGTAACATTCAACTGAACATGCTTTCTTTCTCTATGTAACAGAGAGACCTCCTACTGATTTTAAGTTTGTCTAAAAACCAAAAATTCAAGTACATAATTTGATAACCCTGCAGCCCACTAAGTGACTTATCTCCCCCCTCATAGCAGTGACGAGGGGTGTGGCCTGTGCCTCTGTTATCGGCGCCTGCCAGACTCATGATCCGATCTCCAAAAGTCAAATGTTGCAATTCACTGCATCTAAAATGGCCTCTAAGAGCACAATTTTGGTTTTATAAATATCAAAATTTAACCACTATAAATACGATATACACTTTAACAAGTATTCTTTGTACATTGAATTTAGATATTTAAAGTGGTTTTGACATTGACAGCAAAAGGAAAAGCTGAAATGTCACCAACTAAAAATAGCACGTTCATAATTCTTCTAGCCTATGCTGACTTGGTTTGACACAAAAAATGCTACATTATCTTTTGTTTATCTCAACAAAAATGATAATATATAAAATATTATCATCAAATTAAACTTGAAAATAGAGCTGGGTGATGTGGTCAAAAGGTAGATAGATTATTTTAAAAAAAAATTTTTTTTTCTTGCTTTGTTTACATTACCTACTTTTTTATCATCACACCACTTTTGAACTATTGGGTCTTTTCCCTCTGCCCTCTTTATTGGGTGTACATTTACAAATGATGCAACACAGCTACAAAATCAAGGATCTTGTTAGTTTGGTTACCTTCTGCTGCGTTAAATCAACAGTGAGTGACCTATGATGCAATAAACACGCTGTGCTTTACATGGCCTTGAAAAGCCTGTATATTACACATTTGCGAAATTAAAAGAAAATATTGACATTTATCATAAATCCCAATAGCCTACGCACAAGGAGGTGGGGTGAAGTTATTCATCATGATGTAATGGTGCTCATTGATTCTGTTTTCTTGGTCAGACAGACCTTTGCTACATCTGTGCAGTTTATCATTATAGTAATTTAATGTACAGGCCTGTTTTGTTCTTAAGCCACGTGAGAAGTGTCCGATTGAGGCGACAATGATGGAGGACTCAGAAGGGAGCGTGGTGCTATAGGGATCAAAGTGCTGTGCGCAGAGGGGCTCACGTGCAGCTTAATAATTCAGCCAGCAACGGGGGTTAGAAGAGAGATTTATACAGATAAAGTGTTGAGGGTCAAGCACAGCGAGCTATACTGTATAGAGTACAACATGTAACAGCTGGTTTGAGGCAATGCTTTTGGTTCCATATTAGAGGGGGAGATGGATCTTTATCATGTTGAGATGATGATGATGGTGCTGCTGCTGCTGCTGATGATGATATACTAGTATAGTGAACGATTTGCCACTGAACATAATGATCAATGTACAAAATATACAGGACTAAAAAAGTGTTTATAGTGTGTGTAGGCCTTTACATAGACACCTGACAGTGGTTAAGGTTTAAGGATTGAGTCTGTAGATTGTTCTGGTGAAAATGTGTGTATTTCGTTTATTTGTTTGTGAGTGACCTCATTCATTATTTTATCAGCTACATCACTAATATTTCCGGAAAGTTCATAACTCCATTGCAGGCAATTTGACTACCTGCAATGAGCAAACAAGTGTAGTGTTTGCGCTGGTTTGGCCACTGATGTAATAAGCTTAGTTAAGTAGCCAAGTTTGCTTTGCATTTTCATGTCTGTTTGATTTAAAACAGGATATGAAAGACCAGGAGCACATGATGGAAGAGGGACTGTCCTTGTTTGAAATCCTGGTTAAGTCTAAATCTGACACTGATAGATAAGAATTGTTACTTCTGTTGCTTGCTCTGGACAATCTTTTTCACACACTTAAGTTGTCCAAACAGACAAACAAAGGATTTAAAGTTTCCACATGTGTTTTTGCCAACTCTTTTTTTCAACCAGAGTGAACAATGTTGTCTCTCCCCAAACCCCACAGCAAAGAGCATCATGGGAGTTTTCCTACTGGGACCCTGATTAGACCTTATTAACACTCCCCTGTTGTTATCCCTTGATAACTAGTGCCACAAAGGTGTTTAATGAAAAACAAAAAAACTGCATGCAGACAAATGGTTGGGATAAATGGACTTAAAAGTGTTGAGTTTCTAATTGACATTGAAGGCTGAACACATGAGACATATCACATTTGTGCTGGCTCGACATGCACTGTTCTTTTTCATTTCCTCTCAAGGGAGCGTAAAGTGCTTCCTGTTTGTCTATGTCATGTGAAATCTTAAAAATACAAGATTTACTGGAGATGAGCTAAATTACAGGGAATTGGCTGACGCTGGCATTGGAAGACTGGTCATGCCCTATTTTATTATATATTAATATATATTTAGATGATTAGCATGATGCAAAAGGCTATGCTGACACAAAAACTATACTTGCATAAGAGACAAAGACAAAGACAGGTTTGTTTGTAACCAAAATAACTCAGTACACCAGCTGCCTGTGGGCCCATTTCTTGTGTGTGAGATTCCTCTTAACCTACTTTCATTGGAGCTTTTTTATAATAAGTCAGTTTGTTCCCGGACAAATTACAGGATGGAGATAGAAGAAGTTGGTGGTATTTAGAGCAAAGTGGAATGACCGTGAGTAACCTCGTCTGTATGAGTCTGCAGACCATAAACCGACTCCAGCCAGTTTCATAAACACTATGGCGTCTATGGTATTCAGGAAAAGAACAAGAAGTCCTCAGAAGGGTGTTCTCCCTACTCATTTATTAAAAGCTCAGCAGATTTATTACTGTATAAAATGCTGCACGGATGTAGTGGGGGGTTCGGAGGGAAGAGGGGAGGTTAGCGCTTCGAATCCCACTCTTAACATTAAGAAAAACACTGTCGACAGAGTGGTTGGCAATGCAATTCCAGCTCCCACAGATGATTACTGCTGATGTGTTTATCAACTTAACCCCAAGTGTCTGTGTACACTGGTGTATGAATGTGTATGTGAATGGGTGAGTGGTTTCTTGATGTAAAGCACTTTGAGTGTTTTGAAGGTGGAAAAGCACTATATAAAAATTTGACCATTATTATTTTTACGGGTGTAACAATAACCAAAATATTGTGATATTGTACTGTCAAAACTCTCACAGTAATATCAAGAGCTGTTGCAATATATCGAATTACAAGTTCCTTTGGTTAAATGCGTTGTTTTATAGTAGCAACAGCTAAAATCCTAGGAAACTACATATCCCATCATTCATTTCAGTGCAGACAACATGGAGAAATATGTTTTTTACTTTAAGTCTTGGGATTATGACAGTAAGTAATACCTTGTCAAGGTATTTTAAATGCAAAAAGTATCCTGCTTGCAAAATATTGCAATAAATATTGTATCGTGAAATGAATATCGCGATAATATCGTACTGTGAGATTTGGATATCGTGGCATCCCTATTATTTTGTCATCTTTTTTTGCTTTTGTTTAATTCTTCTTCTAAAACCATGAATATTAAATGCAACCTTGGTGTCCCACAGGGTTCAAACTGAAGGACTTTCTGAAAGATAATGAGACACTTTCCCATTTCCTTCACCACAACGCCTCTCTTCCCCGACACGACCTCAGACAGATCGTGGAGGCTGATGTCAATCTGGAAAAGGTGAGTCGTTCAAAATATCCCTTTACTCTTTGAATACATAATACATATGTTATTATTACCAGCTTTAGCAACAGCACAACTCATACACCATTCAGCACTGTAATGACCTTGTCTTGACAGCGCCTGTGGCACAGTTAAGCCCTTAATACCCCAGCTGAAATTCATCTTGGGTGCAGGCATATAAGCTGATGGGCATCCCTTGTTTTCAAATGCTTTCTTTCTTCAGTTCCACTTTTTGTATTTTTACAGTGTAGATAACAACTTAAATTTTAACATTCTTAGTCAAATCCACTCATACTTTTGCAATAACTGTAGTCACATGGTTTACCTTGTTTTAGCCCAATGTATTTTTAAACCATCCATCACATTGTTGCAGCAGCTTTACCCTGAATCTATAACATCATCCCTCTCCGCTGTTGGTGGGCTGTGGTCACATGATCTGCACCTCCCCCCGTTCCTCTGTTCTGAAACACGTGCACGCTCAGTCCAAATGTCTGGCACATCTCATCTACTCCATACACGCCCATTGATCACTGAAAATAACTAGAACTGTTATAGATGCCCAATTAGTCATGTTGGCTTTGATGACTGAAGAAAGAATTGTCAAAACAGGTTTAGGATTTTGATCTATAAACATCAACATAGCTTAATAAAAGTAGCTTGGTGACTATTGAATGATATACTGTACAGTGTATAGTCATAAGCCCTCTGTTGTTATTCTACAGGGATTAGAAGCGCACTGTGCATGTTTGGAGTCAGATAAACATGACAGAATAACACAAACTGGTCAAGGACACTAGGTTTTTTTCACCATCCTTGTGCGTAACATTTTGACTAGTTATGTGAACCGTCTAGTTCATATCAAAGAAATGGACATTCTGTTACCAGGCCTCACAGCTTTGTTTGCTCATTCAAATGTTTTATCTAAAAGCTGCTATCAACATATTTCTATGTATGTCCACAGTCTTATCACATTTGCTTTTATCTACGCCATACGTGCATACATACACCCCTCAAATTCCCCACTATTTTTTAAATATAATGTAAATATATTCATATAAAATTTTAATTATTTTAGCAAATTACAAAAAAAATTGCAATTGCTGGGTAATGATGGAAGCTGTCAAGAATGTTATTTATTGTGAGTAGCTCCAGATTTGGCTTACAGCAAAATAAATGTATCCTGTTGTTTGGTAGCAGTATTCTGAATATAATAGGGCTGTTCTTGTAAAGACTGCCTAGTGACTATTTAAGAAAAGACTGCCTGATAACGAAACACTTCAACAACTGTATCACTGCAACACTATTCAAACACACCACAGAACTGTAAACATTATTGAGCCAATGGAATTAAATTAAACAATTTCCTTAATTAGTATTTAATTGCAGAGTGCTATTACATGTTGTACGTCATCACATCTTCTCTATGTTAAGTTATTCATCAACATATTTCTATGTAGTTCCACACTCTTATCAAGTTCGATTTTATCTACAACATTCATTTATTTTGTTATTTTATGTAATCCCTCAAATTCTCCACTATTTTTTGAGAAATGTGAAATAATGTTCTCTTTTTCACTTTCTTTTAGGTGCTCACAAAAGGTTTTGGATTCCATCTGAGAGATCTCTGCAACACAACACCCTTAGAGGAGTTTGTTCATATTGCCGACCGCAATGTATCCAAAAGGACTCAAGAAATCATCTGCAAATCATCCAGCGAATGGTTGAACAAAGCACAGAGACACTTCCTCTCAAATCTGGACTTCCTTAAACCTATTCGAGTAAGTTACATCACACTCTTAAAGCTTTTCATTTCCTTTTTATTTGGAAGTTTGACATCTGAAAACAAGTCAGGTGTTTACAAGTTCATAAAAAGCAGTGAAAATACCTGCTTTATCTCTTACTTGAGTCGTTTGCTACTTTTGAAATCAACTCCACTACTTCTACTCTTGAAACTAACTCATATAACCTTTTCCTTACATTCTTACTCCCACCTCCCCTTCCTGGCACTGACTAAGGCCACAACTTGCACTTTGTTTCTCAACCCCAACAAGCTTTTTGCAATCGTAAAAAAACCATTGTTGGCTAAACCCTTACTGCTTTTTCCAATTTTAACTAAAGAGGTAAATTTGTGTTGTTCTGTGTCTCGTACTGGTTTGTGTTTGTGGCACCTGTGCTTTATCTGGTGTCACACATTCCAGCAGCTGCCATAGTCGTGTGATATATGAGAGCCACAGCGTCGCAGTGCCATCGTCCACTCACAGACAGCCAAAAAACACAAGTGGTCATGCTGACGGGAACACGCAGGGGTCAAAATGCACATGTGCCCGTAGCTTTTACTGTATGTTTGTAGATTTGAACTTTGACACGGGACCCCTTATTCGTATTTTGTGTCACATGTTCATCAATGTCATTTCAGATTGCTTCCTTTAAGTAGAAATATATGTTCCATCATTAATCTGAACATTCCTATTAGACTCTTTCAATTATTAACCACCACAAAAAATACATATAATCTTTTTACTGTAAAACTGTAAAAGAGTGGTAAAAATTCATATTATTTTAGCAAATTACATAAAATTTCACCGCTGCTGGGAAATGATGGAAGCTGTCAAGAATGTTATTTATTGTAAGCTGTTCCAGATTTGGCTCACAGCAGAATAAATATATCCTGTTGTTTGGTTGCAGTGTTCCGAAGATAATAGGGCCGTTCTTGTGGACATTGCCTATTTAAGAAAAGATTGACCGATAACGAAACCCTTCAAGTGCATGACTGTAATGCTATTCAAACACACCACAGAACTGTAAACATTATTGAGGCAATGGAATTAAATTAAACATAATTTCCTTAATCAGTACTTAATAGTGGGGTACTGTTACATACTTTACGTCATCACATCTTCTCTATGTTGATTTATTCATCAATATCTGCAGGGAAACTATTCAGTTTGAGTTGTAATATTAACAATTTTACAATGATTTTTCTCAACAGAAAGATGTGAAGACTGATCCCAAAGTGGTTCAGGAAGTCTCTGCTGCGACGGACAGTCTCCTGGAAAGTCTGGGTGCTCTGGCCGTGGAGGTAAATTAAACATCCTCCATGTTACAACACGCATCGGACCACCTGTCTTCACTGTTTGATTCCAAAGTTCAGACACTAATATTTGCCCCGTTAATCAATGGTTTCTAAGAATAAATCAGAACATACCATTTAATGAGCTCAACAGATTCGATTATATTACTGTATTAAATGTTCAGCATTTTTAAAAGAAATATATAATATATCGAAAAATACAATATAAAGAAAAAACATAAAGAAAACACAATTTATGAAATAATAATGTCATTGTTTAACATTTTATACACTATTTAAAAAGTTCATTCTGAGCTTTGGTTTGATACTGATAATTCAACTTAAATCCACCCCCTGAAATCCCAAATAACTACAACATGTGTGCAGCCTAGTACAGTTCCTACAAAGCTGTAATCTAATGTAAACCAGTGCTCCCGGATCACAGCTCAGGATCACATTGCATATTCACAGTACATAGAAGCCTCCTGTTAGACTCTTGTTCTGTTGATCTGGCAAAACTATAGACCCAGCTGTACGAGATAGCGGGATAGGATTTCCTGTCTGTGTGGTTGGAAGAACATCTATAATGTAATTTGATATTTCAAGACATTTAGCCAACCACATTAAAAGTCTGCTATGCCCATGGCAGGCTTGTGTGAATTATATAAAGCCTAACACAGTTACTTAATTAGTGCCTGGTATACGCTGTTCAGTGTTTCGCCATAATGATTACTGCATTGCTGCCCTTTTAATACATTGTTAGTTTTACTTAAAGGAGATTATCACAGTTTACCAGAAGGTCTCAGGCCTGCACAGTACAAAAATACACTGATGTAACCTGAAAACCATGAAATACCTAGAAAATATATCTACAGTAGTAGTAGTAGTAGTAGTAGTAGTACACAGTTTGCCAATAATTCATCACCAATAACAAATTTGCGGGCCATTTTTTTGCATTGGCCTAAATGTGTTACCAAGTTCTTCTGGCCTCAGGCTGTATGAACTCTAGTAACCTCTGTCAGTCTGCTCCTCGAGGTAACTCAGGGGCAATTTTAAGCTTCATGTCACCTAGTTGCTGGCAGCTCTGAGGATGTACTGTATGCATATGTTTTAGTGTTAGTCATCTGGCCCTTCCTGTTAACACTGACCACCTTTCAGCAAATGATAAACACCGCATACTTGACACACAGAGCCACTGACACGTTTTAAATGCGAGACAGTAATTTGAGTAAATACAAGATGGGATGCCCAATTTTTAGTTTTCTTAAACTTGCTTAAACTTGAACATGCAAACAAAATTGTGGGTTATAAAGCAGGAAACATGTGACTGGTTTTGTATTACAGCTGTAAGGTAACCACAGTGTTTTCAGTAGCGAACTGAGAAGTCTCACTTTCTTTCAGTTTGAAACCAGAGCTAAATCAAAGCTTTGTGACCGGTCCAATTGCAAGCAAAAAGCGCAAAAAAAAACAACCAAAAAAAAAAATATTTGAAGTCAACAAGAATGTTATTTATTGTGAGCAGCCTCTGTTTTGGCTCACCCTAGCGTAAATATATCCTTTTGTTTGGTAGTTACTGTGTATTCAGCTACAGTTTGAACATAATATGGCTGTACTTGTGTAGGCTGCCTATTAGAAGAATGACCTATAGTAACTCTTTGTTCTGGAATCTTCTGGTAGCACCTCTCGCTCCTGTCTTACAACACAGCATGGCGCCCCTTCTTATTATACAACATATACATAGAAACTGATAAAGATTCTTGATTTCAACAACCTTTTAACTGTATTTTATCATAATCTTGCATGGTAAACAAACTCACATTTTTAGCCTTTTGTTCGGTACTTGGACAAAAATTTCCTCCCACTTTCATTCCTTCCCGATCATGAGTTTGTGACATAGGCCAGTTATCATTGGAACTTGTATGGACTTGTTTCTTGACCCGTAATAACCTCAATGTGATTCACTGCTGCAACACAATGTAATAATTGTACAAGTATTTATTATAATCTGCAATTCTTTGTCTGTTATAGCATGAAACATACATAACTATTTGTGTAAACCTTATGTAATACAGCTATAAATGCATTTTATATAAGTGTAACAATAGCACATTAGCAACATTAGGTTATGTGACCTGAAATAAAATTCACACCTGTATAAATTCTTAACAGGTTGAGATAGCAAGCTGACACTATTTAAATTTATCGCATTGAGACAGGAGGCTAAGTGTGAACTGTCTCCACCCTGACGTAGTTGAAGTCTAGGACGCCAAAAAGCACACTGTAACTTAAAATCTCCCACACCACACACAACCACTTTCACATAGTTTAAATACACCGACTGTGTTGTGATAGGTAATAGCGAAGCAACAGCAAGTGTAGCTTTTAACCTCTGTACCTTTAACCTGAACAATATGTTCAAGGCAATTTAACCTTATGCATTAATCTCATGGCAATAGTGACTGTAACAATGTCCTGGAGAATACAAAGATGTCTTATTCTGGAAGTGAATGTGATGGGTTTCGATTTGAGAAATATTTGTACATTTTCTGTTTTTGTTTTGAGTTGTCTGTGCCAAAACAAAAGGCCTCTTGGTATGCAGTGATTTGTATATATTTTAGCCTTTACATCAGTTTCCCCTTCAGACATTTATTATAAGAACAATTGTGATGTTTGTGATTGCCAGATGTAGCTGATTTTCTCATTTTTTATGTACACTGCTTCAAAATTGTTAGGTGAGGATGGCATGGGGGTGAGCTCTATGTTCCCACACCTGCATTTTTCCATGTTTTTGAGTTGTAGGTTTATGATTAAGATAGGACCTGGTTTTGAGTTTGTGTTTAAGGTTGGGGGCAAAGTGAGTGTGGGTGTTATGGATTTAGTTTCAAAAATATCTTTTACATTTAAGAGACCATGGCTGTGGAACATAGGCACACTCCTGTGTGCTTTGATGCTGAACTTTAAGGCAATTTCGACTGTCAATTTTTGTATTTAAAAATATGCTTAAATATATGTTCTGTCCCTTCAGCTCGGTAGTATTGACAGTTGGAAGGACATGCGCAGAGAGATCCTGTATCTCACCGGAAACGCCACAGGCTCCCCAAACCAGATGTACCAGGCTGTGTCACGAATCGTGTGTGGGCACCCTGAAGGCGGCGGCCTCAAGATCAAGTCCCTCAACTGGTACGAAGACAACAACTACAAGGCCTTGTTTGGAAACCATGGCAACGACAGCGAGATTGAACCTGTCTCAGTGTATGACAACTCCTCAAGTAAGTTCACTTTTTGAATTTTATTTTTGTTACATTTATTTGACTGTTATGGGTTTTTATTTGGGCTAAATAATTATAAAAATATATCTTATATATAGTCACATTTTTTGTTGTTTTTGATCCAATTCACTCTTTAGATTTTAATGTTGATGTCAAATCTAATTTATTTTGCCTTGGGTTAATGCTTTTTTTACTTAAGAATTACCATAATAGCTTTAATACATCTTCTCTGGAACTAAGTTCATGTTACACAGAGATATTTTAAAAGATGATGAATCTCTAATGGACAAAGTAAAGGAATATATTGGTATTGGTTTCCCAGCTCCATATTGCAACAACCTGATGCGGAGCCTTGAGTCCAGCCCTATTTCTCGAATGATCTGGAGGGCCTTGAAGCCTCTGTTGATGGGCAAGATCCTCTACACTCCAGACACTCCAGCAACACAGAGAATAATCCACGAGGTACAGTTGTAAAGTCATATATTATTAAAACTAAGGGCTACTTTCTAAATAATAATTGATAAACTACAATCTTGTGGTTATTTTGCAGGTTAATAAGACATTCCAGGAGTTTGGTGTCTTGCGGGATCTTGGCGGCATGTGGGAAGAAATGAGACCTAAAATCTGGAATTTCATGGAGAACAGCGAGGAAATGGACTTAGTCAGGGTGGGTCCACTGTGCTGACGTCACGTACAAACACTTGTCTAAATGTTTTTCCTGTTTATAGTTATCTTTGTATCTGGGTGTCTCAACTGTAATAGAGTCCTTAGAGTGACCTTCAAAGACAAAGTGACCACTCAGAATACCCAAAGGATTTACTCTGTCTACATGGACAAATATGTGTAACAAAAATGCATCCATGTCATGAGATGGACCACAATCACAAAAAGTAGTTCAGACAGAGGGGAGCCTCAACAGTATTTAGTCATAAAGACATATCTACTAATGTAATCATTTTGAACTTGCTTTAATCAGTAGAAATAGATTGTCCCTCTGTGTACGCTAACACCAAAAGGATTACAATACATGTTCTTATGCAATGTTGGTTTGGCTACAGCAAATACAGTTTATAATCACTAAGCTGCATTGGCAAACATAATAATACCACTTCCATAATACTGTATCAACTTCCATCTAGTGGCCAAAGCCGGAATTGCAAAGTTATGTTCATAAACATGCTGTTGATCTAATGAAGAATTTAAATTATAGGGGACAGATTTTTAGTGTATGCAGATTTTAGTCCCCACCATGTAAAAATACCGCCCCTGCTTAAGAGTGTGAAAACCACATCATAGTAAAAATACATATCAGATTTTTGCTGAGAAATTTGAGTATATTGTACATAACTTGGTTGTTTTGTTATCTTTAGACATTACTGCAGAACAATGCCAGTGCTTCATTCTTCAACACACAGCTGAGTGGCACGGAGTGGAAAGTGTCCGATGTGGCGCGGTTTTTGTCCAAAGTGTCTGAGGGTCCTCAGTCTGTAGGCTACACCTGGAAGGAGGTTTTCAATGAGACCGACCAGGCCATACAGACCATTTCCCGCTTCATGGAGGTCAGTTTTCTACTCCACAATATACAAGAGAGTGAAAAATACTACATTAGAAAAATAAGATGTAAGGTTTGATTCTTGCTTTTCTTAATACTGTTAATATATCACATTTAGGTCATTGTGTCCCACAGACACAGTGACTTAAGCCTTGTGGTGACCGAGGTTAAATGTTTTTTCTTGGCTTTCTAGGTCAGGTCAAATTGTATGCTTGGTACTTGTATTATGTTGTTTTTGATGGGACTAAATCACTGCTAAATGTCCTTAAATTTAATTTGTTTCTCTCTCAAATTTAATTATTGCAGTGTTCAGTGTACCAAAGCACTCTGGCTCTTGTAGGTCAGTGGAGCGCCAAGGTTTACCCACAACAACTACCACTATTATTGCCCTGCCAAGTGCTAATCAATTTTCATGCTCTTTTCAAACACATTAGTCAAATCTTTTTCATTGACCTAAATTGAAAATAACTCATAATAAATTGGTGCTTCAAATAGTCTCATGCGTTATAATCCATGTTTCTGAAGTAACATTTTTAAGTGTAGGTAAATTATAAAATTCCTTACAATTAAAGTTTATGACTCTGGCTGTCCATGTAAAGCGACCCACTGACCGACTCACAGCGATTCACTAAAGATATTCTAAAGGCTTTCACACAACAAACTGCTTCAAGGCTGAGAGGGTCATAAAAGTCATGTCTGTGTGGAGTTATGAGTATGTTTATATTGAATTCCGGCACCAATGATTGAAAAGGTCAATTTTGTCAACTTAGATACGCAAGCTAATCTGTCAGGACTGCGTAAACAATAACTTTTTTCAGCTATTTTTGAAAAAGAAAAAAAAAACATGTTAAAAATAATTAATTTATAAAATCTGTTTTTTTTGTTTTTCAAATAGTGTGTGAATCTGGACAAGCTCGAGCCTGTTGCTAATGAGGAGCGGCTGGTAAACAAATCTATGGGCCTCCTTGACAACCAAAAGTTTTGGGCAGGAATAGTGTTTCCAGACATCTCCCACGGTAGCAGCAGTTCAGATCTGCCCCCCAACGTCAACTACAAAATTCGCATGGACATTGACAACGTGGAAAGGACAAACAAGATCAAAGACGCGTAAGAACCTGTTTTTCTGTAATCTGATCATATTTTTGTTTCATAAGATAATTGACATTATACTGCTACTGAGACTGTTACTATTTATAACGTGCATGTTCTGGGTTCATTTAATGGGGTCTTGTACCTTTGTTTTACACGTTACATCATATGCGGATGCTCTAAAGAATATTTCATTATTTTCTTTGACAGTGACATTAAAATTTAATCTTATTTGTTCTGTAGATATTGGGATCCGGGTCCCAGAGCAGATCCCTTTGAGGATCTGAGGTACGTTTGGGGCGGATTTTCCTACTTGCAGGACGTCATTGAACATGGAATAATCCGAGCAATCACTGGAACCAAGGAGAGGACTGGAATCTACATTCAGCAGATGCCCTATCCTTGTTATGTAGATGACATGTAAGCACTCATTCTGTATTAAAACATGTGCTGAAATATAAATTCATTTTTTCACATTTTTGTCTGCTAATTTTCAGATTCCTCCGAGTGATGAGCCGCTCTATGCCGCTTTTCATGACCTTGGCGTGGATGTACTCCGTGGCCATCATTATCAAAGGAGTGGTCTATGAGAAAGAGGCACGACTTAAGGAGACTATGCGAATCATGGGGCTGAACAATGGCATTCTATGGCTCAGTTGGTTCATCAGCAGCCTTATACCACTTCTCATCAGCGCTGGTTTACTGGTGATGCTACTCAAGGTTTGTATTGGAAACTAGCAAATATTAGATCAGTACTTAAGAATGCTGAGCTAAAACAAATCAATTATCTTTGCATTCACTGTGTTGTCATGCATCATCTGACTGTTTTATCCACAAACAAATGATCTCACCATAATGCACTTATCACAAAGCTATTTGTGTAACATCATTCTTCTTTGTCCGTTCAGATGGGAAACCTGCTGCCCTATAGTGACTCAGGGGTGGTATTCCTGTTCTTGGGATCATTTGGAGTGGTCACAATAATGCAGTGTTTCCTGATTAGCACCCTGTTTTCACGTGCTAACTTGGCAGCAGCATGCGGTGGCATCATCTACTTCACCCTCTACCTTCCCTATGTGCTCTGTGTGGCCTGGCAAGACTACGTGGGATTTGGAGCCAAAGTTGTAGTGGTATGTTCATGAAATTATCACAAAATTATAAATCCTTCACTAACAGTAAGGGAATAAAATTAAGCCCATTTACTTTGTGACTGGTATTTTCACAACTCTCTGTTTTGAAACTTGATACCAATTTCAAAACCACAATGCTAAGTAAAAACACAATATTTATAGAATTTAATGTACTTTTTAAATTTTTCTATTCAAAAGATATATGTTTTTTTGAATTGTTAATTTGTAACACATGGATAGATCAAGCCAAATGATTTATCTACTTGGGATAGTGCTTTGGCTTTGATTAATACCTAGGTATTTATAAACTCTTCCTTAATTTCTTTGCAGAGTCTGTTGTCACCTGTGGCCTTTGGCTTTGGCTGCGAGTACTTTGCCCTGTTTGAAGAGCAAGGAGTGGGGATCCAGTGGTCCAATCTGCTGGCCAGTCCCCTGGAGGATGACAGCTACAACTTGACCACATCTATCTGCCTCATGCTGTTTGATGCTGTACTGTATGGAATTATGACCTGGTACATTGAGGCTGTATTCCCTGGACAATATGGTATTCCCAGACCATGGTACTTCCCTTTCACTCGGACATACTGGTGTGGAGAAAAAGAAAACAAAAACCTCTCAAGCTCTCAGTCGAAAAGCAATCCTGAAGGTATAAGCAGTGGACTTAATCTTACAATGAAATTGAAACATGATTTTTTTTAAAGTTTCCTATATATTTCTGTTCTTGATTTACAGATCTGTGCATTGAAGAGGAGCCTGGCCACATTGAACCTGGCGTATACATTGAAAATCTTGTGAAAGTGTACAGCCATGGAAACAAACTGGCTGTTGACGGACTAACTCTGAGATTTTATGAAGGCCAGATCACCTCATTCCTTGGACACAATGGAGCCGGCAAGACCACAACTATGTAAGCTTTTTCATACATCAATGTATATTTTGGGTTACTTAAAGGTACACTATGTAACTTTCACCATGGTGAAATTATTGCTTTGCTTGGAATGTTCTGCAGTATGGCATAAAACTTTTCGATTTCCATGGAGGCAAGCAGGTTTCGCAATTAGGCCAAGTTCTAGATCAGATTTGTAGAGAATAAAGCATCTGTTGGAGATTCCAGGCAAAGCAATAACATTTCCATGAGACATTTCGTGGATTATCTACCTGAAAATTGTCATTATGCACCGTTAAGATGGGCTTATAAACACTGAAATTACCTTAACATATGAGCTAATATTCTCCTGTTTTGTTCCCAATAGGTCCATTCTGACTGGGCTGTTCCCACCCACTTCAGGTACTGCCTACATCCTCGGAAAAGACATTCGCAATGAACTAAGCACCATACGCCAAAATTTGGGAGTGTGCCCTCAACATAACGTTCTTTTCAGCATGTAAGTATTTTCAGTATTCAGGCTTCCTAAACCTTTGTATAGTTCAAATCAGGACATATAATAACTAATTTGATGTTTTGCTGTTTTATTTAAACCAAGGCTGACCGTGGAGGAACACATCTGGTTCTATGCTCGCCTTAAGGGTTTGCCTGAAGAGAAGGTGAAGGCAGAAATGGAGCAGATAGTTAATGATGTCGGATTGCCCCACAAAAGAACCTCCAGAACTAGCACTCTTTCTGGTCAGTTACAACCGTACTTTTTCATCAGGTCAAATAGAAAATCATGTTTAAAATTTGGTTAGTTGACCTGCTTGTCTTGTACTGCATATAGGTGGCATGCAGAGGAAGCTGTCTGTAGCGCTTGCTTTTGTTGGAGGCTCAAAGGTTGTGATCCTGGATGAGCCCACTGCTGGTGTCGACCCCTACGCTCGCAGAGGCATTTGGGATCTTCTGCTTAAGTACAGACAAGGTAAAAACAGCTCCATTAAACGAAGAATTTCAAAATGTTTTTTTTTTTTTTGGAATATTTGCTACTATATTGTTTGTATCACAGGTCGTACAATCATTCTGTCCACCCACCACATGGATGAAGCGGACATCTTGGGCGATCGTATTGCAATTATTTCCCACGGAAAGCTGTGCTGTGTTGGCTCCTCCCTCTTCCTGAAGACTCACCTGGGAACCGGCTACTACCTGACCCTGGTCAAACGGGACTATGACTTAACCCTTCAGTCTTGCAGGAATTCAGCCAGCACTGTGTCCTATACCAAAAAAGTGGAAAAGGTAACATATTAATCAGTTGTGTTGTATAGTTATAAATTATACATATTTGAATTTCATCATGTTTGTTAATTTTGCGTTTTCTCTTCAGGAGGACAGTGTTTCAGAAAGCAGTTCAGATGCAGGATTGGGGAGTGAACCAGAGAGTGAAACAACTACAATTGGTGAGAATACATTTTAAAATATTTTCAGTTTTACTGAAGAACAGTTAATCCATTTGCACCCTTTGCCACTGTTCATTAACTTAAATTTTTGTCTTGTTGTGTTGCAGATGTGTCTTTGATCTCCAATGTGATTTTCAAGCATGTCCCAGATGCACGGATGGTGGAGGACCTTGGACATGAGTTGACCTATGTCCTACCGTACCAATCAGCCAAAGATGGAGCTTTTGTGGAGCTTTTCCATGAGCTGGATGATCGTCTGACTGATCTGGGAATCTCAAGTTATGGAATATCTGACACAACACTGGAGGAGGTACAGGCCAGGAAAACTGATATGATCTAGATTGATTTAGCGCAACATTTTATTTGTTCAAGTGTTTTTCCTCCAAAGTTTGTTCTGCTATAAACCACAGTTACTGACAGTGGATTGGCTGTGGACCTCTTGATTATAAAGACTCACGCTGATCATTGCCAATTAGATATGACTGAATCAGGATTAAAATTACATTAACTGCACAATCCTACAGCCAACCTTTTGTGGTCATGAAGGAGCACCTAAGATAATGATCACTTCAGTGTTCTGTATTTTAAGTTTTGTTTACCTCTGCAGATCTTCTTAAAAGTGGCTGAAGATAGTGGCGTGGATGCAGTCGAGCTTTCAGGTAAATGCTTTATCATTCTTAAATTCTATAAAATAAAATTATACTGGTTTAACAGTGTTACATTTGGAGCATTTGACTGCACAAAGTGAACAGAGCTAAATGTTCAATTACTTTCTTCTTAGACGGGGTTGTGCCGACAAGGACACGCCGTCGTCATGCTTTTGGAGACCACCAGAGCTGCCTGAAGCCCTTCACTGAGGACGACTTTGATTTTAATGACTCAGAAGGTGATAGAGGATCCAGATCCAGATTTAAAGTTGATTTGCAGAAATGCTTCTTGCTCACATTTCCTGTATCTTTATTCTCGATGTGAATTCAGAATCCCGTGAGACAGACTGGCTGAGTGGCACAGATGGCAAAGGGTCGTACCAAGTCAAAGGATGGAGTCTGAAGAGGCAGCAGTTTGTGGCTTTGCTGTGGAAACGGTTTCTCTACGCTCAACGCTCCAGAAAGGGATTTTTCGCTCAGGTATTTTCAAAGCCTTTTAAAATTTCTTAAAATTTTCCTGTCAAGAATTGAGATTAGAGTTGTGATTTATGTAAAGAACTCAAATGTGATATTGTGTAGCCCTAATAATTGTGAAGTAATGAATGTGATAAAAGTGTTGCCTGTATAATAACAAATATGTATATTATTTTTCAGATTGTGCTTCCTGCAGTTTTTGTTTGCATCGCTCTGGTGTTTAGTCTGATTGTGCCGCCTTTTGGAAAGTACCCCAGCCTTCCCCTGCACCCCAGCATGTATGGAGAACAGTTCACCTTCATCAGGTAAGATGCACATTTCATTCAATGTTGCCATCTACATAAACAAATCTTATTTTAATTTTCCATTTTGCATTCTTATTGCAGCAATGATATGCCAGACGATCCTCATATAAACAAGCTACAAAGTGCTTTGACAGAGAAACCAGGGTTTGGGACACATTGTATGGAAGGGGAACCTATACCGTAAGTTGTTTTGGTAAAATATGAATAGCAAGTAAAGTGAAGACCATTTAATAATGCATTTATTGTTTTTCAGGGATGCACCTTGTACGACTGTTGAAGAGGAGTGGTCGGTGCCTGAGGTGCCCCTGAGTGTCTCTCAGATGTTTGAGAATGGAAACTGGACCATGGAGAATCCCTCTCCTCTTTGTAGCTGCAGCTGTGGGGGGCGCAAGAGGATGTTACCTGAGTGCCCTGCTGGTGCTGGGGGTCTGCCTCCTCCACAGGTTATACATTTTAACATTTTATTTGATTATTAAATTATTTATATTGAATTATAAAACTAACAATTTATTTAACTTTTGTAGACAAAGATCAGTGAAACAGACACACTTCAGAATTTGACAGGCAGAAACATCTCAGACTATTTGGTCAAAACCTACGCTCAAATCATTGGAAAGAGGTAACCTACTTTTACAACTATTCCTACAATAAATACAAAAATTAAGATGTTTCAATCAAAGAAACAGTTTATCAACAATTTACTTTCTGTTTCAGCCTGAAAAACAAGATTTGGGTCAATGAGTTCAGGTACATTATCTTACCTCTCCCTTTGAGACCTTGATTGTATATTTATGCACCAAAGTAGTGAAATATAATACGTCCTTCACTGCTATTTTTACACAGATATGGTGGATTTTCATTGGGTGCCAGGAATTCTCATCTTTTGTCACAGCGAGATGAAATCGATGAAGCTATTGCTCAACTCAGGAAACGCTTCCGACTGGAGAGAGTAAGAAAAACTAAGATAATACAATTTTCAACACATACTTTTGCTTATTTTCTTCCCAGTTATGTTTTTTATTGCTCTTACCTCAGATTACCTAGATTTACCTAGATTAGATATTTGTGCTGGGTTAGCATGTCCTTAACTGTCCTCTTGACCGCACTTCTCTCCAGGGAACAGCAGCAGATCGCTTCTTCCACAGTCTCTCCAGTTTTATTGGAGGATTGGACACCAACAATAATGTCAAGGTTAGCTCACAACTAAACTAATTAAATCCACTATCAGATAGTTTAGTTTAATTGTTTAGTTTTAAGGAGCAATGCACATAAAAACATTGATCTACACAGAGTGTTTGTGCCAGATTATAGCAGATTGCTAATTTCCACCTTAAATCCCTGGATTGGTTGATGGCGTACATGCAATCATTCATCCACTCAATCAATAGTCCCATTCAGTCTTCGTCCCCACATGCTTTCACTATATGCAGTTCATGTTATTGCATTCATGTAAGGTAGTCTAATGGGTACAGTTTTGTTTGACCATAATCACTAGAAATAAGTTAAATCATGTATTACCGTATTATACATACTGTGTTTTGCATTTGTGATTTATATCTAACATGTTTTTTTCTCTATATAGATCTGGTTTAATAACAAGGGATGGCACAGCATTGCATCATTTCTGAATGTCATGAACAATGGCATCCTGAGGGCAAGTCTCCCAGCGGACAAAGACCCCTCCAAGTTTGGCATCACAGTCCACAATCACCCCCTCAACCTTACCAAAGAGCAGCTGTCGCAAGTCGCACTGTGAGTTTAAGTGATATAAGAAGTACTATTTTGATTACATTAAATGGTAAAATTCACACATTTTATTTTCTTCCTGTTTCGCAGTATGACGACCTCAGTGGATGTGCTGGTGTCCATCTGCGTCATTTTTGCCATGTCTTTCGTCCCGGCGAGTTTTGTGGTCTTCCTCATCCAGGAAAGAGTCAACAAAGCTAAACATCTACAGTTTATCAGTGGAGTGCAGCCCTTCCTCTACTGGCTTGCCAACTTTGTCTGGGATATGGTAAGTACTCTATTTTTATCTACAATTAAGGGTCTACTACTTGTTCTTACACAGATTTACAGCAATATAATCAGACATATTTGGTAGAGAATACTTTTTTTTGTTGTTGTAATTTTTCAAGTCAAAATGTTATTAGATCAAGCACAAATGTTGAAATATTTTTCTTTTTACAGTGTAACTACATTGTCCCAGCCACTCTGGTTATCATCATTTTTGTGTGCTTCCAACAAGACGCTTATGTCTCCTCCACAAACCTCCCTGTGCTGGCTCTGCTGCTCCTGCTCTATGGGTCAGTGTTTAAAACATCATTGCTCTTATTCACACAACTGTTTGATATTAGGCCTCCATTAAAATGACTTTTGTTCTTACGCAGGTGGTCTATCACTCCTCTGATGTACCCAGCCTCATTCTTCTTCAAGATCCCCAGCACAGCTTATGTAGTTCTGACCAGTGTCAACATACTTATAGGGATCAATGGTAGCGTGTCCACTTTTGTCTTGGAGCTGTTTGGAAGCAATGTAAGTACTTGTTCTTTTTTATGAATCTAACATGTGTTACAAATGTTTACATAACTAAATATTTGTGGTTTCCTTCCAGGAAATCGGTGGCATTAATGACGTCCTAAAGAACGTCTTCCTGATTTTCCCTCACTTCTGTCTGGGAAGAGGTCTGATTGATATGGTGAAGAATCAGGCAATGGCAGATGCTCTTGAACGCTTTGGTGAGTACAAATGATCTATTAACACCTCAAGTATTTAGTTGTACTTATGTAGTATTTAAATTGTTTTAATTTTATTTGCACAGGAGAAAACCGTTTCCGCTCCCCTCTGGCCTGGGACATGGTGGGAAAGAACCTGTTTGCAATGGCTATTGAGGGCGTGGTCTTCTTCTTCATCACTGTCCTGATACAGTACCGCTTCTGCATCAAGGCCAGGTACACAATACTGCAATATTGCATCTATCTAGTGCAGTGATTTTGAAACTTGTTTTTAGTCTGGACTACATATAATCACACATTTTCAAATTGCCCTAAATTAAGAAAAATAATTAACTTAACCAAATATGGACAAATGTTTTAAGAATCACTAACTCTCAAACAACTTGTTTTCCACTCTAACATAACAGGTCATCCACTAGTCACTTGAAGCCTATTGGAGAAGAGGATGAAGATGTGGCCAGGGAGCGTCAGAGGATCCTGAGTGGAGGAGGACAAACAGATATCCTGGAGCTCCGGCAGCTCACAAAGATTTACAAGAGAAAGCAGAAGCCTGCAGTGGACCGGCTCTGTGTGGGCATTCCCCCTGGAGAGGTAGAGCTCAGCCTATTTCAACAACTTTCACACAAGAATTTGTATAAGGCATCACAAGTTTTAATTTGGGGACCATCTTTTCTGCAGTGCTTTGGTTTGCTGGGAGTGAATGGAGCAGGAAAAACAAGTACATTTAAAATGCTTACGGGAGACTCAGAGGTCACTGGCGGGGAAGCCTACCTGGCTGGAAAGAGGTAAGAAGTCTGATGTTGTCTAATGTATTTTATGTGTGTTATGTGTGTATGTATTGTATTCATGCGTTGACTTTTCTGTCTTTTATCTTCCTCTCAGTGTGACAACAGAAATTGACGAGGTGCACCAGAACATGGGATACTGTCCTCAGTTTGATGCCATTAACGACCTTTTGACAGGCAGAGAGCACCTGGAGTTTTATGCCATTCTGAGAGGAGTGCCTGAGAAGGAAGTTTGTGAGGTCTGTGTTTCAACCTGGAACATGCTTTCATGTTCCAGCATTCAAGTCATAATATCACAGCTGTAATCTTGTTTCTATATTAAAATAATATTCTCATTTTAAGGTTGCGGAGTGGGGCATTCGAAAGCTGGGCTTGGTCAAATATGTGGATAAGTCAGCGGGCAGCTACAGCGGAGGAAATATGAGGAAACTTTCCACTGCCATCGCTCTGATTGGAGGGCCTCCTGTTGTGTTTTTGGTAAATGATGATTCTGCTCATACTGATCACATACATTGTCCTGAGTTACTATAGCAATGTGTTTTCATTTCACAGGATGAACCAACAACAGGCATGGACCCCAAAGCACGTCGAGCCCTGTGGAATGCTATACTTAGTATCATCAAAGAAGGACGATCAGTCGTCCTGACTTCCCATAGGTAAGTCATTTAGTAGTTTAAGTTTAAGTAGTTTAGTTATCCTTGCCCTTAGTGCCCTGACATGTTGTGGTTGATATTTTTACAGTATGGAAGAGTGTGAGGCACTTTGCACCAGAATGGCCATCATGGTTAATGGCAGGTTCCGCTGTTTGGGCAGTGTGCAACACCTTAAAAACAAGTAAGCAATTACCAGTGCATGCTCATTAAGTACCCATAAATACACTATATACATGTAAATTTTAATGTGCGTGTATGTTACAGATTCGGTGATGGTTACACTATTATTCTGCGCGTGGCGGGGCCGGACCCCGACCTTAGGCCGGTGATGGAGTTTATTGAGCAGGAGCTTCCAGGAAGTACTCTAAAAGAGAAACATCGCAACATGCTGCAATACCAGCTCCCCTCCTCCCTCACCTCACTCGCCCGCATCTTCTCCTTACTCTCCAAGAACAAGGAGACACTCAGCATAGAGGACTACTCCGTGTCCCAGACAACTTTAGACCAAGTAAGACACTGCTTCCTATGTCCTTGTTTTTTGTTTTGTTTTTGCATTTTATTTCATTTTGAAATCCCCTTGAACACGATGATACATCTTTTAACAAATGTGAAATGTTGGGTAATAATGATCCTAATTCTTCTTTTCTTATCTCTGAAGGTTTTTGTTAATTTTGCCAAGGACCAAAGTGATGAGGACCACGTCCATCTGAATAAGCGAGATGCTGTAGTAGTGGACATTTCACAACTCAGCTCTTTCCTCATGGACAGTAAGACCAAGGAGAGCTGTGTGTGAACTCTACAGATTCACCAGCCTCCACCACTACACAGTGAGCCTCGGACTCACTCAGAGGCCAACTATGTTCCTTTTATATTTTTAGTTTTTTTTAATTATCAACATTTCTCAGTGAACCTGCACAAAGCCACAGCCTTGTGATACACGTGAGGCATAGACTGCAGGTGTCGTGACAGACACTGAAACAATGCAAATCAATGCAAACATATATTTAAAATAAGAAGATGTGTGAAGGTGGGAGACTGGTGCTTCTCCTTCACAAGACGCAGAAGAGAAAGAAGAATGGAACTTGAAGAAAAAGCAGGCATAAATTCTGTTTTTGCCTGGAAAGATCAGAGCTATCCACTCTGGAAAACAAATCTGGAGGTTGATTTGAAGGAAGATTTGGATTTTTTAGTAGCTATTTGTCTGTGGGACTTTGTTAGTGCAAATTTAGGTGATGTTTCACTGCCAATTACACATAACAGACAGTTCAGGATCAAACTTCAAATTTTTTGTTACTAAGAAGTTTTCTTATTTTATATTAAGTATTCACGGATTACTTTAAAATCTGTTTGATTTCTGTTAGAATTCTCAATTGTGGCAACATTTTTTGTTTATAGTTTTCTTTTTTTAGTATATTCAATTCTTATTTACTGTACAGGCTCCTATGGGCCACTGGCTTCTGTTTATTCTAAGATTTTCAGTCTTTTTTATTTGTTCTTAATCTTTCTCCTGCCCATTTTCAGCACAGTGCCTATACTGTCATGGAGAGACATATATCCAGCACTCCATTAAACAACAATGTATGTATGCTGCCAAGGAATGTATTAACACCAACCTGTGTCCTACTACAAAACAGGCTTTTGGTAAATAATTGTACTCTGATGTCCAGATCCCATTTTACTTTTGTTGCATTTGAACAAATGGGAGGTGATCTGCTCCGGCGGCCACAGCCGCTTGGACAGGATGAAAGACTCAAACGAGATTTTGGATGCATCTTGGGAGTATATTGCATGCAATGGGCCACACACACGACAGTCAGTGTGTGTTTAAGTGAAAGAGGACTAGAACGGACTGATACTTGTTACCAGCTTGTATCAATATTTGGTCATGTTGTGGAAAGAGCGTACTTTATTTCTTTCTTAAAATGTTGCTGTAGGTAAAGCTTTCTCCCATGAACAGAAAATGGGATATTGTTGTGCAGGTAAATGCTCTGTACAGTTCACCATCATTGCAGGGGCAGACCTGAGCCAGTTCAGATGTTTGGATGTTCTAGTTATTGTAGCAAATTTGTGTTGTCAACTATATAAAAAACAGTGGAGTAAAAAACTAGTACATGTGCCAAATGGAGCTCACTATGTATCAACGAGCATTCTTATAACTGTTATAATTTGTGCTTTACTTTCTTTTAACTCACACATTATTTTAGCCTCCTACTCATTTTTGAATTTTTGAAAAAGCACAACATTGTACATTTGTATTTATTCTTCTAAATGAAACTTTTGTTATTTAGTGAGTTCCCAAATTCAGATATTTCAGTTTATTGACCACACACAACCAGCTATCAAATTTAAAAGATGAACATTTCCAGGGATAACCCAGGCTAACCTCCACAGGGACCACAGACTTAAAATAGCTTTTAGCACTCTAGAGTATGTTTTTAAAAAATCCTTTCAGGGTGTATATGAATGGCATAGTCATGTCACTTCAGGTGCTCGTATCTTGGAATATCAGTGAGGCATTTCTGTTCTGAAGATTGTGGGGTTTTATTTGGCTCAGCTTAGCATCAATTTAGGGCCATAGTCACAGTCTCTCAATTGTGTACTGAGCACTTTAAAGGCCTAGTTGCCTATTATTTCAAATAAGTTATAGTAAATAATATTTAAGTACAATACTCTGCACTGGAACTCAGATAATCAGATGTCACTTGAAAGTGAAACAACATTAAAATCTGAAATGCAGAGAAACTGTGAGAAAAATATGGGACAGACATGGTGTTCTTTCTCCTCATGCTCATTATTGTGTCATTGTTATTGTTTGTTTACATTTATAAGTATTAAACAGCTGTTTAAGTCTGTTACTGATTATGTACAGCTACTCTTTTAATAAAGTTCAAACATTTTGTGACAATGATCTCTTCAGACTTTTCAGTCTTGCAAAGTTGGATACTTCAGTACAATGACCAATTATCTGAATGAAAATTACAGAATAAAATCAGCTAAATACTAGGGGTGTCAAATTATCGCGTTAATTGCGATTAATTAATTACAGTCATATTTAGCGCGTTATGTTTTTTAATCGCGTTAATCTCATTTTTAATCTCTAACTTTAGTGTTTCTGTATGTGAGTTGCTTTATTATAAAACCTGTTTTTATGTGTTGTTGGGACAACAACACACACACACACACACACACACAAAACACATTTATAAATTTTTTAATTTCGGCAATTCCACTCATTGTCGGAAACCCGCACAAAACACGCGCAGTAAGAGCGACGTTTACGGCGTCAGTCGCACAATGGACGAGGTCGTAGAGCCAGTAGAACAGAGGCAGCAGTGCACAGGTAAAAACGCATTCGTGTCTTGGAAATTATTCTCCCGACGTGAAATATAAAAGAAAATAACAAATATAAAATCGCCTACAACTTAAATGTCACTGGTGAAAACAACCTGCATAGACTCATGATGTCTGCACTACTGTCCTATAGTGACCTGCCACATGAGGGGACACACACACAAACACACACAAACACAAACACACACACAAACACACACAAACACACACAAACAAACACAAACGCACACAAACACACACAAACACACAAACAAACACAAACGCACACAAACAAACACAAACACACACAAACACAACACAAACACACACAAACACAACACAAACACACACAACAAACACAAACGCACACAAACACACACAAACAAACACAAACGCAACACACAAACACAAACACACACACAACACAAACACACACACACAAACACACAAACACACACAAACACACACACAAAAAACACACAAACGCACACAAACACAAACGCACACAAACACACACACACAAACACAAACGCACACAAACGCACACAAACACACACAAACACAAACACACACAAACACAAACACACACCTTCATCATCGTCATTAACCTGAGAACGCGCGGACCACGTTTCCTTCCGTAGTTACTGCGCGGACACCGACGTGCTCCCGTGAGCCGCGTGTGGATCGTGTTTTCTCGCGTACGCTGCGTAAACCGCGCTTCCTCCTGTGAGCCTCTAAACCAGAACTAACACCAAGACTAAAACCAGGACTAATTCAGTCCAGGACTAAACCAGGACTAAACCAGGTCTAAACCAGGACTAAACCAGGACTAAAACCAGGACTAAACCAGAACTAACACCAGGACTAAAACCAGGATTAATCCATTCCAGGACTAAACTAGGACTAAAGTAGGACTAAAGCAGGTCTAAACCAGGACTAAAACCAGTGATCTCATATATAAAGCATTTCTCTATCAATAATATTTTTAATATGGTTAAGGAAAGACTGGACTTTTTATTGTCTTTAAGTAGACAAAAGTTATTATGTTCAGATTTCCTTGTCTTTGCTACTTTACAGCAAACAGTTTCTTATTCATGGAGACTTGGGCTCAACAGCCAAATTGAAGAGATTTGTTAAACAATAAATGACTTTATAAAGTCACTTTTTTTAATCTATATCAGTCTTTTGATCTGCCACAATAATGTAATAATGAATTTAAATGAAAATACCTCAAATTGAAGGCTTTTCTCAGCAATTTTTAGGTGAGATTAAAATGAGATTAATTAGATTAATTAATTACAGATCATAATTAATTAATCTCTCAATTTTTTTAATCACATGACAGCACTACTAAATACATTTAAATTACAATACTTATCTGATGTCCAATGTACCATCTACGAAAAAGAATTGGTAGTTAGAACTAGTCTTTGAGAAAGCTGTGTCCTACTAAACCTTTTGGTAAATGTTTGTAGTCTGATGCCCAGATTCCTCATTTTACCTTTGTAGCATTTGAAGAAATGGGAGGTGATCTGCGTGTGTGGCAACAGCCAACTAGCCAGGAAGGAAGACAACAAAAAAAGAAAAAGAATGTGAAAGAGGATGAGAAAGGACTGATACTTGTTACCAGCTTCTATCAATATTTGGTCATCAGAATATGTTATGGAAATAGCATACTTTCTGTCTTTTTTGTTTTTAAAATGTTGTTATAGGTAGAGCTTTCTCCCATGAACAGACATGACCAGAAAATGAAATATTGTTGCAGGTAAAAGCCATGTATAGTTCACCACCATTACAGAGGCAGGCCTTAGCCCATATTTATTGTTGTCAACTATACTTAGAGGCTTCTACTTCTTTATTTTGATCTTGATTTCGATTGCATGTTCTTACTCTCCTACTGTTCTTACATTTTGAATTGCAAACCTGTACAAGTTTAAGGCAAGGTTTATCTTACTTTATACAACACTTTGGGTCATTGTGGGCCAAACATTACCCTCTGCTGGCCAAAGGCTGTAATACACATACTCCACATGCTCCAGGGCCTCCTGCACTAACGGCCTACTGACTGCCTCGCTGAAAAAGATGTGTCATTTGGGTGATGCTCTGGGAGAGTGTCTGTAGTACGGCTAAATATGCAAAATCATGTAATCTAAAACCTGTTTAAGTTGAGCAAAGTTATGTCTTGAAATTGACTAGCAAACAATGACGACGACCCATAATAACCTTGAGTTAAGCAAAGTGCGCCCTCTAGTGGTGCGTAATGTCAACACGAGCAGTGATTTGTGAAAAATAGCGAGTGAAATCTTTGTTCATTTCTGCGGAAGTTTGACGTGAAGTACTCTTCCTTGAAGCACGCTGTCAGACCAAGACACGCGATGTCAATCAAACAACAGTTCGCGTGCAAATATTCGCACTTTTTGTTTAG
Source organism: Boleophthalmus pectinirostris (assembly GCF_026225935.1). NCBI lineage: Eukaryota > Metazoa > Chordata > Actinopteri > Gobiiformes > Gobiidae > Boleophthalmus > Boleophthalmus pectinirostris. The sequence continues at coordinate 22,286,868 of NW_026571190.1, read as the reverse complement.
TTTATTTCTTGAAATTTGCTTAAAACCATGTAGTTAACAAAATGGAACGTATAATGTCATTAATAAAGTGGGAATAAAAGGGTTAAATGAGGGTTAAATCAGGTAACAGGAAATAGTTTTTTGCAGAAAGGGAGGGGGAGGTACCAACATGCAAAAATAATTTAAAAACATCAGAACAGTTGTTTCCTGGGGTAAAACGAGACTGCGTTTACACTATCAGTGTCGTTGCTGGTATAATGCATTTGCCTTTGTTATTTTGTTTAAAACAGAACTATTCAAGGATTAAACGTAACCTGATTAACTTCTACAATGGGCTGGATGCAAGAATATGTGTATCAGTAAGTACTGACTGTAAACGGCGTGCTTAGATACTGGAACAAATTTAGTGTAGCAAAGGCAAGTCTTTGTATCGAGAGTTTTAACTTTAACTGAATATCAAATACTTCCAAAGGGTTGCATTAGTAAATAATAAATAAAATACTGTATATATCATGTGTGTCTCCTGCTGAAAACAGTTAGTTATAGTAAAAAGGATTAGAATGCTTGTGCTTGGATATTTACTTTTTACTTTAACTTGGTAACACTATTCCTTTATTAAAACACAGCACCACGTGTAAACTGTAAAACATTGAACTGAAAGATTATCAGGTATTACGTAAGAATTATTAGACATGTTTAGGCACAAGCACTGTTCAAGTTTATGCTCGTGGTGGGGCATTTTTTTAGAAAACAATCTAAAATGCAAAAACAGAGTATTAGAGTATTTTCTGCAAAACAAAATGCACAAAATTTAGATTCACACATCTTACTTCGATATTGCATGTTGTGCGAAGTGATTGATAAGCTTGAAGACTGATAAACAGACTGGGGGTAGTCACCATACCTCGGGAAATGAAACTAAACCAGATCCGTATCCTGCCCCTCCCAGAGTTTTTAGCATTTTCCAAATGAACATAGTGAGAGAAAATTTCACCAAAGTGTAAAAACAGAAGATTACATACAACAAAATTTCATTCTCAAATTTATGTTTTATGCTAACTAAGACATAAAAATACAATGCTTTTCTAATTGTTTTATTTTCCAGGAACTCAACCAGGTCAGGGTGTGACGATTCATTCTCAACTGAATATTTCTTGCACTTTTCCCTCATACCAGCTGTAAGTGATGGACTATGAGGCTCTCCTTAACTCAACAAAGCATTAAACAATATCTGACATACCACTTTCCCACTACATTGATCTGAATGGTTGGTTCCAGGTGTTCATTGTGGGAGTGCTTTCATTCCTCAAAAGAAGAACCAAGAAACATGTCATTGACCAGAGACTTCCGTTACTACAAGGACGTTTTGGCATTGTCATGTAAGAGCTTATATTAAAAAAAAACAAAAAAAAAAACATGCATTTATTTTCATAGTAATTGCTTTTGTTCCTTCAGTTTTAATACAAAACATATATATTGTGATTGTCTTTGTTAACAGACCCATGGACGCTATGGGCTTCAGTAATCGCTGGTCATATGGATTTGCTTTTGGGGCCATTTCCTATAGTGTACTGGAGCTCTTCTATGAACAGCATATTCCAAATTTTTTTCCAAATTGGGCCAAAGGTATTGTAACACTGACAGGGATCCAGAATGCACACTTTTTCCAATATTTCACGAAGATGTGAGTCTGGTCACCATTGAATCTCCCAGAGTTCAGATGGGTGTGATTGGCAGGTAGATTAGCCAGGGACACACATGGTTTGTCCTTATCAAAAGAAATATTTCTGCTGAATCACTGAGTGAACTCTATTAATTTGAGGTGAGAGGAATTTGATTTTGCTCTACTAGGTGGTGACCAATGAGCTTCTTCTTTTCATAGGTGTCACTGAAATGAACAAATATGATTGCATGGCCATGTTTGAGTCTGGCTCAAGGCGCTAACGAGGGAGTGGTTACCAGACTAAAACATACAGAGAGATATCATTCTGCTTTTCAAGGCCAATTGTAACCTTTATTTTTATTTTTGAGATCAGTTTTAGTTCTTTTATCATGTTTTTTTTTCTGTTTTCTTCTCAGCTATAGCTTATTTGATTGGCGCCTTTGAGGTGGGTCTGGCATATTTCCCTTTTTTTGCCTGTCTGTCAACGCCAAACAAAGCAACTGGGGCTGTGATGGGAATATGCTATTCCTTATTCTGGTAAATGCATATGTTTGTAGTGTAGAATCACAAATTATAGCATACAGATTTTGTCCTGACCTTTGTCCTCTTTTGGTTTCCTTTTCTATGGAAATTGTGTGTGTTTATTACAGGATTACTGTTGTTGGCTGGGACTGGTTCACTTGCCTCTATGTTTGGGTGGGATACATTTCTCTTTTAAGTGTTATGGAATTTAATTTGATTAAATGTGTGTTTGTAACACGTGATTTATTGTAATTATTATTATTATTATTGGCTTGGCAGAAATGGGGGAACTACAAGAAGCCAGTTTACGAGTGGCCCCGGGTTCTCTCTCTTATCTTCCTCTTGGGACGTTTTTTTTCCTTGCTGGTAAAAGCTGTGCGCAGACAGTGTAAAGATGAGCAGGAGGTGAACCACTTTTCCGTCTTATGATAATGCCCTTCAGTTGTATTCTAACTGTGTAACTCTGTGTAATTCTGTGCTAGGACTGTGAGAATCTCATGCACACTCATCAGATTGAACATGTGAGGAGACTACTGAGGAAGCCAGCTGTGTACAGGTAGAAGACATTTTCACTGCAATATGTTGAACTTACATTTACTGTAATTCTGGTATTTGGGACTTTTTTCTGCAGTAACCCACTGAACTGGTTCCAGCGACATGTCTATGAGTGGGACCCTCACTTCAAGTTTCCCAACCGGCTCATTGGGACTGCCATTGTATCTCTCCTAACCCTTTATACGGTAATTGTAATTAGGTTATTAGTTATAGTAAAAATGATTAAAATGTCTCCTATTAGAATGCTTGTGCTTGGATATTTACTTTTTACTTTAACTTGGCAACACTGCTCCTGTATTAAAACGCAGCACCGTAAACTGTAAAACATTGAACTGAAAGATCATCAGGGTTTACATAAGAATTATTAGACATGTTTAGGCACAAGCACTGTTCAAGTTTATGCTTGTGGTGGGGCGTTTTTTGGAAAACAATCTAAAATGCAAAAACATCAGGTGGACTATTTCCTGCAAAACAAAATGCACCAAATTTAGATTCGCATATCTTACATTTCAATATTGCATGCTGTGCAAAGTGATTGATAAGCTTGAAGACTGATAAACAGACTGGGAGTAGTCACCATACCTCGGGAAACTAAACTAAACCAGATCCGTATCCTGCCCCTCCCAGAGTTTTTTAGCATTTTCCAAATTAACATAATGATAAATAAAATAGTTGTAAATAAAATAGCTTAAAGTTGGACAATTTTTTAACACAAAGGGCAAAATCTAGCCTTTTCTGAATAGTTTTAGTATGCTATCTGTTTCAGCACTCCATATACAGTCTGTGTGTATAACTATAATTATGTCATTATGTTTACACAGATGGTGCTAATAGACTTTGGATTGTTTTCTGCTCTATTTAAATGGTTTGAGAAACTTACGAACAGCGGAATGTACTCTACTCAAATACCACAGTGGCTGGATGTCCTCTGGAGTAAGACATTGGTTTTGTTATAAGTGATTGCTATAATTTAGAAATCTTAATTTGTGTTGTCTTCATAGAGTGTCACCATGTTACTCTTATATCAGCAAGTCTCAACATGGTGATCTACATTTGCCATGTTTTAGTCTGTTACAGGTACGAGTTAAAGGTTGTATGGAGGATTTTTTTTTTTTTTTGTTTCAAGTTGTCAATGATAGCATTATAGAGGTGCAGTAGCCTTGTAATTATGATGACCAAAAAAAGAGAATAAAAATTCATCAACTCTGGACGTGGTGGGGCCAGCTAAACATTTGCCAATAGATAACGACACGGCCTCGTTATCTGTTAGCTGACAGGCTATCAATCAAACTCCCTACGTTTCTAGCGTAACTGACCTGCCTGCGCGCCGCCGGTACGTGGTTTACGTACGCCTGTCACGCAGTCCACAGACGCAAGACGCACAGACGCTGTTTACTCCACCAATGCAACAGTTCTTAGCGGCTTTTTTTGACCTATATCTTCCTCGCAGTTAGCACAAAGTTTTGTTGCAATGGCAGACAAGAATCCAGGAGCAGTTAGCCGCAAAAGAAAGTCCGTTTTTGAGAGGTCTGAAAGAAGAAGACAAGGGGAAAAGCAGCGAAGCCAAACTAAGGTGATTCTTGTAGATTCATTCCAGCGATGGCGCGACTGAAGCAGACGCAGGGTCTAAAGACTGACGCATTGGTCGCCAAATTACTCCTGGACAGGTAACTTCTGCTTATTATGAAAACGTACTTTATTTCCAAGAGCTAGTCAAACGTTTTTCAGGACACGAAAGCGATATCCTATGTCTGAAAACGTAATTTTCAAGGCAAAGAAAGAGTCCGCTTGCTGCTGCGTGTTGTAGCTAGTTCATTCGCACTGAATCTCCGCGCAACCTTCTCTGCTCCCCTTTCCTACTCCTGTCCCGCTGCCCGTTCCGCTCTTCCCCTTCTCCTCACTTCTACGGGCACGGAATCTCCGCGCACCGCTCCCCTCTCTCTCTCTCTCTCCTCTCTCCCTGCTCCGCTCTTCTCCCTGCTCCTCACTTCTCGTCCGCGAACGAAATGTCGCACACCCGCTCCCCCGCTCCTCACTTCTCCGTGCCTAACCAACACTGTAGTTAGTTGTTTACAAGTCATGTGCAGCTCACCGGCTGTAAACAAACCTGTTTCTGGCGTATGAGGAGGCGGGAGAAGGCGTTTCTACGTAGGGAGCTGTAGGGGAGGGGGGGGTGGTTTCACGCATGCGCAACATTTGAAAAAGGACAAACAGTCGCTGGATTTCTCGTTCCTTGGAAAATCCTCTATACAACCTTTAATATAGAGGTCATTGGCATGAGTGATTTTATTTTATTTTTTTGAAAATGTCTTATTTTCTTATTTCTCTGCAGAAAACAAATGAAAAGACTCTGGAAAGGGCACAAGGATTTTCTGCCAAAGAAATTACAAAACCCAAGTTCTGCTGTCAGTGTGGTATGTTTTAGAGTTAATTTTATTTCATTTTATTTTGTGATTCACTTAAAAAGTTCTTAAAGGTTCTATTGTTTGTTAGTCAGATGTTACTGTGAATATGATATGTCATATATGAGATAAGGCAAATTAACTCAAATCTTAACTTTTTATATTTTAGTATTGCAATGGCCACAATGGCGTATTTCCATAGGCACTCGCACTTTGTACAGCAGAAACGTTCTGGTTTCCATTCAGGGTTTTCCTCCAGACAACCCAAAATATTGCTTGGAAATCCAAAAGGATATCTCTCTGTATTTGTTATAGAGATCAATAGCCAAAATATACCTCACAGGTCAAATTCTCCAGTGTAGTTAACTCTGAACAAGCCTAGTCAGGATCATGGAGATGTATGACAGCATCTCACTGCTCTTGACAGGATGCCCATGCCGTATTGACTGAAGGATGGGTCAAATGCAGAATTAATTTCACAAGGGATGAATAAAATATACCTTTCTGTATTTGATATTAGATTGCAATGTTTAGAATGTTTTTTGTTTTTTTATTTGCAGGCTTCTATTGCAAAATATTCTGGTTGGCAAATAGCATTCACTCTTTGGGGTAAGCCTGTCTGGTTTAGACTGTGTACACTATTTATTTGTGCATTCTTTATTTCCATCTGTTTTTGTTTTTTTTCCTTTGGTTGTTTTTTTTTTAGGTTATGTGATTATCCGGATTGTTCAGTTTTTGGTTGCCTTTGTAATTGCTTATGCAATTGTCATACCAATAATAGATGGTAAAGGGTGGATGCTTTTCACAACATTGGGAACCCTTCTGTAAGACTGTTATTCCTACTTGTCTATGTTTTGATACACTAATTGATACTGATATATTGATTTTTTTTTTATACTCTGCAGTATATCGTTTGGCTTACTGCTGGGCCTCCTCAAGCTTCAAGTTTTTCTGGTTCAGTGGTTTTTCCTTCAAGACAAAATATCTCCAACTGATGACCAAAAGCCTCTTGCCCTCAATAACAGGTTGGTGATTTGACTTACATAAAAATAAATAAGACCTGTTAGTCTGGATAGGTTTAAATGGTTAAAAAAATGACAGTTAAAATGATTGGAGTTATCACATTTAAACGTTTTTGACTTTGACATCAATCCACTGATAAAAATAAATTGGTCTAATCCATTGATTTTCAATGAGTGTACTAGGGGACACTAGTGTGTCTTGAGGTATTACCAGGTGGACTTAGAGTAAAGTCCAGTTTCAGTTAAAGGTCACGTATTATCCCCAGTTGATTGTAGTTAGCTTTTAGTCATGTGGAATGTTGTTACCTAGTAAAAAGCTGAAGTAGTTTTGGTTCATTCACATTTGAGTAATCCTGTATTATCAGTCTGTCTATATCTCCAAAACTCAAAATGCTCTAAAAAAACGCAAAAAAACCCAAGGCACTCACTGGTTCAAAATAAAATGCCTTTATTAGTTTACGGCATGTCTTAATGGACAACTTAAAAAGTCCCAACGCGTTTCAGCCCATGGCTTTTCTTCAGGGGACAAACAGTGTTTGTGACAAATCTGTTTGTCCCCTGAGGAAAGCCATGGGCCAATAGAAACTCTGAAATAAATGAATAGTGGTGAAGTTGTTCATGAAAAAAATCTATAAATGCAGATAATGTCTCACTACTAACTTGGTTAATTTACCAGAGAAATGTATATATTAAATATTTGTCCTTAATTATTTGATCCACACTATGTCATTGTTACAGGAATGCCTTTAACTGCTTCAATTACTTCTTCTTCTTCTACAATGTGGTGATGGGAATAACGAGCTGTTTCCTCCGGATGATGATAAGCTTCGTGTTGGGGACGTGGCTGGTGTCTCGCATTGACCGCACCATCATGCAGAAAGGATATGAGACGCTTGACAGGGGTAGGGATGTTACAGTAATCAAAATTTCGTGATATCGTACCTTCAGAGTTCACACAATATTATTCTGGGCTGTCACAATTTATTGAATTATATACTTCTTTGCTTAAATGCATTGTTTTAGAGCAGCAACAGCTAGAAAAATGGAGGAAACTACACAGACCACAATCTTTTGTTCCACTTCAATGAAGAAAACAAGATAATAACTGTTATAAAGAACTTTTTAATCCCAATTTTTTGGACTATTATATTAATATAGCCCCAAGTCACAGCTTTTTAAAAGTAAAAAGTAGCATTTCTTCATTTCTATTAGTATCTCTATCTAATATCTAATATCATATCATTAAATGAATATTGTAATTGTATTATACCATGTGATTTACATATCGTTACAGCTCTAGACAGAGGTTAGTGCATTGATAATGCTAGGATGCAAAACTCTTTTAACTTGGAAATGCAGTACAATTAAAATCATTATAATGTCACAACTATAGGTATGGCTTCAAATGAGAGGCAGAAGTTTTATCCAATACTTAGTGTCAATGAATTTGCTTAAAGGATGCATCATGCAGAATCAATATTTAAGAGCTTTTAGGCTGGAAATAAAGATACTGTATTTCTTCATTATTAGCTTACTCACAATTATTTTGAATGATTTATGCATGTGTGAGTAATCCTGTGTTGTCCTGCAATACAGCTTGAAGGCTTGAGTGATTAAAAAAAATGTCTACCCCTATACCTGCCCACTTGCCAATACTAACTTTATTTTAAAAAGTACACCTTAAATAATTACAAAAATAATAATAAAAATTTTTTAAATGTATGTGCCTTTTCTGTGTTGCTCTTCCCTGTTTTTTTTTTTTCATAGGTTATTGTACATGGATTGGGATGATTTTTGCTGACCACCACCACAGCAACCCAGTGATGGTGTGCTTCTGTCAGATGCTGCTTTCTCACATTCAGTATATGCAACATGAGTCCAGCTACTCCATACTCAACAACGCCCCCTGTGGTAAGTGCTACCAATGACGCAACAGAGACAAGTTTTGATTACATTTTTGGTGCTTTTATTTCACACCCCTTACCATTCTGAGAGAACTTCTGTTTGTCCACCTTCAATCTCATGGACATGTAAAACATTAAGGGAAATCTGTAACCCACTTATTTTCAGTCTGGACCAGTTTGTACTCTAAACTGTGCAAATAAAAAAAATAACTGACAAATTCACAAAAATGTAATAGGACTTGTATTTTAATTCTGCCTAAAAATTTATGGGGCTCATATATTTATTCCACCTGGACTTTCCTTGGCTAATTATAAGTCCCTAAATCAGTTTTGACATGGGAATTGTCAAGATCCAACAAATGCTCAATTCGCTGTCTACCACATCATCCCCAGGGACATCAACTATACCTATTCTTATATTTAATAATATACCTATTCTTATATTCAATATATTTAATAATTCACATGCAATTTGAAATCTGACTTTCCTCTGTGTAGAGCTCATTTAAAATTAGAGTAGATCAGACAGCAGAGGCCAAAACTACAGAGCCTCATCTTCACAGAGTCCAGCCATCTGTTTGTGCTCCAAAGTGCTCTGAAAAAGATTCAGTTTAACATGAGGAAAACAAATCTGTATGCACTTTTTTTTTGTTTTTTGTATTAAGATAGATACTGTATATTACTATATTATATTATTGCATTTACAACAATGCCTATTACCATTTCCCCTGTGGCTCATATTCAATCTCCAACTCTTCTTCTTTGCCTTCCTCTCAGATTCAGCACAGAGCCGGGTTAAGAAGCGCTGGAGACTGTTTTACACTTTACTGAAGAACCCTCATCTCATCCCACTCCGGAAGCAGCACCTCCATGCTAATGTTCCTCTGAAGGTATCCTCCTCTCCTCAGGCCGACCTTGTGGTGCGGGCTTGGCTCATGCGCTCGGAGGCAGCCACAGAGATGATCTCAGACAAATGCTGAAATTTTGACCAGCCCCAAAACCTGCTTTACAAGAAAACCTACTGTAAAAAATGATAGGAGCATATCGAGTCACTATTACATACCTAAATGCACTATTACACTTGCACTTGAATGTTTGTTGTATAATAGTTCTGTTCACACATTCTCACGCTTTGTTTGCCTGTTAGAGATTTGGATCTTATGAATCTTAACTCGTACTTTTAGTATATTATCGTCATATCTTATTATCAAGATAATTTTCTTTTCTTTTTTGGGGAAAGACCAAATATTCTACTGCACAGAAGGCTGTAAATGGTGCTATACCAATGTTGTAATCTTTGAAACAACTATTTTTTCAGAGTTATTTTTTTTATTTTTTATAATTTGACCTGCAATATTGAATGGGATTTTGTTTTTGTTTTGTTTACAAGCGAGGTTTGTCATTTCTTTTTGTACAAAGAGCAAATAAACAGTTATTAATTGTTATTAAAGTGTATATTTTATTTCACAGGAAATATAGGCCTTCAATACCAGGTTAGTGATACTGTGTTCTTTCTGATTCAAGTAAGCTATGTCATAATTTCTGACAACACAAAAAAGGGAGTTGTCTTCTGTGTTTTCCAACTTTAACCAGTCCATAAATATCATTAAAAGCTGTTGTGGACAGTGGACAAATTACTAGATATTAAGAAATCCATTATAATTTCAAATAGTGGTATGCCTATATGCTCTTGCCATCTAATAACTCTATATTTGTGCACAGCTGATTGAGGCTTTAAATAGGGGTGTGTTCACTTCACCTGCCCTTTTTCCCACAGCAGTTTTATTGCTGATAACAGAGCTGCACTGTTTCAGTCTCTGGGTTATTCTTTCACCACCATGACTTGGAAGGTTGTTTTTCTCGGGCTCCTGCTTGTCTGTGTGACAACGGCAGGTATGAGATTATACGATTCTATATTTTCCCTGTCGTTTAATATCGACTGAAAAGTTCTTTATGTAAAACCTTAATTAACTAAGATTTCACTTCACTTGTTTCCACCAGATGATGATGCCAAGAAATCTGGTCTGAGAAAGGTGACTGTTGTAATATGTTTTGCAGTATGAAACCCAAATCATGTAGGACACTATTATTGCAAAGTAGTCCACTGTCTGTGTTTATGTTGTTTTTTGTTATTTAGGCCTCGTGCCCTGAGATGGAGGAGATCATGGCATGTCCCATGAACCTTGCTCCTGTTTGTGGCAGCGATGGAAACACTTATGCCAATGAGTGTGCCCTCTGTGTGGAGAAACAGTGAGTAAAGCAGTTGTCATTAATCTGCCAAAAAAACATCATCAAGAGGAGTATACTGATTATATTTAGCATGTGAGAATGATAAATGGCACCCTCTAGGGGACAATGTGTACTTTAAAAATACTAATATTGTACAGACAGTTCTATTTCAAAAAATTGTTGGAGAAGCTTCCTTAGCCTCATGGTCTCAATACTGTTTTTTCTTTATCATTTTAAATTGAATGACAAATAGATATTGCTGGTTTTCATTTTACATTATCTATTTGGCCAATGATATATAATACATATTAGGGGCATTTAAAATAGGTTATACATAGTTAAAATGCAGATGGTATTTTCTAGGCAAACTCTAGTCACATTTGAAATAACATGTTTGATATTTCTTATAAATGTCATTAGTCTGAGACTATAACATCACTTTTACAGAATGACAAAGCAGGAGATATTGGTTGTCAAGGAGGAGAGCTGCTGAGGTCACTTACATTGCAATTGATCTGAGAAGAGATGGGCAGTTTTTTCCCAACAGAAGATGACTGACAATGAGCCAAAATAAAGAGAATTAAAAAGCATTTGTGATTGTTTGAAATTGCTAAATTTTTGGAACAAATGTGATTATTTCACATCTTGATAAATATGATACTTTCACAGTATGCATCTCACTGTATGATATTTATTGAGATATTTTGTAGAGGCTGACAAAAAAGATTTAAATATGCTACTTCTTTTTCCTTTTAACATACCTTAACAAGCCTTTGGTACTGTATTACTATCATAATCCAAAGAATTGAGGTCTAAAAGTTGGTAGTTAGTAAAAGTTATCTCTTCATGTAGTCTGCATGTTGTATGTTGTTCCATCTGTTTGTAAGCTATTGTTGCACCAAAATAATGAATTTAAGCAGAGATTTATAATTCAAGATGTTGTGATGGCCCACAATATTATTGTGACATTTTGGACAATACAATATCTCGATATTCTGGTTATTATTACATCCCTATTTACTTCAAAAGAATGATCTGTTTTGGTACCATTAGAACCACTCTTATTCCACAAAATCAAATGTATTTCTAAGTAAGCTTGTATTTCACTACAACCACATCATTAGTGTGGTTTAAATATTGATAATAATACAATCATGTGACAAAAGATCCATTGAGGTGAATGTACTGTAGGTTATCTCACATTTGCACTAACTGTGGTCAATGGAACATGCCTGTATCACTATGTAATCCAGACAAACAGTGCACTCAAAGGGGAAGTGCAAAAAGCAGAAGTTCAGTTAGACCGCGCACAGAAGGAAAACAATGATTCAAGGATCAAAGTTCACTTCAAAACCAGGAAATGAGCCTCTACATCTACTACTCTAGCTCTAGAGTAGACTCGCACAACACTGAAGTCCTATGCACTTACCAATCCATCACAATGAAGAACAAAGAGGAGCTTGTGTAAGTACATTTTGTTATGTTATCTTGTCTCAGTTTAGAGTGTGCTTGTTATTTGTAATGTTACGTAACACTCCCAATTTTGATACAAGAAATAAGAAGGATCTGCTTTTTAGGAGATGCACAAATGTATAAATCTTAATCTAAACGTATATAACAGAGGACACAGAGAAGGGACACCTGACCAGTCCTCCTGTTAAACTGCACTGAGACACAAAGTCTGTACTGGAATGCGGTTATTAAAAATTAGTATTCAGAATATGTTTTTTCGGTACATTTATTTAGTTACTTCCTAACACTGGTCAAGACTTGGTTGTAATTAAATAGTTCTGTATGTTGTATGTAATTTTCACTTTCAACATTTCTATTTTTTATTTTATTTTTTTTCATTTTCAGTCCATGCAAACATATACCTGTAGATGTTTTTTTTAAATGAATTAATCTTTGCTTTTTCACAGACTTATAATGGAGGATTGTCAGAAAATGATCTCGATGCAGCTTTTCCTTCATATTTCTCTTTTACCAGCAGTGAGTCAAATGTCAAGAGACACGCATCTGTGTTAAGATGATCTTTTGAACTGTGATAATCTGATTGCTTAAAAGATTATTTATTTTATAGGTGATAATTTTAGGAGCACTGTCTTTTCTTCAGAAGCGAGCCCAAAAACTGTCCATTGACCACAAACTCCCTTTTTTAGATGGACGATTTGGGATTGTGGTGTAAGTTTAGTATAAAATATTTGTAATTTATTTATTTTGCTTTCTTGTTAATTATTCTGGGTTTTGTGACAGGCCTTTGGACACCATTGGCAGCTTCAGTAATCGTTGGTCTTATGGTTTTGCGTTTGGTGCTGTGTCCTCAAGTGTCCTTCTTCTCTTCTCTGAGAACTACATCCCGTTTACTGTCCCGACCTGGGCCAGAGGTAGGAAAAGGTCTAATTATTAGGGTTTTGTAAATTCAATAAACTACCTTCTTACATAACTTTAATAACCAAAATTATGTAAAACAAAATACCATCATAGGTAATTAGGCCTATTTATTTCAACATTTCATAAGGATTAGACAAAATCAATAACTAGATGGTGTAAGTCAGCAGCATGGTTAACATTGCTGTGAAATGTAGTATTTACAATTCTCACTTTTTTTTTTCTTTGCTATCAGCTGTAGTGTACTTGATTGGGGCCATGGAAGTGGGGTTGGCCTTTTTTCCTTTCTTTGCCTGTTTATCTACAAACTTTAGAGCGGTGGGGGCTTCACTTGGAATACTCTACTCACTCAGCTGGTAAAATTTACAAATTCTATTTTATTTAAAAGTAATCTACTCTATGAAACTTTCCTGGCAGAGGGTCCATCACCTTCTTGTCTCCATTAGATGTTATTGGATTGGAGTTCCACAGTATGGCATTAAACTTGCCTGACCAGTCAGAACGACACGCTTTGAAAAAACTTTACAAAGATTAGTGGATCTGTCTCCTTATTTCACAGGGCACGATTGACAGGCGGTTTAACCAATCAGAGAGATACATGCTCTGTTTGCATCAAAAACAAACATGGTTACTTACACTTGAATCGTCTTCAGTTTGGACAGAGGTTATTTGTGCTCTGTTGTCTGATTCCAGACTTGTGGATTTTAACAGAATGTAGAAGGGTCTGGCTCATCAGGCATTGAACACAGACGGGTCAGATCTGTGAAAAATGTTTTTCAAGGTATTTTTTTTTAGCAACCACCTATAATAAAGATATCTTCTTGTTACAATAATGACAGAGACAAGAAAGTAGCGGACAACCCACCAGAAAGTTACATATTGCACCTTTAATACAATGTTTGTCATTTCTTGTTTAAAACTTGATGATAAGAAATATTGAACTCTCATGTTTTAGGGTTATTGTCACAATTTGGGACACATACACTTGTCCTGATGGCAAGGTAGGTCTCTAAAACAAACTAATATTTATTTAAATATCATTATTGACTGTGCATGTGTTTTTGCATTAGATTTTGGGTAAATACCAAAATCTTATAATCCAGTGGCCTTGCATTCTTTCCCTCATCTTCCTGTTGGGACGATTTGTGTATATTCTGGTAAAAGCTTTTCGGATACACCTTAAGATGGAACAGGTAACTTCACACATTTGGCCTGCATTCAGTGTAATTTGTACAGTGGTGGAATATTAGTTTATTTATATTTAATGAGACAGGAACAGTACACAATATACATTAACCTTTACAGGACAGATCCATTATATCAGGTTATAGCACCCGTGCTAAATTGATTGTATTTAACTAACCTTAGCTATCAGCTATCAGCTGTTCTTCCTGGAGACCTATGTAGCATGTTTTAGGTATGAAGTAAGAAGTAAAAGTGAGCAAACAAAAACAAAACAAAAAAACATATAAATTAAAATAAACAGCTAGAAAAAAAAAATCTAAAAAAAAAAAAAAATTTAATTGTTTTTGTTGAACAAATTTCAGCACAAATCTTTATCAAAATCATTACATTTGAAACTTTATTAAATCTGAAAATCTACACAAAATACTTTTACTTTTTTCTTTAAGTACATTTTCTAAACAGGTAATACTTTTTCTTAAGTACTTTTTTATATGATACTTTTACTTTTACACTTTTACTTTTTTGCTCTGGTATCTGGTATCTACTCCCACTGAATTTGTATGTGTCAAATTGATTTTAATGTGTAACTTTCACTGTTAATCTTTTTTTCTGGCAGGAGACAGAGGAGTTAATGCATCTTCACCAAATGCAGCATGTTAAAAGACTTTTTAGAAAAACAACTGGGCAGATGTTGGTATTCATCCATTATTGTATTACAAACAAACGCTTATTACATTACCTTGATAAAATGTTGCATTTATTTACTGAACTTTGTTGCAGTAAACCACTGAGTTGGCTCCAGAGAAATGTCTATGAGTGGGACCCACATTTCAAGTTTCCCAACAGGCTTATCGGCACTGCCATTATATCACTTATTGGACTATACACGGTAATATGAGATGTTAGTAGTTATAGATTTGTTTTAGTTTTTTTTATTATTTGTTTAGTTTTTTAATTAATAGTTGTTTTTTTTTGTTGTTGTTGTTTTTTTGTTTTGTTTTTTTTTTGTTTTTTTTGTTTTTGCTAATTAATTTTTCAGATGACGCTAGCAGATTACGGCCTCAGTAATGTAGCTTTTGACCAAATTGACAGATGGAAAGAAACACTGAAGCATTTGACAATTTCATGCAATGAAACTGACTCGTTTGGGGCTTTGATTCCACAATTTGAGGAGCTTATTGATGTTTCAAGAAGTGAGTAGATAGAGTGTCAAAGTGTGACTGCAGTAAATTACTTTTGCATTGAACTTTGTGTTTGGGGCAGAGTGCTGGCTGGCAACTACTATTTTTGCAAGTCTCAACTCAGTGGCCTACACCTGCCATGTGCTTGTATGTTACAGGTGGGTAAACTTTTATTTTAATGTTTTCTCCAATGTACTAATATATGCCGGTAGATTTTAAGAGACCTTGGGTGTTTTCATCATTTGAGTATGTTTCCTTCAAAATGGAGCTAAAACAATCACCGTCCATACTCTACATAGTCATATACAAACCTCCTCAGCACTGTCAAAGTTTTATTGATGATTTTACTGAGATGCTTTCAGTTGTATGCACAGACTTTGATGGTTTAGTCATTACAGGTGATTTTAATGTACATGTGGATAATGTGGGTGACAAAAATGCCAAAGAGCTTAGTGTTGTCCTTGAAACTTTTGGTCTGACTCAGCATGTCAGTGAGCCCACTCACAACAGAGGGCACACTCTGGACCTGCTCATTACAAAGGGTGTAAATATTTCAAATGTCAGTGTGGTTGATGTTGCTCTGTCTGATCATTTCTGTGTCTTCTGTTATTCCCAAACCACCGGCTGCTCCTACAGTTGTTCGAAGAAGACACCTAAATGATAACACAGGTGCACTGTTCATGGAAATGATCAATTTTGAAATTGCCTCATGTTCTAATGTTGATGATGTGTTGAAGTCTGTGACTTTGAGTGTTTTGAATGTTCTGGATGCCATCGCCCTGATAAAGGTTAAAATGGTTAAAGATAGGCAAAAAGCTCCGTGGAGGAATGATGACTCAGTCAGAGCACAGAAAAGGGAGTGCCGGAAGGCTGAGCGGAAATGGCGCAAGTCAAACCTCCAGGTTCATTATGAGATTTACAGAGGAACAATGCATATGTACAACTACACTTTGAGTAAAACAAGAGAGAAGTATTTTTCGGACATTATTGGTAATTGCAGTAACAACTCTCATGTCCTGTTTGCAACAGTGAACAGATTAACAAACCCTCCAGCTCAACTGCCACTAGAACTAATTTCCACATCTAATTGTAATGAGTTTGCAGTTTTCTTTAATGACAAAGTTCAGGGCATCAAAAATGCCATCAATTCCACAACACAAATAACAAGCATGCAGCCACAGAGACACTTAGAGCTGAGTCACTTTGCACCTGTAACTGACAAAACTGTTTTAGAGATCGTTACCAGTCTGAGTTCATCTACTTGCTGCCTGGACATGTTACCCACTAGATTTCTAAAGTCCGTCCTCAACAGTTTACTTTCACCACTCACTCTCATAGTTAACATTTCACTTAAATCTGGAACATTCCCAAACGCGTTGAAAACTGCGGTCATTAAGCCTCTCCTAAAGAAGAGCAGTCTTGATGCCACAGTACTGAACAATTTCCGACCCATCTCAAATCTGCTGTTTTTTGGCAAAGTCCTTGAAAAAGCTGTGCTTACAAACT
Organism: Boleophthalmus pectinirostris; assembly: GCF_026225935.1. Lineage (NCBI taxonomy): Eukaryota > Metazoa > Chordata > Actinopteri > Gobiiformes > Gobiidae > Boleophthalmus > Boleophthalmus pectinirostris. The sequence continues at coordinate 22,270,332 of NW_026571190.1, read as the reverse complement.
TTCTCCAAATGAACAACTCCTTTGATGTTTTCCAGTCAGGTTTTAGAGCCCATCACAGCACCCGAGACTGCTCTTATCAAGGTGACAAATGACATCCGCCTGAACACTGATGCAGGCAAAGTCTAAGTCTTGATCCTGTTAGATCTTAGTACTGCTTTTGACACTGTCGATCATGGGATCCTCTTACAGAGACTAGAGGACTGGGTGGGCATCTCTGGTACTGAACTGGTTCAAGTCCTATCTAGAAGACAGGAAGTATTTTGTTGAAATTGGAAACTGTGTCTCAGATGACATGGCCCTGACCTGTGGGGTGCCTCAGGGGTCAATCCTGGGCCCCCTGTTGTTCAATCTCTACATGCTGCCATTAGGCCAGTAAATAAGCAGCAATAATGTGTCCTACCACAATTATGCAGATGACACTCAGATCTACGTCTCTCTGACAGCAGGAGACTATGGACCAGTGGACTCACTTTGTCACTGCATCCAACAGATCAGTGTGTGGATGCAAAACAACTTTCTCCAGCTAAACTCTGACAAGACTGAAGTCATAGTGTTTGGTCCACAGAAACAAAGGGACAGTGTCAGCAGTCACCTCCAGTCTCTGTCTCTAAAACCTTCAAATCAGGCAAGAAATCTAGGGGTAATAATGGACTCAGACTTGAACTTTAACAGCCACATCAAATCAATAACATCTGCAGCCTTTTGCTATCTGAAAAACATAGCAAAAATCAAAGGTTTACCGTCTAAATCAGACTTGGAGAAACTTATCCATGCGTTTGTCTCCAGTAGATTAGACTACATGGTCTGCTCACTGGTCTCTCCAAACGAGCTGTGAGACAGCTGCAGAACATCCAGAACGCTGCAGCTCGGGTCCTTACTCGAACTAGGAAGTACGAGCACATAAGTCCTGTGCTCAGGTCTCTGCACTGGCTTCCTGTGGCTCAGAGAATAGACTTTAAAGCAGCTCTGCTTGTGTACAAGTCTCTCCATGGCCAAGCACCAAAGTACATCTGTGACATGTTAGTGTCATATGAACCATCTCACACTCTGAGGAGCTCAGGGACCGGCCTCCTGCTGGTGCCCAGAGTCAGGACTAAACAAGGGGAGTCAGCATTTCAGGTTCATGCAGCTAAAATCTGGAACAGTCTTCCTGAACATGTGAGACAGGCCTCTTCTGTGACGCTGTTTAAATCCAGGCTCAAAACATTTCTGTGTGACTGTGCATATAACTGAAAGGTTATCATTCCGCACTCTTCTCTCCAATTTATGTCTCTCTTTTTTCATTTTAATCTTCATGATTATTTATGTTTTGATTTGTTTTTATTATGATTTTAATGTATTTCTTATTCTGTAAAGCACTTTGAATTACTTTGTGTATGAATTGTGCTATACAAATAAAATTGCCTTGCCTTGGCTTGAATATTCACAGGAAACAAATGAAGAGACTATGGAAAGGACAGAAGAATTTTCTACCTGAAAAATTCCACAGTCCTGGTTCAGCTGTAAGCATGGTAAGATATACTCTAGTTTGAGGAATACACAGGTCCTGTGGATTAAGTGATGTTTTCTAAAGATTTATTCAAGTTATTTACACATGCCTCGGGTGTGTACAGGCTTCAATTACGAGATACTCAGGGTGGCAGATTGCTTTCACACTTTGGGGTACGATCTTCGCATTCACATCTTTTTTGTAGTTCCAGCCTTGCCATTTTAACCTACATTTTCTTATCAGGTTACCTGATAGTTCATTTTGTCCACTTCCTGTTTGCCTTGGCGTTTGTTTACATCTTCATTCTCCCCATTCAACATGGACACATTCTGCATTTGCTGAAGAATATTGGAATCATACTGTAAATGATCTATACTGGAAATGATCTAAATAATAATTATTATTGAAAATCTATAATTTGTCTTTTTCCTGTCATCTAGGCTGACATTAGGTCTCATTATATTCCTTGTGATCATTCAAGTGGTGTTAGTTCAAATATTTTTTCTTCAAGACAAGATGTCTCCTACTGATAAACAGAAGCCCATTGCACTAAATAACAGGTGGGTAACATTTTTATTTAAAGGTGCTCTGTGTAACTTTTGTGGTGGAGGTTTTCCATGGAGATGTTTTTGCTTTGTCTGGAATGTTTCACAGTATAGTATTAAACATTTCTATCTTTGTGGAGACCACACTAGATCAATCAGATCTGTGGATCAGTGACCATGTTCACAGTCAGTCAAAGTTTGTTTTTGAGCTATTAAACCACCTGTAATAAACTAAATGTAAGGTAGAGATGTTAAATGTCTACTGTGGAACATTCCAGGGCAATGACATATCCATAGAAGAAAGCAGGGGACAGACTCTCAACAAAAACTTACATAGTACACCTATAAAATACCTCTCAAGCTGATAAGGCCTTTCTCCAAGGACAATAATAATCAAATACTATTTCTGATTCTCTTTTTCCCAGGAAAGCATTCCACTGCTTCAACTACTTTTTTTTCTTCTATAACGTGATTATGGGAGTGGGTAACTGCATCAGCCGACTCATGACCAGTGTGATAGTGGGGACGTGGCTAGTGTCTCGTATTGACCGCACCATCATGCAGAGAGGATATGAACATATGGACCCAGGTAGAAAACTTGTACATAAGCACAGTAATCAGAATAGCAATTTATATTGGTTCATTTGGAGTATGACAAATTGTTGAGATGGGCTACACATTATTAGAAAAAAATATGGTATAATGTTATGACTCATCTGAATAGCCTACCAAATGAAATATGAACTTACAGACTAATACAAGAATCACATTCAAGAACATGTTTGTTGTATCTAACAAAAGAGTTAGTTGTTTTTATGCATATAGTAAAAATTGGGATGTAACTATAAACTGAAATATCATGATAATGTATAGTCAAAAATCTCACAATAATGAGGTGGGCCTTCACAATACAGCAAACTACAAGCTTCTTTGGCTTAAAAGAATAGTTTTGTTGCAACATCAGCTAAAAAAGACTTCTCAAAGAAACAACAGCAATTAAGCACTTTTATATTGTACTTCTTTGGAATATGACTGTAATGATTTACAAAGTCTCATCAAGGCATTTTTAAAAGCAAAAAGTAGCACATACAATTCTGTATTAATCTTTTTAATATATTGTGATGATATCATACTGACAGATTTGGATATCATTACATCCCTAATAATAACCAGAATATTTTGTTTCTAGAGGACATTATGGCAGTTCCAAAACTGCAGCCTTTTGCTTATAGGGTCCTTTCTAATAATCTATTGATTTCTAATAACAGGTTACAGCACTTGGGTTGGAATGATCACTGCTGATCACTACCACACCAACCCAGTGATAGTATGTTTCTGTCAGCTGCTGGTCTCCCACACTCTGGAGAGACAAGGCTTATCGGCATACTCCACATTCAGCAACACGCCATCTGGTCAGTACTGTCTGTATGGGCGTGTATATTGGTATATTACTGGGTTTCAGATGACATCACAGCATGCTATAGGCCAATATTATTTAATACAGATAAAAAATATTATTGTTGAACTTCAGATTTTGCTTGTAATATAGCAAGGTCTTGGGATTAGTCAGTAATAGAAGTGATAAGGTTTGACATTTGGGAATTTACCTTTCTGATATTTCATGGCAAAATACAAAATAATTAATAGGAAAAACAGTTTTTTGTCCCCCATCTGGAAGTATGACATGATGATGATGTCATAGTCTCAGATGGGGGGGTGGGGTGGGGTCCCGGTTCATTACATTGTTTGCCATGAAATAGCCAAAAGGTAAACACTTTATTACAATATAATTTACATTTTACCAACATTCATTTTAGCTGCCCCCCCCCCCCATCTGTATTAAATAATACTGGCCTATAGTAAGTTACTGTATGATGTCATCTGAAACCCAGCCATTGTCATTGCTTCCTGCGTCTATAAATATCAGTTCATTTTCCAGATCCATTGGTGAACAACAGGACTCGTAGACGTTGGACGTTATATTATACTTTATTGAGAAACCCGCACCTAATTCTATTGAGGAAACATCACCTTTCTACAGCTTCATGTTTCACCTCCTCCTCCTGTACAGACACAGTGGTGAAGGCCGTGGTCCTGGCCTCTCAAACTCAGAAGAGTGGAGCTGATACACAGATAGACTCTGCACCAGAGACAAACGCTAGATAATCCATACAGTACACAAGCACCGCTACAACTAACCACATGGTTTTGTTTGTTATTCCATTTTTCCTAATTAGAGGATTTTTATTTTATTTTTTTTGAAGAGCCTGACCAATCCCAGAGACAATTATATGCTCTTTGATAGTGCGTGTATGCAGCTGCTCTGGCCTGTTCCCTGGTCGGTCACACATCAGTCTAAAGGGGCATCATTGCTTTACAAACAAGCAATGGGTGTGATACAAAAAGCAGAGCATCATTTTACAATAGATTTTTTTTTCTCTTTTTTTTTTTTTAATGGGCTAATAATTTTACAGACACTTTTAATTTACTTTACTTTCTGTAGCTAAATAAAGCATGTTGCCAAGTTGTTTTTGCCGATGTTGTCTGTTGTCTAATCTACAGTTAATTTGTAGCAGACCTCAGTATTTCACAAATTTACTCAAATAATAATAATAATAATAATAATGCATTGAATTAATATAGAACCTTTCAGGACCTATGCCATATATAGCCTCCAGTTCATGGTCAAATGGCTAAAGACTTTCAATAAAAAATAGAAATGTATCCTGTTTATATGCATTTATACAGCTTGAAAGTATTGTTTTGCCTACCCTACAATTCCTTTACTGTTACAAAAAACATCTTGAAAACCATAACTTTTCGATTTACAGATGATTGACATGTTGCATGTTGTTGACCCTGTTTGTCTCCAGCAGCACCCACAGGTCAGTTGTCAGTACACAAACATATCTCATATATTTAGCAGTTTCAAAATTACATGGTGATATGATTAGAAGGTCACTTGAAATTATACGATTAGAATCATTTTTGCTATATTTTTGGTCAAATTAGAAATACAATGAATAAGTCTCTGGGTGATCACGTGCTCACGTACCCCTCCCTAGTCCTTCCGATGTCAAATGAACGCGGTCTGAACTCCGACTCAACTCGAGCGGGTGGCGCGATATCAACATCATTTTAGGTGAGAGTCTTTTGCTGTTATCTTCTTTGATCTAAAACTTTGAATTCATAAATTTTAATTTAACTGTTTTCTCCATCTATTGTTTTATGAGCTTGGTGATGTGCATTGAAAGTGCCGATCAAACCGTACCGCGTGTCAACGGCAGCGAAGATAGCCTTAGCATACCTATGCTAGTGTGCTTTTTATGTACTAACGTTACTCATGGCAATGCTAAACAACACCTTGCTTATACAAATAAATTATTTCCATAATGTGTAAAATCTATTTAAGCCTTTTGAAAAATAACGTGTTTTTCTCCCTCATAAAAACGTATTTTGTGTCATTTTAACATAAGTGTTTTTAGTATGGCGGACAGTGAATCCGTAAAGAAACTGCTGAGGTCTGTGCTGCAGTCCAGTAAAAACGGTGTGGCCATCAACAGCCTGCAGGAAGAGTACAGGTCACTCTGTGGGGAGACCATCCCTCTGAAAAGACTGGGCTTCTCCAACCTGGAGGACTATCTCCGCAGCATCCCATCTGTAGTCCGCCTGGAGTCTCGTCAGGACTTTGTGAGGGCTTTACTTGATCAAGAAGACTAAATAACGAAATGCATATTAACACAAAATATATTAAAATGTATACATATTTTGTAGCTTGTATGTTTTGCAACTGTGTGCAAAGAAACTGCACATATTGCTGAATTGGTGGCACGGCAAAAAAATTCCAAAAAAGCTGGACGATCTCAAGTTGTCAACTGCAAGATGAGATTTAAACCTTCTAACCCTTACGCCCTCAATGGTAGGTAGTCTGTTAGCAGTGTTTACTCTCTGGATGTTCTGCACTTTATGCTGTGGTATATATAATTTTAAGTAATCTTAAATAATATATCAAATGAATGACCCTGACCTGATTGTGATTGTTTAGTGAAACCCAAGACATCTCTTCGGCAGCCATCCAACTGGACCAGTAACCGACGGCCAGCTCAAGGTTATGGAGGCTTCAGCACGTCGGGAGATGTCAGGTTGAGTGGAGGGATTGTTTTGTTTTTTTATATAAATATAAATAAATAAATATGATATATATATATATATATATATATATATATGATATATATATATATATATATATATATATATTATATATATATATATATATATATATCATATATATATATATATCATATCATATTATAAAAAAATTTTCTTACTCTATTAATGATAGAAAGCAGGACCCTCGGTGGAGCTCAGTCTTCCCTGTGCACCAGAGACCTCCAGTTGTTGAACAACTAGTCAGAGCAAATTATTCAATGGACAAGTGAGTTACTGACATATTACTTTCACAGGTAACTTTAAATGAAATGCATATAAAACTAGTATGTAACACATAATCACCTTTTCAGCACAGTAAACGGCTTTCAAGTAAACGAAAGGCCCCCAGGTTGCTAAGTTCTTTTATACACATTTAAGTTAATTTTTTTGTATTGTATTGTAAAACCATTATTTGTTTGTCTTTTCTGAAGTCAAATCTCCCACTCAGGAAATTACCTCAACAACACAAGTCAACAAAGACTACATTGTTGAAATAAATGTAAGAAACAGAGAAAAATAATGTTCCCACTGAAAGAAGCATTTAAATAATAAATACTATCTCTTCATGCAGCCAAATGATTTTAACTTGGAGCGGGAGCAGAGCAGACTCTCTCAAGTCTTGAACAAATATAGCAGTGGACTGTGGATGTCCAAATTAGAAGCAGTCTACAATAAAATCTTTAATCAGGCTCCCCATCCCAAGACCCTTCTGGAGCTGGAAAAGTGGACACACATTTGCTCAGTAAGTCTGCAATATAGCTCAGTAGTAGTATAGTGTCACAGGTTTTAAAATAACAGTTTACACACATATATATATATATATATCTATCTATCTATCTATATATCTATATATATATATATATACCCTTATCAACAGCTTGAGAAACCTTCAGTCAACAACAGAGCTGATCGTTTGATATACCCCCCACTACCTCCTTCTACAACATGCAGAAATACCAATGCTCCAATTGTATCACCCAAAAGCCCAGTTTCCACACCTCTTTCATCCCATGCTTCAACTCCAGAGAAGCCTCCAGCGCCTGTTCCCAAAATTAATATGGCAAAACCCACCTTTGTTTTTCCTCCTGTGGCCAGTAGAGAAGGTTTGCATGATGTCGGTTTACGCAGTCCTCCGAATCCAGCATTGGCTCCTCAATTTATCAACTCTGGTGCGGGGGATTGTTCTAATCTTCCACCTAAAACTCTTGGCCAAATCTCATGGACCCGGCCTTCACCTCCCAGCCCAACTCCTTTGGTCCAACCTAGTCCTGGCATCCTCTCTCTCTTGAAGGCTACTTTCAACACAAAGTCAGATCCACCACCTCAGACTCCCCAAGTAGCTTCTGCAAGCACAATTTCAGAAGATGTACGACAAAAAGTAAAGGAACTTCTCTTCAAGTATAGCAGTGGTCTTTGGGTTCAGGCTGTGCCAAAGCTCTTTGAAGACACATACAAAATGCCACTCCCTGAACATGCTCTTGATGACTTGTCTCTCTGGCTGGACATCTGCAGTGTGGAGTACCCTTTTCCCAATGACAAGAAGAAGGTAAAATTTTAAATATGATAAAATCAGGTTCCACTCATATCACTTGTATATAACCACTTCTATTTTTTATTTTGGTACTAGGCAATCTTGTATTACTCTGCCCGAGATGAATTGCAGACCCCAGAAGAGCAAGCCCACCCTCTCCCTTCAGGCTTGGAGGTTGTGGGATCCATCGCTCCTCCACGTTTGACTTTTCCCTCAGAGCAGTACCCATCAGTTCTCATTACTGATGCCAAAGGCAGCAATGCTGTTACTGTCAGGTAGAAAATAATGGATACAGCTTATTTATACTCGTTATAAATTAGGAACTCAAACACTTTTTAGTTAATAATGTAATAGTATTAACTAATGCTGTCAATAATTTAAAACATTAAGATAAATCACAGTTAACATTGACAGCCATAGATTATATGTAGAATGTAAATTAATACTGAGAGTTTATAATGACAGAGCCAGAGAATATAAATCCATACACTTTCATGTCCCTCTGCAGTTGGTCTATAAATCAGTTGTAACAAGTTTATAATGCAGTGATCAAAATAAGTTGCTAGACCAAATTGAAAATTCCACTTATAGAGCATGCACTCAAAAATGCCTTTCTTCAGATATGTTGGCAAAAACTACTCAAATGCCCAGGAAGCCATGGAGGAAGCAATGCGCAGCTTTTATGGTGAAAGATTGACTGGCTACTCTCTGAATAAGGTAATGATTGGGCAGCTTGTAGCCATTAAAGGAGAAGATGATGATGAAGTGGCCAGAGCACAGGTCATGGAGGTCATAAATCCACAAAAGGTTAAGGTGAGTTTAGCGAGGTCAGTATTTGATGGTATGTTACATTCATTTCTAAAACGTTGTATTTTTTATTTTAGGTGTATTATTTGGACTATGGCTGCTCGTTAGAGACTAGCACACATTATCTCCGCGAGCTACATCAAGACTTTGTCTCTCTGCCATTTCAAGCTATCAATGTTAAATTGGCAGGTAAGCATCAGTGCAATTTTCAAACTGCCGTGAAAAACACTGAAGTAAATGTCTTTCTAGGTCTTGAACATTTTAGCTCACACCCTTCAGTGCTCCAGCCTGGAGACACTGGCCATTGGAAAGATTCTTCTGATGGAGACACTGGAACCCTGTCAACACGATAAAACTCCTCTTGTGGTGTTGTATGACACTTCACAGGATGAAGACATCAACATAAATTCGAGCTGTCTGAAAGCTCTGCAGGACGAGACCATGAACAACCCTCTCACTGTTAGCATCAAAAGTGCACTTAACAAAACTGAATTAAAATAATTTGTAATGTATTTACTATACCAAGTGTTCATCCCCAGATAAATGACACATATCAGGATGTGAGTGTCACAAATGTATGTGCTGATGGCATTATCTACTGCAAGCTACCATCCAGAGGAATGGCCAGGCTCACTAAGTTACTGGAGGAAACTGAAGCTTTCTTCAAAATTCAGGTAGATGCCTCTAAAAATCCACTATACTTTTCCTATGTATCTGCTTTTTTTTTTTTAGGTAACAACAGAATCTCTGGTCTCCAGACCATTCACTGGAAAGCTATGTCTTGCAAGTTACAAAGGGAAATGGTCAAGAGTAGAGGTATTGAGCATTTTTTGTTTAAAAAAAAAAAGTAAATTCTGCAATAATCTTTTAACAAAAGGTTATGTGAAATGTTTCTATTTAGGTCACCAATATTTATGGCAACAGGGTTCTAGAGGTTCTATTCATTGACTTTGGAGTGACTGTTACAATTGAAGTGACTGAGCTTAGAGAGATCCCCACACCTTTACTCAAAGACTTGATCATCATCCCACCTCAGGTTTGTTGAAACATCTCCTTAATCAGCACTAAAAATGGTGATAAAGTACAGAGGTGACAGGAGTGTAACTGCATAACATAAAGCTTGAAGTACAAGAGTTAAAAAACACTGATTAAGCTGAATAGTAGAATGTTACACAATTATCTGCACAATTCTTGGTTAAATTACATCCAACACACAAATGTCATCTGTAGGAAACATGCCAATAGCAGTGAAAAGACTAGGAGGGCTTTTAAGTAAATGACGCTGATTTAACACTGAATCTATGAACCGAAACTGTTACATTCCTTGTCTAATTAGCATTAGACAGTAAAATGAGACACTTTGTGGTCTTTAGGCCATCAAATGTAGCCTTGAGGATGTTCAAGTGCCAGAGGGAGGCTGGAATCCAGAGGCTGTCAAATGGATAAAGGAAATGGTTCTTGGTGCCGAAGCTGCTAAAATGACGGTATGGCGATGTATAATTATACTACAGAGTTATCTTTATTGACTACTACTTCACATTTAGATCCGCAAATTAGGTTATCATAATGGAAACAGACTTGTCTACATGCACCTGTTCCTTGGAGATGGTTTAAAAAACAGTGTCAACAATCAGATCGCCCTGTCAGAGTTCTGGCAGAGGCTTCTGATGAAACAGATAAACAACTGCAAGACAGACAAAGGTAATGTTTTGGTTTGTTTTCACTCATTACTGCATTCTGCTATGTAGTCCCAGTGCACACTAGACTTAGTTCTGTTTACTTCACTTTTGGGTCAGTCATTTTTCACTTTGACCATGTGTCATTCACCCCAAACATGCACCATAAGCCACAGAGACCATCAGCTGACTGCCAAATTTATTTCCATGACAACAAGCTTCAAGCAAACAGAGCCCTGTGAATACATATACTCATTTCACTGGTGCTATATGTGGAGGTCTTTTTTTTTTTTTTTTTTCCTCCACCTGTGTCTAAATGCGGACAGACCCCAGCTCACCTGTTCAACAGGGAGAACTGTCGCTGGTATTAAGTTGATCCAAATTGCTTTGTCAGACAAATGTGTCAAATTGCTAACTTTGCATTGACTGTTCATGCAAATATTCATTCAAAGCAGTTTCACTTGCACCACGAAATGTGTATGTCAATTCAGTCTTTCATGCAACACTCGCCCCGCCCCACTACAGATTACGTGAGGAGCTGCTCTGTAAACACCTGTTTCAAGTGCTCTTGGAGCGGCCGTTTCAGTGTTGGGTTCACATCGGCCCAAGCGCACTGCCCTCAAATCTAATGCCATTTTACATTGACATAGCTAGCTGTGGTGTGAAAATAACCTTAGTCAATCAGTCAAGCTTTTTTATATACATGTAGGGCTGAGTGCACTTGTGGAGAGATGGACTCTCAGCAGTTCACCTGCTTTAGCTAATGCCCACCAAACGACAACTGGATTAGAAAAAGAGGATCTGTCTGTAAAGTATACAAGTTCCAAAACAGACTTCCTGTCAATGCCTCCACTGTTGGACCTTCCCCAGGTAACAGATACATTTTAGTACACAGAATAATGTGCATACGTGTATAAATACAAGCTAAACTTTTTTTTTAGTGTGGTCAAAACATGGATGTGTTTGTGCCTGTGGCCTGTCACCCAGGTTACTTTGTGCTGCAGCCATGGCAGTATCTGCACAAACTTGTGGTGCTGATGGGTGAAATGGTTCTTTACTACAACAAATCCAAGACTAGCTCACAGACAGAAATTGAGAAAGGAGAGGTCTATGCTGCTAAAATTAACAAAAAGTAAGTTAATTGCAGTTATCCACTTGATACTGACATTACAGAAAAACACACATTTATACATACATTTGTTGCTTTCCTTAAAGCTGGCATCGAGTGCTTGTCAAAGGAATTTTATCAAACGGGCTGATTTCCATCTATGAGTTGGACCACGGTAAACATGAGTTGGTCCGAAGCACAGCAATTCAACCTCTGATTGAAGAATTTCGACAGCTGCCTTTTCAAGCCATAACAGCTCAACTGGCAGGTCGGTTTAATCACAATTCATTTTACTGGATCTCAAATGTATGCCAGGCCCAAAGCATCCCTTGTTTGTGATACATTTTCTTTTCTTCAGGGTTGTCACAGCTCCAGTGGTCTGAAGAGGCGTCCATGGTTTTCAGAAATCATGTGGAGAAGCGTGCACTGGTTGCTCAGGTGGAGAGTGTCCAGGAGGCTCCAGACATTAGGGCGGCACCGTGGGAGCGCAGGCTCACTGTGTACCTGGTGGACACAACAGCGGGGGACAGAGACCTGTGGATTCATACTGTCATGGCTGGTATTGGCGGAGAATTGACCATGGCAGCTTAGGATTTATTTACAGTTCAAAATATTCAGACCTACATTTTACTGATAAGCAGCTACTTGTTTGTAAATTTAATGTTCTATTTAAAAAAAAAAGGTAATTACTACTATTCCTTGGAAACTTAGACCAGTTATAATGTTTTCTGTTTTGCCATTTGCTGTAAATTGTCGAAGTATTGTGACTTTTGCATATGTTTGCTCACCCGTGTGTTGAATGTTTTGGTTTACTTTGTTTGGTCCTTTGCATGCAATTGTGTGGCTCTTAATTTTGTCTAAATAGTGTTATTCAAGGTAACTAAACTAATCCCTATACTTGAGTCCTATTTGAATCAAAATTGTTAAAAGTAGTTTACTTAATGTAAGTTCATAATTAACTCGTTCTATTAAAAAAAAAAAAAACTAATTCGTTGAAGTTGATTGAGTTGCTGTTATCGTGCTTTCAGCCTGCTTTGGCTGTTCCTGTCGCGTTGTTTTGCTCTGGTTTTGCTCGGCCGTAGGTTCACTCGATGACATCAGCAGAGTGACAGGGCAGCCGCGCGGGGGGCAGGCGGGAGGAGGATCTTCGCCTCCGTAAGTTTAGTTTGCCCTTAGTGGGAGATGAGATTCAGTCCTTGCGCTCCCATCTAAAGCACAACAGCACTGATATGACCGGTATTACTAGTTGAATTTCGGACCACAGCGCGGCCTGGGACTCGTCTTGCGCAGTTTTGAAACACTGGTTTGTGCACTGGAAGAAGAGCCGCTTTAGCGTCCGGACTCCTCTCGGCTCTGGAGGAAACCATATCTGGTCAAAGTATTCGTCCTGTCACCCGGCGGGACGCCCGGCTATAAATAGTGCTGGAGGAGGTACGGAAACGCATGCAACTTACAATGAAGAAAAAATACATAGTAGACTTTTGTACATGGTGTTTGTAACTTTCAACGTTGAAAAAAAGTTGCTCAAATGCTCTGGGCTAAAGTTTGTGCGTAGGCATCATTTGCTTAAAACAAAGGATGATTTTTGTTTTATTGGCTTTTGTGGTTTTCCCTTTTAAAGTCGTATGCCCTCTGTGCACACTTAATCCTTTACTCAGATTGCCCTTACAGTGTGATTAATGCCGCCTCCTAATCGAATGCGTTTCAGCCAAATGACACTGAGCCTATGGCCTGTCATATCATGTGACCTAATTTCTCTAATTTATGATCTCAGTACAGAAGTGTCACCAGCGTTTGAATTATAGGCTATTAGAAATCAAATTACACAAATGGCCTACTTTATGGTTTGGAATAGGTGATCTTGAATTTTGGCTTGTGAACTTGCTTGCAATCAATGCTTGAGAGGAGGCAAAAGTGAAATTCTTGCATTTGACCCAAGTTGTTCCTTTCTGTGTATTAGCACTTATATTTTCTCTCTCTTGTTCTTTTGGTACTTATAGAATAGATTTCATTGGACACAAATTAAACTTTATCTGCAAATGTCTTATCTCTAAGTTGCACTCGTTTACATCCCTTTCACACACCACTGACTTGAATAATGTGTGTGCTATTCTTAGAGACCAATCTGTAAGGGTCTGTGTGAGGGTGCTGTGCTCTTTTGTGACCTGTGGACATTGTAACGCTGCACTGACTTGTTGAAATGTTGCAGGTCTGTTGGACTTCATCAGAGGTTCTTCCAGAAGACTTGCTGTGCTATCTGGCGCTCAGCCCACCTCTTCATCTTTTGAGTTTGTCTTCTTGTGAAGCTAAGACAAAGCAGAGCACAACAACAGCACGCAAACTCTCCACTTAGGAGGTGAGCTAAAGCAAACTTTAAACTCTGTAGTATAAAGCTAAAAAGTGCAGTATGTAACTTTTAAGGTGGGGGGAACGCCACCTGATTCCCTGTGGGGATGTTATGATGTTTCCTGGAATGTTCCAGACTATAGCATTATCTATCTCCATGGAGACAAACAGGCAATCCCACTGATTTGAGGTGTTTTTATAACAAAAAAAAATCTACCTGTATTACCTATAATTGAATAAACATGTATACATACAAGGACAGTTAATGCCTCTGTGAAAGTGTTAAGCTTGGCAAAGCAACATCTTCACGGAGACAAGCAGGTGATGGACCCTTCCACAAGACAAGTTCCGTACTGTGGCTTTATTGCACAATAGAGTTGGTATTTGAAAAAGTAGGTCTAGGCCTTGTGGACTGTTTGGACACATTGTAATTGCCCTGGGTTTGATTCTTTGACCCACAAATGCTTGACCAATGGCGATTGACAAACCAGATAACAGATCTATACACACCAGCAGCTGAGAATCTGGAACAGTCAAAGTATGCATTTGAACCAGATATTTGGTTTATCTTTGGTTGACTTGAAGTGTTGTGAGAAAATAAGCAGAGACGCTCTGACATCTTTTCAAGAGAGAAGAGGTCAGGATACAACCCAAAGAATGGAGAGTTCGTTTATATTGCCAATTGTGGATGGGCTACGTGCTAGCTCCTGTCACTTTTGGAGAAAGTAAAAGGCAAATGACTGTTTAACTGTTTTGTTATAAGAGAATAGATTGTTTGAGTTAACATATTCACACATGTATTCTCTGTAATAACTTCACATTTTTGAATGACCTGAACAAACTTCTGAATCAAAAAAGACACCAAACTGCAAATTTGCTAGTGCAGTTTTAGCCAGTGTACCATAGCATCTTTCCAACTGGTGTGTTGAATACCTAAAAAGGTTGAAAACAGTGCAATAGCTAAAGCATCCTTCCTTTTTCATGAATCTTTTTTTTTTTATTGATGACTGCGCCCTTGCACAAATGTACCATGTCATGTATGTGAGATAGTTTTCAAGTTATAATCACACAGCATAATTAATACAAGCTATACCACTTTATTTTAGTTCATTACTAATTCACTTCAAAGTCCACAGAGTCCACACTCTTTGTTGTAAATGTGTATAAACTTTTTGTTGTAAAAAGTTTAGATACTAAACTGAACAGAGTAATACATGTAACTATTAACAAATAACACTAGACGTGAAAAAATATTACCTTGGAGTCCACAGAGCCCACTATATGTTTTTATTATGTTTTGTAGAGCTTCAGGCACTTGGCTGCCTTTGCACATCGAGAGGGGGGTGAGTTCTATCCATACCATTTTTATATCATCTCTCAACTCATACTTTCCATTACACCAAATCTGATTTATTTTTCTCCACTTCTTCCACCTTCAGATATCCTTGGGGCCCTCTTCCGACCCCCATATTTATAGTGTTATCTTCTCACAGGGGGTTACCGAGGTAAGAGAATCATTTTAGTGTCTTAGGTGGTCTCTGCGGTGTATATTAGATCCATATTCCACTTTTTCAGCTAAACCTTGTGTTTCCAGGTGCACCGTCCATCATGTCGGTGATGAGGAAGGAGATGGAAAAATACCGGGATATCGATGAAGATGAGCTGCTGAAGAAACTGTCAGAGGAGGAGCTACAGAGATTAGAGGACGAACTAGAGGAGCTGGATCCTGATGTGAGTGAGAAATAAGGAAACAATATTTTACATTGCATGGAGTAAGTTGAGTTGTTATTTTGTGAAAGTAGGGAGCTGGTTATTTAAAGCCTGTCAAACTGTGTCAGGCGAAAGATGTTTTAATTCCCCTAAAGCCCCTTAATAACGAATGGCAGTAGCGTAAATAGTTTCTCCGCTATTAGTGCAGTGGCAGCTGATATGTCATTTGACCCTAATTCTCTATACGTTTACCACCAGAACAAATCTTTAGAAATATCAATATAGTAACTAGATATGTCTTATCACTTTTTAAGTTTGCTTAGGCAATTAATTTAAACTATAAACATTTATATTTATACCACGGTCCTGTGAGAATTGCATTAATACTGCATAACGCACAAGTAGTCCGGCAACAGTTAAATCACATTCTATATCACTGCTCTGCTGCCATCACCATAGCAACAGGTACACAAATGATCAGAGGCTCTGAGTAGGTGGTTGGGACTAGTTTAATTTAAAACACATAAATAATTTTTTATTTACAGTCAATGTGAGGCTTTTCTCATTTACAGGTGAGACAATTCAGTTTGTAGCCATGATATAAATTTTGCTGTGCGTCATGGTGTTATACAAAAAAATCTAAAACTGCATAACGCATGGCTCCTCGTTGTTTTAATGCTTTCATATTGAATACTAACGTTGTCTGAGAGAATGTGGTACATTACACACTTCAAACCAAACATTTTCAAATTGGTCAAAGATCAAGATAAAAAAACTATTTAAAATGGACATTAAATAATAAAATTAAGATACCAAATTGATTAAAAATACTGAAAATAAAATTATACAACACAATAAGTACACCTTCCTTAACCTCAATCTTAACATTTTAAATTTATGTCATTTTGTGCGTTATTCAGTAGTTCAGATGTGTCCAATGCAGAACTCATAATCGGTGGTAGTAATATCTTTTGTTTGGATGCCCACTCACTCTGAAGAGTTTGGAATCCCCCCCAATGCCAACAGGATGAGTGAGGGAAAGCAGGACTAGTGCATGTGTTAGCTCATAGTATATGTGTGCCTGATGCCAACACTGAGCGGGGCTAGTGGAGACCTTAGTGACGTGCATACAGTAAACCCAGCTGTGCCCTCTGTGTGTGTGTTTATGGGCTATGCATACTATATTTCACAACAGCTAAGTGCCCATTTCGTTTAGAGCATCGTGAACCTTTTTGGCAGAGTGGCCCACATCACTTCCAGTAAGCCTCTGAAAACAGTCCAGTCATTCAGAACAGAGCATTCAGCTGCTGTTGTTTAGGATGGGTTCAGTCATAGCTGGATTTAGCATCATCCACTGGTCTCACTTGAAGTGCTTGGGTTTGTCTTAGTTTTTCACTGCATATTGCCTTTATGAATGTATTTGTACATTTATGAGTCTAATTACAGCTGTGCAATTCAGGGATCCAGTATTTTCAAATCTTTAAGGATTGATCAGTTCAGGTTTTTTTAATGAGAAGACTAAAGCTAATCCTCTGTCAGTAATAGTATTTTGTTTGGAGTGGGATATCTTATAATTTTATTATTTTAAGTATGTCTTCTAGTTAATTAGTTTAGTTTTAATTAATTAAAATTTTAAATTATTAATTTAAAAAATGTAGAAAAAAACAAAACATAATGCTATGCTATACAGATATGTTGTATAGAATACATACCTAAATATTGTTTGGCTAGTACAATAGCCTAGATTTCTGTCAGAGAACTACAAGTGTCTCGTGTTAAAAATAACATGGTGGCAGTGTTGTCTGGAGTAGAGATAGAGTAACTATGTGACATGAAACGTTTGGCAACAACATGATTGTATTCTGGGCTTTGCTAATAATAACTCGTATACTGTTATACTTTTAACATTTAACAACTGCCTCTGAAATTATCAACATGACACAAAGATTCTGCTGCAAAAACATCTTTACTTTACTTCCTTACTTATGAATTGTTTTTTAAAACATAAAAAAAAAAAAAAAATGTATTTGGGATAAGCAAAAACAAACTTAGACATTAACACTAATATAAAAGCTGTCTTGAGAGTATTGAGTGAACAGATAAGATTTGAAGCTATATGTGACACCTTTTAGATTTGAGCATTGTAACAGGTTCATAACAGACAGAGCACTTACCGAAAATGTTTTGTACTATGTGGATCTTATGAATTTAATGTAGGTGAAGCATAGTACCAGCAGCATGGCACTGGATATGGGGATACTGGGGGTTCTCTGAGCGGTTTCAGGTTATAAAATGTGAATTGTGAATTCTTGAATTTTTTTTTTCACGTTTTTGACACCAATGACATGACAACAAATATATAATAGTAAATGAGAATATGCTAAAAAGCATATTTTCTTTGAGTGAGGGGATACTTGGAGTGTGAGACAAAGCTTTGGCAGGACTCAAGATGGAAAAATTTGAGAGCCACTGTTTTAATCAACTATGGAATACTGACTCATCTTTCAAAATATAAAATGGGAAAAAACAAACAGTTTTTCAAAGCCATTTATTTTTTTCCTAGAATGCCTTGCTGCCAGCTGGGTTACGGCAAAAAGACCAGACGAAGAAAGCTCCCACAGGAACATTTCAGAGAGACAATCTTTTGGCTCATCTGGAGAAACAGGCCAAAGAGCATCCAGACAGAGAGGACCTGGTGCCCTTCACTGGGGAGAAAAGAGGTGTGACCATCAGAACCACGCAAATACTATATGCAAATGTGTAGGAATCTAAAATATTCACGTTTTTGTAGTTTTGAAAAATCTCCTTCAAATTCAGACAAAATTTCCACATTTAGGCACAATTTTGCAGTATTTAATTGCATGTCACCAGCTAAATAATATTTTGACAACAATTGCAGACAATCTCACAAAGTAATGCCTCACTATACAGTTTCAATTTGGACCTGCCACGTTTTTCAATGTGGCAGGAAGAGTTTATTAAATGAATGTCTAAAACTTAGGATCTTCCCCGAGTAACATAATAATGATGGATAACAAGAAGTGGGAGTGGGAGAGACAGCTCATTAAAAAGTTCTTCTAACAAAATATAGTTTATTGTTTTGAGGAACAAATATTATAGTGTATAGCCTATAGCATAGCCTTAATGTTTTCTAGTCAATATAAATGCTCTTTACGTCATGCATTGTATTGTAAGAACAGCTAAAGGAGGAAAAATTACAGGTTTTTTTTTGGGTTAATAATTGATAGAGAAAGTACTTCATCCAATCAGGCACAGTGATCACTAATATTCTTGGGAAAACTGCCCAAACAGTAGGCCTGTCACAATAACAAATTCTGAAGTGCATTATATTGCTGAAGTAAATCAAGATTGAGTTGTTTCATCCTAACTCAAATCTTTAACAGAGGCACCCGGTGCAGTCCTGTCAGCCAGGGCGTGATAATAGACAGTGGTCAAACGTGGGAAGTGTTCAGACCATGTAACTCTTATGTAACAGGGCAATGCCAACAGAAGCTGGGGATTTACTATGTGCTTTTACAATTCAAGCTTTGCCTGCCACTGTTGTAAAGTATATTTGTGTGTTAATGGGTTGAACAGGGAAAGCCTGGGTTCCAAAGAAAATAGTGGATCCCATCATAGAGTCTGTGGAGCTGGAGCCAGAGCTGGAGGAGGCCCTCGCAAGTGCTACTGATGCAGAACTATGTGACATTGCAGGTAAAAACTACACAATATACAGTCTAATTTACTTTTATACTACACAGGTTGTGGTAAATCAGTGTACAATATAATACGTATTATGTTTTGTTCTAGGGTTGTCAAAAAATTGATACCCAAATACTGATGCAAAAACTAGAACTCATTTGAGAAGGTATCAGTACAGAATAACATTATTTACAGACAAAATTTTACCTTTCATGAGAAGTTTTTATGATTTTGAATCTATTTCAGAACTACTGTAATTCTGCATGGTGATATTAAAGACACTGATGTATAGAAATAATATGTTGCTATCATTGTGGTACTGAAATCTGTATCAAGCATCAAGCCTTTTTCTTAGTATCAAAATCAAGTGTAATTAGCAATATGATAACACTATAGTCTGTTAGATTTTAGACATCATGAAGTAAACAACTTTCTATTATTGCATATATAGAGAAAATAACCAATCATTGTCCACTATTTATCCCCATATCACTTTTATAATTGCAAGTATTAAGTATTAAGATCCTCTCAACAGCTCTTAATGTTAAATTCACCTTCTCCATGTGATCTAACCTGCTGTACATGTCCTCCAGCTTCACCTCCACCCTCCTTCACTGCTTCATACCATCCCCCCTCCTGTGTTTGGTAGCACCACTCTGGTATCAGCTCTGCACATCAACTGCTCCACTTGCATGCCTAGCCTTGCTCATCCCGTCTGCTCCACACTTGCATGTACACCTCTAACTAGAATGTAAATTAAATATTAAATGCTAGTATGTGCATGAGAAAGGATTATAATTATACAAAATGTTAAAACTACGAATCAGCACGAATCAAGGGAAGTTGAATTCTTAAAGGGCCCATATGACATTTTCTGACCTATGTTATCTTATTTCCTCATCCAAAACATACCAGGAGTAGTGTTTTGTTTCATTCTCCCATGTTCACACAAACTCATATTTAGGTTGAGATCTTTTCTCAAGCAAAAAAACTGTTTCACCTTGTGATGTTATGTAAAAATACAGTGTTTTTAAAAGCCATACACCTTCATTAGAATCAGCAACTGTATAATTTAACCCGCTGAATTGCCAATTTTTACTAAACAAAATGTAAAAAGTAGCTTTTAATTTGAAAACTACCCCTTCATGAGATCACAAGGTGGAACAGAGTATTTTGAGCTTTGGAGATGGAAACAGATAATAAAGTGTTACTCAAACATATGTGGATGAAATATAACACAGCTCCAGGTATGTTTTTGATGAGGTAACAACATCCTGCCATAGCTTAAAGCTCACAAGAGTTTTGCATAATATAGGACCTTTAAAAAGTGTTATTAGATGTAGCATGATAACTTTAATTGTAAGCAAACTGCTTGTGTAACTTGTATTATAGTCATATTAGCAAAAATCATTTGCATGTAGGGGAGAACATTTGTTATTTTAATTGCCCACAAATTAGTAGCTGATGATAATTTGAAATAGATGTATTGCTTGCTCATATGTTGGTGGTCTTTCTCTGCACATAAGCTTTGTTTTCATTAATATTGCATTAGGTCCACAACATTGTAATTTTCTCTTTCTTGCAGCCATCCTGGGCATGCACACTCTAATGAGTAATCAGCAATACTACGAAGCCTTGGCCAGCAGCACCATTGTGAACAAACAAGGACTGAACAGTATGTAACACATGTATGATTGAAAACCCATATATTCAAGCTTATATATGGCAATTGTATGTAGCCCTTGCCCAAAACAGGGTAACACTTTGTAGACTGTAGGGCAGCATGTTTTTCTTCTGGGGCTGTCTTTGCCGATCATATAAATCTTCACATATACAGGAGCATACACTGATTTGTGAAGCTAAGTATTTTAAGCAAAAGGTACACAGCTTGTTAAAATGGTAAAACTAGGCTATCTTAACATCATATTATTGGGAATTACATTGTGTCCACTTAATAGAAGAGTTTCTGAGAACCCATTCTTTAAATAGAGCAATTGTGAATTGAAATAGTGAGCCCTATCACACACATCCCATTTTAATGAGGCACTGGTTTACACAGCACAGCGGCTATAGGACTAGTTGTGGTCTAAACAGGGAGAGCGACAGGGCCAGTTCGTGTAAACATTGGCAGATACAAAAACAAAGATGGTGACGTTAACAGAAACATTGATGTACAGAACACTTTGTCTGGATTATCTAAACACATTTTACAGCTTTATCCAGTCACTGTGTGTGCCCTGTTTTACAAGTGGATGCAAGAGGCAGTACTTATAGTCTCATATTCCTTTTTATGTTTATCAAAATTTTGCACGTTATGAACATTTTGTTATTTCTTAAACTTATTATTATTATTTTTTTTTTACTTTTTTGTTATTCCTATGTTGTCTTTTAAAGGTGCACTATGTAACTTTTCTTGTGGGCTCTGCTATCGTCTTTGTCTTTGAAATGTTTCACTATATGGCATTAAACTTATCTATCCACAGCCATACCAGCATATCAAAGCCTGATCTCCTCAGATATTAGAAGTTAAGAAAGGCCGGGCCTGGTTAGTACTTGGATGGGAGACCGCTGGGAAAATCACACCACCACAGTGGGGCACCAGTGGCAGAAAACTGTGTCCTGAGATAAGACACTTCTGCCCCAGGGCAGCTGTGGCTACACCACTACCACCACTGAGTGTGTAGTAAATGAATAATGCATTGTAAAGCGTTTGGGGTGTCTTGAACGGCACTATATAAATCCACATTATTATTATTATTATTATTATTATTATTATTTTGCATTTATTTATGTTTAAAAATACTTTAAAAAAAAAAAAACTTAAAAAAAATGCATTCTTTACTGTGAACGAGCTCAACTTTTCACAGATCTTGCCCGTAAATAGCCCCAGGTATCACTTGCTTGACTCTATCCATGGAATTCAGAGTGATGGGGAAAAAAGCGCCAATGCCACAGCAATTAACAATTCAAAACAAAATTATATATCTTTTGAATGGTCAAATACCTAAAAGGAAGTGAAATCATTAATAGAGATAGAAGTTAAAGCCATACTGTGGAACATTAAGGTAAAGCAACATTAAGACAACATGTGGCGGACTCGACTGGAGTGTCATAGTTATTAATAGTTAGCAGGTAATTTGGAGTACTTTTAATAATGATAAGTAGAACTAGTGAGACTACTGAATATTTTTGCTTCTATTTGACTAACAGTAATGTGTCTGTAGGTGTGATCCAGTGCACTCAGTATAAACCTGTCCCAGACGAGGAACCCAACTCGACTGATGTGGAGGAGACTTTGATGAGAGTGAAGAGGAACGACCCTGAGCTAGTGGAGGTCAACCTCAACAACATCAGGGTAAGTGGTACAGCATGAGGCTTCAAAATAGAGCCAATAACCTAATAAGATTATGTTATTATTATTCTATTTCTTTACCCAGAATATCCCTATCCCGACACTCAAGGCATATGCTGAGGCACTGATGAAGAACACTGTAGTTGAGAGGTTTAGCATCGTTGGTACCAGGAGTAATGACCCAGTAGCATTTGTAGGTCACGCAGTTAATACACACTAACCAATATAAAACGCTAAGAACTTTATTAACTCAAATGTGTGTGTGCGTTTTTTTTTTTCCAGGCACTTGCAGAAATGCTACGAGTAAACACTACCCTAAAAAGCCTCAATGTGGAATCCAACTTCATCACGGGGGCTGGGATCATCACACTAGTCGAGTCACTGCAGTTCAATACAACACTACAGGAGCTCAAGATAGATAATCAGGTAAATGCTGTTTTAATTTGACTTCTAGTTTCTAGAGCAACTGCCCCCTCAGAATGTTAGGAATCTTGTGATGTCATGAAGCAGTAGTAGTAGTTTTCAAGTTAACTTCTGTCTTTTACCTTTTGTTCACTAGAGACTGATAATCCCACTTCTGAAATTATCCAACATGATTCTAGTGAAGGTTTGTGGAGTTTAAAAACATAGTGGAACACTTCCTATATTACCGCATGACATCACAAGGTGGAACAATGTGTTTTGTTTGAAAGAAGGACACAGCCTAAATATGCAGGGTTTGTGTGTTCAACATGTGTGAAACAAAATACAACTCTATGTATGTTTGTGATGAGGAACCAACATTATAACAGATCAGAAAATGTGTAAAAGTGTCATTTAGGCACTTTAAATATGTCTCAGAAGAGAGGATTTAATTTATGGTAAACAATGGTTTGTTAAATCCTTTGCTATGGACCCTACTTGGACGACAGAGGGAATACACACACAATACCCATTTATGTGCATTTTGTAACAGTGGACGTATTCTGTCACATTATGTAATTGTACATGTGTATTCTTTTTTTCTTTCTTACACCAGAGCCAACCATTAGGTAACAAGGTGGAGATGGAGATCGCTGCCATGCTGGAGAAAAACACTACTTTGTTAAAGTTTGGCTACCACTTCACTCAACAAGGCCCTCGCCTCAGAGGATCCAATGCTATGATGAACAACAATGACTTGGGTACGTAGTTCTACTTTCTTACAAAACACTTATTATGATCTTATTCACTCCAGATATCCATATATAGTATTGGTTGTAATGTATTTGGCCTTGACTTCTATTAAGTTGGACTCTCAATCTTCACTACATCTTGTTGAGTGCACCCTAATCAGCTTTTCACAGAAGAACAGCAGTGATCTCATCGGTCTGTAACTTTTGTTTTGAGCCAGAAAACCCAGCCAAAGACAACAAAACAGTGCCTTCTCCACTCATGACATCAGCACTTAGAGGGGGAATAGCTGGGTTTATAAATGACAGAATAAAGTGAGGTAATGTGTCTTATCTTGGATGCATCCTGATTTGTCTTTCGTCGTTTAAAGCCCGGGTCGTCAGGTCAGAGTCAGACGGCTCCATCACGTTCACTCTGTCTGTCCCAGAGCTGGAGAAAGCCTTCGGAAAAAAGTTCAAGTCTAAAACTAAGTACAAAAAATATTCTGATAAATCGCTTTTTTTCTCTCTTTCTGCCAACATCTTGAGCTGGATCTGCTGCCACCTCCAGCCCTGTCAGATTACTGTTTCTCCTCAACGCACAATGATACAGATTTTCTCTCTTTTTCTACCATCTGTTCTCTCTGAGCGTCTGGGTGACTCTTGTGCCAAGAAGCAGGTTTTTTTGTTTGTTTTTGTTTTGTTTTAACTCAAAATTATACTATTTACATAAAAGGTAACACACATCAGACTCGCATTTTTAAACAAATATTAGATTCAATCCTAAGTATATAACCTAAGTATATGATGCCATTTGTTGATTGCTCTGGTTTCCTATAGAAAAGTATGCAAAATGTTCTTATTATAATTGCAATATTAATATTACATTCAAATATAAGTAATTATTTGTTTATGTTTAAAGAACAGCTCCCAAAATAGATCCAAGTATTTTGTTCACTAGCAAAGTAGAGCTCCAGCCACAAACGGGGACACATGCATTTGAATAAGCTTCGATTGCAGGATATGGCCTTGGCAGTTGTGTGCTTTTCACTGTTTCAACTATTTGCTGGCCTGAGCGTCCACTGTTTATTCTTTTAAGACTTTAATTATTTCAACCATCTAATCTTGTACAGTGCTGCATATTTCCTCTCTGCACTATATTCTCCTGTCATCTTGCAAAATGATATGTCAACAATGTGGATTGTACTAATTACCCAAATATGTCTTTGTATTTTCTTTGCAGTAAGAAAGAGAAGGCTTGAGGGAGGACCCATTTTTCCCAAATGTCGGACAAATGTTTAAAAATCAGGACTCCAGACCTGTGCCACCTCTTTCCAAATGTTTCAAACTCTCCAGGTTTCTGATGACTTACCAACGGTGCCTTAAACATTGTCTTTAAGTGTAGCACACAGAAGTGTTGTATTTGTGTATTGTGCAGTGTTCATTTAGTCGACTTAAGTGTCATTGTTTGAGTTATTTTAATGGAGCGAAAACTTGACTTATTGCCTGTGACATAGCAGGGTTTATTCTCCATTATACAATCACAATGTTCACATAGCCTCATTAAAAGTATTTCAACTCTAGAATATGCTATATTGTGCCTTTTGGATGTGTGCCACAAACTGCACACACAGGTGTATTTATTTGTAGACATATAAACATTAAGTAAAAACTAGTAAACAAAAACAAGATTGCACAGAACATCTACAGCACTATAGAATACAATAGAAAACATTGAAAATAGAATCACTTGAGTTTCATCACGTGTAACATGTGCAGTTTATCCTCAAATTGTATATCAACCACGAGAGTTGATATAGGCGTTGTTCTTAAAGCAGGTTTGTTGTGTTAATTTACTGGAGCAAACTGTGTGCTGCTTTTGTTGTCACAATCAGCTAGATCTAATGCAATCAATGCATGTTTGGAGTTGTGGTTTAAAATACTCATGGGTAATACATTAAAATGAACATTGTGCATTTAAGTGTTAAACAAAGGTAATTTTATCATCTTTATTTTTCTAGGTACTCTCAATACAAAATGAGCAAATATTTGCTCAAATGACAGTCAAAGTATGCAGTTTGAGAGACAATACTTCTGATGCATGACTGAGGGTTACATTGTAACATATCCTTGATTTATTGTCACAGCTTGTGTTTTACATGTGTTGTTTAAGATGAATATAGAGGATGTAAACATTTGTAAGCAATAAATGGAGGATTGCTTGACCCATGTTCTCCTGTCTTATGTCTGTCTACAGGACAGTGCTTCAAGTGTCCTTCGCTAAACTTCAACAGTGACACCCCCTGGTTAGGGGTGGACATTGCAATTTTTTGTCAATGTTATGAAAGGCATTCACTTTTTTCTAGCTATATGTACTGAATGGAACTGCTGCAGTGTCCCACTTACAGTGAAAGATAAAGCATATTTTTGAAAAAAAAATGCAATATTTTGTGATCAAGATTTCCCTTTATTTATTCTCAGGCAAAATCATAAAAGATAACCAACCCTTTATTGCTCATGGCATTTTATTTCATATCATGTGACTTTCCTTCAACCAACGTACATGATCTTTGAATTATTGTGTGCGACAAAGAGACCAGTTTTTAACATTACATGTAACATAGTAGGTTATAAATAAAAAAAAATATATCATAAGTGACTCGATCTTCCAGTAATTTTATATTTAATAAAATGTGACACTGAGAGTTCTGGCTTTATGGCTGAAATCTGTTGGCTATGTACTGTTGTGCAAACTACAGCACACTTGTCTAATTCATTTCTATTGAATCAACAAAACAAAACCCAGCAAATCTATAAATACAATACGCATACATATTTAATCTTTGTTCTTATACATACAACTGTGGAAACACACTCAAACTCAAAGCATTATTGCCTTATATTTTGCATGATACAAAACAATATCAGGGAGAGTGACTTTACATACTCACACAACAGACATGTCAAGACATATGGCATGCAAGACACTGAAGGTGGCAGAGTAAAAAGTACTGCTACACACTACTACACAACACTGACGTGAGGCTTCAGACAGTGTGCTAGGGAGATAGACAACACTATATACAGTACAACAAAGAAAGGGGTACTGCGTGTGCAAAACCTCAACAACGTCATGACAAAACACAAGATTACGGTAACTTTTAAAATATGGCTTATCGAGTTATCACATTATCTTTTATTATTTTAGACACACATTTAGTATTATAATAGTAAATGATTGTTTGCCCTGCTTGAGGCATATTAGCTATATTTATGTACAAACCAAGTGAACAGCATAATTTATATTTTTATGCATTTTTATAGCTGTGCAGCAATCAAGAGGGTAAAGGAGTTTAAATATCTCAGGCTACAACATGTATTTAGTCCCTCTGCTTGCTGTTAGCATTTAGCTAACATCTACCTGGCTCCTGAGTTAGCCTGACTAGCCTAATCTAACGGTAATATTTGTACTACTGGCTCAAATCTGTCTCGTATGGCCCTTTGTTGATTGGTGACATTTCTTAACTACATGGGTATCTCTACCCTCTCGGTTAGACAAAAGCAAAATGGACAAAACATGGGATAAAATAAATACATTTTAAATTATATACTCACAACAATTTTATCAGTGTGACAAAAAATGAACTGGGACTTTCAATAGTTTTAACAACTGTTTAGTTTGTTTAACCGACAGGGGAGATAAGTGTCAAAAAGCCCACCTTAGTGTAGACAGATTCAAACAATGTCATCTGTCATGTACAAAGAGAACACTCATTTGAGCCACCCAGTCACTTTTTCTTGGAGGGGGCCTGGCAGGTACTTGACTACGGTGTCCATGATGCTCTCCTCCTCCTCTTCGTCTCCGCAGCCTTTGGGGACCGCCTGTTTGGGTCGAGTCAAGCTCCCGGCAGCCGGTTCCTCTGCCGCTGCAGCAGCCTCTGCCTCGGCTTCCTCACGCTTTTTCAAACCATACTGTATGGGCAAGGGGATAAAATTAGTACCTTCATGGGTTCTCATAAATTAGTTTATTAATAAAACTATGATTTAACCAAATATAAAATAAGCATGCATAGATAGATGCAAGATAAAGGATTAAATAAATATTGTAATAAGTGCAAATACAAATTATACAATATGCTAACCTAATCCAACCACACTGTCTGGAACATTAGGAGGATCAGCACCATTAAACGGTATCGTCTCCAACCCTCCCCCTCCTTTTAAATTAGTTATTTGTTGCTCAAGACTTCTGCTGCATTATCAAGAGACAGAATGAAGGGGTCTGTCTATTTTTAGATTTTGATGGTCTTTCATACAGGAGACAGGACAGCTTTCATATCTACTGTTAACAGTAACAGTACTGGACAGTGCACCTTCACTACTGGAGCATGAGTTTCTCTTTGTTCCTTGTTTATTTGCAGTTCTTGTAGTGTTTACGCACCTTATCTCTGATGCCTTGCCTCATGGACTCTCTCTCTGCCTCCATTTTAGCGTATTTGGCCTTCCTCTCCTCCTCCTGCTGCCTCAGTGCCTCCTGTCTCTCCTCTTCTTTCTTGGCTGCGTCGGGGTCCTCCTCCTTCTCCTCTCCTCCCAGCATCTTACCCACATCAGGAGGGCCACCTTGGAGAGGAAAAGAAAGGTCAAAGTGAAGAACATAACAAAGCAGATAAAAACACATGAATCATCAAAAATGACTTAATTTCAGATGTTGGATTTTATCTCTTATATGACATTGACTTTCTTTTATTTATGTGTTTCATGGCATTTGTGATAGTGAATTTAGACTGAAATATGAAAATAAGTAAGTTGTACTTGGGGAAAAACATCTTGAACCAGGTCATTATACTCTATTCAAGTAATTTCAGCAGATTTAAATTTGATTGATCAGGAAATACATAACAAAGACAATTAAAATGAATAACACAGATTATCTGTGCAACTGTTGGTGGGTGGAATATATTAAGCAGCAAGTCAACATTTTGTCCTCAAAGTTGTTGATGTGTTTGTGAATCTGACAAAAGGCTTGGCAACTGAGTGATCTCCTCGCCAAAGATGCGGCTCGTGTGGGGTGTTCTCAGCTCTGGTCAGTATCTATTGAGACAGGTGTTGTGTGCTGGGTATAAGGGTCCATCTGAAACTAGGTATTTCCTATACTGGGCAGGTCTTCATAATGTGTCTGGTTTTATAGCACCTAAGTAATTGTAACATAAAGACTAAAATAAAATAAAAAAAAACATTATGGAGTAGGCTTGGTTCCAGGTTTGATGGCCAGCACACGCCATCATTCTGAACATTATATAATAATAATAATAATAATAATAATAATAATAATAATAATAATAATAATAATCAGCTCTACAGCCCTACTGTAGAGATAGATCATGGGTAGATTATTTACACAAAATGGCATTTGAGGATTAAACTATTACGATGCCAGTGATAACTAGAAAGCACCCGTCAGAGTGAGTCTAATTATGCATGTTGTTCCAGTTAGTGCCATCCATTCAAGACGAGAGGAGGATGGGGAGATGAAAGACAAATTAGAAGGAAGATAAAATATGTCCAGAAAATTCAGTCTGAAGAAACAGGGGATGACAAGAGAGAAAAATTAAGCGCAATGGCAGAGGACGGAGCATCTGAGGAGATACACAAACCGATACACAAAAGACTGTGGAGTCTGCAGCCGCCTGTGGTCCTGTTGTGTTTTCACTTATCAGCATAAAACCAACTAAGTGCTGCAAATGCGGAGTGGAAAGAGATGAGCACACGGAGATTAAATGAGAAGGTATAATTACGAAAGCATAAAGGGGCATTG
Organism: Boleophthalmus pectinirostris; assembly: GCF_026225935.1. Classification (NCBI taxonomy): domain Eukaryota; kingdom Metazoa; phylum Chordata; class Actinopteri; order Gobiiformes; family Gobiidae; genus Boleophthalmus; species Boleophthalmus pectinirostris. The sequence continues at coordinate 22,240,912 of NW_026571190.1, read as the reverse complement.
GGAGCATTTGTACTTTTAAATTAAAAAATATATAACTAGTGGTTTTGAACGAAACTAAACTGTGAAACAGCATTAATTTAAACATACATGTACAAATGGATAAAATGCACTTTGTTTTTCATTTGGACAGTAATACAGAGTGAGCGTGAAGTACTCGTTTTGTGTATACTTTGCCTCTAATATATTGTTCGATTTGTGCAATACTTATTTGTGTGCGCGGGATGTGCATGACTTGATTTGTGTCTTGGGTGAGAGGGGTTTACAAGAGGATGAGTGAGTGCACTTATGTCACCAGCTTGGGCCTAATTACACACTGAACTGATGCTGATGCTGATACTGATGCTGACTCTTGCGTCATTGGAAATGGCATCATTCTTCCAACCAATACTGAAGGTGAAGGAGGAAATTCTGGGTCATGGGTACAAATCATGTCGGTGGGCTATGATAGCTACATAATTTAATTGATTCTTATGGTCAGACCAGTATTTTTGTGTCATAATTTGATATGTTTTGGCTACACTGTTCCGAGCTGTATTCCAGGTATGAGAAAGTTGGTAGGTCCCCTCATCTTGATTTACAGCAGTGCTTCTCAATTATTTTCTGTCATGCCCCCCCTAGGACGAATAAAACATCTCGCGCCCCCCCGCGTGACTATAGATAGTATCATTTGTCTATAAAATTGTTATAAGTACACCTGTGCGTAACACTGCCACCTTCTATGACGCCAACAACGCTCGCTGGTTTACTGAAGTAGCAGTCACAAAGCGGGATGATTGTCGGCAATATTCGGCACGTTTTCGCTGAAAAAACTCAAGCGGCTTATCAGAGTGATTGGGGTGTAATGTATTTAAGTGACCCCTTAATTTATTGGGCTTCATGCTGTCGGCTGCCAACATTTTTAGACACAGTAAGCACACCGGTCTTTCCTCGTCTCCCACTGTAGTCACAGTGAAGCCGAGCGCTACATACGCTTCGTCATATTTCCTCGTCTTAGCTTTCGGGAGATTTTCGTTTGTCTCTTTATCTCCGTCTCTCTCCGCCTGTCTTCTCATCCCTGTTAAATATGTTTTCATGGTGTCACTTGAGGGTCTGCTACACTTCGTGTCTACACTTCATACTCAAACTCTGTGCTGTGTGCAAAGCGCGCATGCTCAGTGCAAACAAAACTCCTACACCACCGAGCGAATGCTCCCTTCGCACACTCTGCCAATGAGAGCGCCACTGCCCCCTAATGTAGTGGAAGTGCAATTGCACTTTATTCTAAAGGCCCGTTCAGACCAAAGCGTCAAAGCGTCCACTTTCTATGTAAAGTCTATGTGGACGCGCGACTAGAGCGTCCTGCGTTTTTGCGGCGCGTTTTCGGCGTCAGCGCGGCGCGAATCTGGCGTCAGCGCAGGCGTCTTCAGCGTTTTGGCGTCAGCGGCCAAGACGCGCGTCCAAGGCGTCAGCGTCAAGAAGTTGAAAATGCTGAACTTTTCGCGTCAGACGCGCCGCGTCATTCAATCAGGGACGAGTATCCAGAGACGCAGCGACGTTATTACCAGGAAGAAAAACCCGAGAACCAGAACGAGAACCACAAACATGAACGGAGAATAAATATATACGCCACAATCACCGAGCCGATCGCGAGGACTACACCAGGACCGGACCAGGACTAAACCAGGACTAGACCGAGACTAAACAAGGACTAGACCGAGACTAGACAAGGACTAGACCGGGACTAGACCGGTATTAGACCAGGACTAGACCGGGACTGATCCAGTGTCATTAGCGGAGTGTAAATATAAACATGCCCCAGTCGTCGACCCGATCTCCTCCTTTGATGTTTTATGTCATAAAAACACTCTATCAGTCTGGTCTGACATTGTTTTCGGGAAAAGAGCGGGACCGGGCTCTTGTTTCCAGGGCAACGGACGCGCGTCAAGTATTTTTGTCCCGTTCGTCCACGGCGTCAAAGATGCGCGTCGGGGGCGTCTAAACTCAAATGCAAAGGCTCCAAATAGAGGCGTCAAGGCGTTTTTTGACGCTTTGGTGTGAACGGCCCTTAAGACAGTAAAAAAATCAAAATAAAAAATAAAAAAGCATGCTCCCCGAGGTCAAACGCGCCCCCTTGACGGAGCCTTGCGCCCCCCCAGGGGGGCGCGCCCCACTATTTGAGAAGCACTGATTTACAGTCTGGTGGGAAGAGGCCATCCGGACCTCGATGGCCTCCCTGATCCAATGTTTATACTTGTTGCTCTCTGACCTTAGCATCATCCCAATCGATTAGGTGGTTTTCCCTCAGTTGGAAATGGCAGACTTGAGCTCTCGTTGTTCTGCCTGCCGTTTAATGGCTCATGTGCGTGATATGTTGGTCTCGTTCACACTGTCTGGCGTTAAATACTCTTCCAGTTTCCCCTATGTAGGTTTTGTTACATGGCAAAGTTGGTATTTCATTCGGTGTTGCATTTGTGTCCTTGGCATATTCTGTCCTTGGGGTTTGATGTGCGGTTTGACTGGAGTGCTGATATTGTTTTTATTTTCCAGTCAAACCACAGCTGACCAGACACATCACAGCAACGTCGTGTGACAGTTCTGAGCAAGGCAGAGGAGTACATCCGAAACATGTCGAGCTATGACACAAAAACACAGGTCCATCTGACTGTGACAATCATTAAATTATGAATAACACCTAATGAACCTAATTGGACTATGATGGACACACACTTTTGGAGCGACCTTTTCCAGCAATTGCCAAGTAGTAAACAGGCCTATTTAAGAAGAATCCAACCCAGCTGGTGAATTGTTTTTGGTTTATTGTGGAATAGAAAAGGAAGAATGTTCCAATACAACTGTCTGAGCATGATTCATCACATGCCATAGCCAAAATAATAAAGAATTTTCTTACCCAAAAAGAATGGTTTGATCTAAGAGTTTATTGTTATCACTGAGTTCTATTTGTTTAAACAGAAAAAAGATAATGGCCCTTCTCTAATAGTTTCCATTTACGCAAATCCCTTTTTTAAATCCAAAATATAAAAAGAAAAGGATAAAATTTGACCTTTACACTGAAATTTCTCATTTGAGTTACATATTAGCATAGCGTTGATAATATTGCACTTTTGCTTCCTTGATAAATGTTAACAAGACTAGTGACATAAAAAGATGTATTCCTTTGCCTATTAAAGTAACTCATATCTTTTATATTTCAATGGCAGATGTATTCTTGCATGCAAAGGGATATCTGCGAAAAGAGTTGGGGTTTGCATAATTTATTCTTCCGAGCTTACCGTCAAACATTTATGTCCTATACAACCTCTTGCTCTGAAGGAGGGGCTGAAGGTCGCTGGTGAAGTGAATTTGATTTGCGCTTGTGTGTGTGTATGTGTGTGCGTGTATGTGTGTGTGTGTGAATGTCAGGGGCCATTCAACCGATGCAGACCAGGGCACTCTGTCAATCATATTAGTCTGCTTTTCAATGCAATTACAGGCACTTACAAAAGATGAAATGAGATGAGTGTTAGTCTGAAAATGTTGCGTTTTTCTAACTAAAAAGAGCCACTGTGTACATGTAATTTTGCAGTTTTGCCTGCCACATTGAAAAGACAAGATACAATGCCGGAGCTGCAGTGAATTAGATTAAAATTTTAATATGTTTTGTTTCCCTTCCAGTCTGTCACAATGCTTTATCCGGGACTAGTCACTTGCTACTAGAATCTATTTTAGGCTGAGCTGCTTTGCGTCGTCTTTCATTTGAGCTTTTCCCTTCTGGGGTCGCCTCAGAAAACAATTTATGTCATATATATAGTGTGTAGTGATTTACATAGTGTTTGATGCTTTACGTCAGATGCCCTTCTCTTAATATCATGGTGTGGAAAAGAATATAGGTTTTATTCAATATAATATCTTAGAGTATACTGTAAAGGTCATTCTGTAAAAACAATGTACAACAAATAGATTCATCTCTACACATCTTTCACAATTGCAAGATACAGCTTTGATGTACAGCAAAATATTACCATTAAGCAGTAGGGTTCATATTACTACATAAAAAGAAATGTACTGTAAAGAAGATTTGCAGGTTTTGGCTCAGTAAAAAAAGCATTTTTTTCTTAGTCATAGTCATAGCCACATATTATATGTAATTATTTTGTAGCCTTATAGCTCTACCTTACTGGCACAGTGTTGTGTTAGATTTTAGTCTTTTAACTGTTACTATTTATCTTAATTTTATTGCATTCTCCTGCTGCTCCCGAACTTCAGGTTGCAACACTGGAATTCCCCCATCGTAGAAAAAAGAAAAATTGTCTCATCATATAATATAGTATAGTTTTGAACATTTGTTACCATTGCACACCCAAGCTAATCCCTCTGTAGTCAGTGAGCTTCTTATTTGAATAAATGTAGAGACTTTTTGGCTCCCATCACAGTACATTGACTTTCCCATTGACAGACTGGTAACTGTTTTTGCTGATGTCGTCATGGTTCGACTGCTGCCTCAGGCTCCTGCAGCTTGATTGAGCTCCTCACCTTCAAACTGAAGTGTGCGTCACTTAACATTGTCATTTTCTGACAAACTATTTCAGCATTTAGGAGATTGGGAAGTGCTGAGTCGGCGCTAAAGCATTCAAGAGGAAAGGCAATCAGTGCAGAGAGAAAGTTTTATGGTGCCTAAATTTAAAGTCTGTTGGAAACAAAAGCACCAAACTGTTTAAATAGCTACATTTGAGCATTAGCACAGTGAAGAAGGTGAGCTGAACTGAGCGTAACTGATTAGCAAATGACAAAGTATATAATAGATTGATTATTCTTTTGACAAATCTTCTTTTCTTTTGTCACAGCAAATCACATGTGTGGAGTGATTTGCATTTTGATTTGGCAAATGTTTTACGCCAGATGCTCTTTCTGACTCAACCTTTTCTACTCAGGACTACATTGGCTTGTGACTAGTAGCTTGACTAAAATGGAATCCTTGATATTTGACATTTTGAAACTCTTATATTATAAATAATTTGAAGATAGTGGATCAGATTTATAAAATATATATTAAGAGAAAGTGGTTGCCTGTTGTAGATTTTTTATTTGATTAGGGCTATAGCTCTCCTGACAAGAGAGTATAATGGACTACTTTAAAAAGCCTTTCAGAAAATATATAGTCTCCATTTGTTTTTAAAATTGACTTTGAACATCTATCATAAAACGATTTGTCATTTGAATCGTAAACAGGAAGTGACCTCCTAAACAGTGATCACATGACCACTGCAGAAGCCGCAGACCATGGCAGGACACCTGACCTGCTGAATCACCCCTGTTAAACATCTCATTTTTTTCCAAAGCATCTGTAACTAAATAAGCCTTGGAGGATTCACTAATGCACTGACAGCATCCTCTCTCCACGCACTTCCCAACAGACACTCAGCAAAAGGTAGTGCCACTCCATGAAACCAAATCTCCATGTATTATTTTCCTATCCACTCCCCCAATATATACCATTGCACTATAGCACTGGCTTGGTTTCATAGTTCACCTTTGGACTGTGCATTTCATCAAATTCTAATTGAGATCTACTCATTTCTAAGATCATGTTTATGCATTGGTATTTTTAAGCCAAGCAGTTTTTGAGGAAAAAATGTGAATCAGTTATTAAAAGTTTTGTTTATGTTTACAATATTAATATTTTTTATGTTTATTATAAAGCAAACTAAAATCTAAACAAAAATTGTGATCATTCCATATATCTGCAAGCTCTTGTTTACTAGAAATTAATTACATCAGTTTGTAGAATAATCCCCAAAACAGAGCCATACCAAGTGAATGTGATCAACCGAAGAAAGTATTGATGTATTGAATGACAGCTTCTAACAATCAGATTGATGGAATAGGCGATTGATTATTTAGCTAATTGTTTTGTTTTTAATTATAGATATTCCCCAACAGTGCAAAACAGCCATCCAATGCATTGTCAGCATTTTCCAGTGAAATAGCCCTCAAGGCCCCAAAACCAAATGCAGCTTATTGTAGATACATTACAGCACTTCTTGTTGTCTAACAGTGACAAACAGCCAGGCCCGTAGGTCTCACCCGCCCCATGCTACCTCCATAATTAATCCCCTCTCTCCCCCATTTGTCCCGTATAGAGTATTGATAAAACATTACTGCTTATACACACGCAGAACACCCTATGCTCTCAAATTAATTCCCAAAGTCCACAGTTGTGTTGTGCAATGGGATGCAGTGGAGAGTTGATTTAAGAATTCACAGTGCAGACATGAGCCCAGGCGCTATGCAGAGCGAGCCAACGCTGCCATCCCCTGCATCCCAATGAGGAGCTGTGAGGGGGCTTTGCTTGAGCACCACCACACAAGTGTAACTGCCAGCGACTTATCCATCCAGGCTACATGCAGCTGACCAGTGAGTGAGAGCCTCTGCAGCACTGGAGCAGATCTATGTGACTAGTTTCCTCGCCCTCGCTGTCCTGAAGCCTGGAGCAAGACGGATATGTTTCAGAGCTATTATAGGCACTAATTAGGGGGCCAAAGATTATGATAATGCCCGGATTTAAAGGCTAAAAAGTCTTTGTGCTTGGAATTCTTCGCTTAAAACTCCTTTATTTTCACTTTTTTTTCTCCTTCACAGGTCGCTGGAGGAAACCATCTGCCTCATTTTGTGCAGTAATTAACATTTTGAATGTCTTTACATCAGATGCCCCTCCTGAAACAATCTTTTTCTATTTATCAGGACAAGCAGCACAAGAGCACTGCTGACCAGACAGTTCTCTTTGTTCCAAAACAGAAGAAAGATAATCTGTTATTGACAATGTAAGATTTTGACACTAAAATGAAAAAAAATCAATACACTCATTTTGTGGAAGCAGAAAAAAAATGTCTGGCAGAATATCTAGGTACAATAGCAGTTTAGTGGTCCCACAAGACTTCAATGCACCATAAACCACTTAAATTGCCTTTTCCAGTTAGATGAAAAAGCCATGTCTTTGTTCCATTAGCTTATCTGAGTCCACAGGACAACTACACAGTAATAGTGCGCGTGCATGGACGCAGCTCCCCTTTAAATCCTGTACACTGCAGTGCTGTTAAATCAACCCACAGCCCGGGCGGACCACTCACCTCCCAGCGCAGCTTTCATTACAAAATTCATGATGAAGCAGTTCTGTGCACTCCTCCTTCGGTCACGTTACAGGGGCAGACCTACGAACAAGGGGACAACACACAAAGCAATGACCGCATCGGTAAGGATATGTAATTTCATCAGTTCAGTTTTTATTTTTTTATTTACAAATGTTTATTTTGGATACGCTTCCACATTAGAATGATCAAATATATATCTACACCAGATTCTGCACTGTAAGTTTTAATAGAGCAAATAAAAGTGGGTTAGGTAAGGATTTTGTACTGTCCCATGTTACAACAAGGCACCTGTGTCCTTGATATACAACTACAGTCCACCTTGCTGCGCTTTATGCTGACACTGCCCACCTGCCTCATTAAAATAACTTGTGAGAGGAATACACATGAAAAGGAGCATTTGCTTGGTGAATTGAGGCGATGACCTTCATTTGGGGGAATTAGGATATTAACATCTGTGGTCCCAGGACAGTTGGGGTTTTATTCAGTAGAAGTTGTGGGACATTTACAGTAATGAAAAGCATCCTGGTGCAAGCTTAGGACTCTATAGCTGAATAGTCAAAGCTTGACAAAAACTCCTCAAAACTGCAGTGCATCTCCTGTTTTTCAGTTTGCCCCTAAAAAGCTCATATTGGCTCAAATGTTTTGTGGCATTGCTTCCATTTCGATATCCAGAATCTATTTGCCTTACGTGAACCCAAGCACTTCCTTCCAGTGCAGCATATTCTAGCGTTCAAACTCTGTCCTACTACACCTACGCAATACTTACTAGAAATAAACTAACCCAAGAAACCACTGGATCCATCTATGGCTAATCATATGCACGCCACACAAGTGCACCAAGCCACCCCGTCCCGCGCGGTTATCTTTGCTTCGTCCCGTGTGTGTTTACCTCGTCCGATCGCTGCTCCAAGTCCCTATTCCAACCAAAAAGCGCTTTGTCGCAGTGTTCCGGGCAGGCTCCTTGTTCTCATTCAGTGCGGAGAGAGAGAAAGCTGTAAGTTGTGAGTCTGCGAGAGGCGCTGCTGCTGCGTGCCTGCGATGCCGCTTGTGTCAAGAGCGCGGGCTGCAGCGGCGCGGGGAGGAGGAGAGGAGCACAGTGTTCCTACAGGACCAGCCGAGAAAGTGCACCACGAGGGAGGGCAGGGAGGAGGAAGAGGGGGAGGAAGAGGAGGAGGAGGAGGAGGTGGATGCACTCCGAGGGAAGAGGGGCCATCTTTTAAATGTCAATAAACCAAGGACTGTAAACAACACAGGCGCACGAATGAGAAAGACAGAATAGCGCAGCAAACAGTGTAGCCTACCAACTTCATTACAGGTTAGGCCTACTTTAGATAGACACTGGCTGCCATTGTAGGCTATTGGTAAAACATTGGTGAGGGTACAGATATATTTCTTAAAATTTCATATAATCTAAGCTAAACAGTTCTGGTTTGGATCACAGGTGATATATATATATATATATATACTTTTCATTGTCCCTTCTATGTAACTTTAGCAGCCGGCGAGACTACAGATGTCTAAAATGTCTCTTATTTACTTGATTGACATTAGCTATTACATAACCAAACATTTTAGAGACAACAACATGATTTTCACACTAAATTGCAATTCCCCAGCCCAAAATGCCCAGTAAAGCGTAGCCTATAACAACTCCAAAAACAACCTCTCTCTTTATTAAAAATGGAGCAACATCTGCAGCTTAATTCAAATACTCTTCACATTGAGCACTTCAGCCTCTGTCTCTATCATCCAGCGTCCTTGTTCTAAAATAGGCCTCTTCTCCCAGTGTGCGCACTTAAATGTCCTTGGGTTTTTTTTCAAAGTAACATTGCCACATTGTGTAGTGGCAAGTGAGCAAGATAGCACAAAGCTCAGAAGCTCACAGTGGACCATGGGGAGCTTAACTGCTGTTTGCCCCATCAATTAATCACGACATGGGAGGCAGTGTCCAGCCAGCACACTCACACTGCATCTATCTCACTGTTAACAGCACAGACACTTGGAGAGTGCACTTCCACGCCAACACTTAAGCCTTTCTGCTATATTTCTGTTTTATATTATGCCTTAACCCCACAACTTTAGCATCATTTTATCCCATAATATATTTAGATTACATGTGGTCTATAGGCATTGGGCAAGTACTACTAGCTGTACATTTACCTGAATAACCCTGTCACCATAACATATTTTGAAGTACAATATTGCTGATACGATAAACGATATTGAAACTAATTTATACCACTGACACAATATCCTGAGATGTGGTTAAAAAAAGACAAGCTGCAATAAATAAACAGCAGAATGAAACACTTTAGTACTTTTGCATTTGTAATGAATCATAGAAATGATTCATTCAACCTTCTATGTCTCAAATCGTAGCATATAGCAAAAAATAACTATACATTTCCAAGTAGCGCAAAGAAAATGTACAAACAATTAACTGCAAAAATATAGTTCCTTCTAACACATATTGAGCAATAAGTAGTATTTATGATAACAGGTCTATACTTGAGTATATTTTTATTTCTCTCCCAACCATTTTTGGTGTTTTTTGTATGACTGTGATTTTCTTTTTCATTTCAATGGCATAAAATGTTGAGTTAATAAATAAATAGATTCTGTGCCTAATGATGTAGCTAACACTGTAGTCACATTAATTTTCTTACAACGCTGATGGTTTCCTCAAGCTGAAGCCCTTTTGTTAATGGTTAAAATATAAGGCATATTTCATATACATTGTAATAACATATGTGGCCTGTATATAAGTGTCAGGAGGCCCCCACGGACTCATCCAACACAGAATTAGCTTTTACTGACCCTGGGACTTTCCACACATGAGGGCTTTGTCCTCATTCTATGATCGGTGGTTTTATATGTGTACTGTGATTTATCCTTCTGTGTAGCACAGGGTCAGAATGGGAACTAAATTTGTTCATTTTGCCCTTCACCTGTATAAAGATACTCGTCATAGAGGGGCAACAGGAGAGACTACTGAGCCAAAGGAACTGCATAGTGAAAGTGTTGTATGTTTGTCTCTAATCTCTTATTATGTGAAAAAGGCTGCCTTTTGAAAACAACATTAGCATTTTTTCTCAGATTAGTTTGAGCAGAGTGGAGACCCATCAAACACGAACAACACAGTGTAAGAAATGAAAAACCCAGCCTTGATGTCTGTCAATATTTCTTATTATTGCTTGTGTGTTTGTATAACTTTGTTTGATGTGCAGTGTCTTCAAAAGCATTGTTTTTCCAATATAAATTGTCAAGAGGATATCTATAATTACAAAAATGTGGAAAGTGGAAAATGTATGTATGAAAATATAAAATTATATGTATTTTTCAGAGTATCTAGCTGACACCAAACCTCTGGAAGGAGGGACTCCCTTTATTAGTGAAGGTTCTCTCGGGGTATTCCAACTTCCACCATGACTTGCATTCATCTGCTGTACTGCACTTAGGGTCTCTTTAAATATAGTAAGGTGCATTCATACGTTTTACCTTTCCGGTCTTTTTAATAAACATTGCAAATAGATGAAAGATATATTGAAAAATTTATAATATTGCAGTCGTTGTTTTTGTGATATGCAATATTGTGTTTAAATCTTCAATTTTGTAGTTTACAATTTCTGGTCCATCCACTTTTTGTGAAATGTTGAAACTCAATCATGACTTAAACGAGAACGTTTTGGTCTCATAATATTGTCTGGAAATTATTTTGTTATATTGTCAGCCCTTAATTAGTTCATAAAAAGGTGGATTATGTAACTGGAAAAGCTATATCTGTATCAGCATACAGTGCAAACCGAAAACCAAAGAACCTATACATGCTATTTGCAGTTCACCTGAAAGAACAGCCCTGGCTTACTGAGCACCCAGACCTCAGTGCTCTCTCTATTTGCTCTCTGATTGCAGAAGTCTCACTGCAGCGGCACAAAATGGGAGCAGTCTCAAATCCCATTCAATGTGATATAATGTGGAGGTAGCGGAATGTCAGCTAAAGCCACCGGGACACAGCCACTTTGAAGCTGTGCACTGGGCAAGATCATTCAAAGGCTGTGCCAGGTACGCAGCCCCCCTGGTTGTGGGGGCTTCATTAAACACAATGGTGTAAAAGCAGATTAAATATTAGACTTTCATTTTACTATTACTCCAGGCATTCCCCATGTTTTTATATTTGTACTATGTTTCTTTTTAGGGCTTATGCTACATGTGTGAGAACGTAACAGCGAAGACAAACCTCAATATTTGTTTTAATCAAAAAAGAATATCAGTGCAATAATGAAAGGGGGAATATGTAGCCTACTTATAATATTATAATCATATGATAATACTATTACAATTCTAAATAAGTAGTTTAAAATGGAGGAAAAGAAACCTATACTTTAGGTCAATGTTCAGATTATTTATGTCTGTCTGTTGTTAATATCTCTGAGATCACAGGGCTTATCTACATGCCAAAACTTACCTGTCAGCCAGCCAATTTCTTTCACCAGGAGCAATTTAGATTCTACAATTCACCTGACATGTGACTTCAGATAGCTCATTATTTGAAGCATGTAATGCTTGAGGCAACATTACAGTATGATCAAATGGAGAGTGCAGACCATTGTTAGAAATCCTCCATCTTTCTTTAGAAGAGGGAAATGATGCAATTATTAATGCTTTTACCCAGAATGTTTCTACATTCAGTACATCTTTCATATTCTATCTCCAGATTTATTTATTTCCTGCTATGTCGCGCTGTATTTGTCACCATGAAGGCCTTGTGACAGCTGGCTGTGTAGAGTCGGAGGGAGGGAGGAGTGAGTGGTTAGCTTTGGATATTAGTCTTCTGTCCATCACCCCAGTCTCTGCACACAGGGGTCCCAGGAGAGAGGCAAGGGAGCGGAGAGGGCAGAGGGGGGAAGTGTGTGTGTGTGTGTATGTGTGTGTGTACCCATCAACCAGGAAAACACCCCTGAAGTCCCAGACTGAGGGGGGCGTGGACTGCTGCAATGCGTAAAGACATCAAGGCTCCAGAGATGGAAGAGAGAGAGGCAGTGATGGACAAACTGACCGCTCTGGGGTTAATGCCATAGTTACTGCCCTGTGAAATAGCCCAGTTTGAAGAAGAGGAGTGCACTCTGGTTGTAAATAAACAACAGAATGTAATGTGTCAGAAATTCTATAAAACTACACTTTCTAGGCACTAACATGTAAGTTGTGTATTTGCTGATCAAACCTCAAGGGGTCACTTACAGTGTACTTCTTGGACTAGAGTTGCATCTGGCATATGGCGTGAAATCCATGACAAATCATGCAAATCCAAAAAATGTATAAAATCAATCAATTTAAAAATCAATGCATATCATACAATCCTTGTTTCATTTATTATGTATCTTATTTTATGTGCAATTTAAGTATGAAAATGTGCTCTGTTTCAATTCACTTTTAATTGATTGTGGTCTGTTTTCAGTTACTGTCCCCAAAGGTTTTTTTCATGTTAATTGTTAAACATGATTAACAAAATAATATAAAGCGAGAATAAATACAGTTTAAATGAAATAATTTGTGTTAAACATTCAATACCCAAGATGTCCATGTTATACAATTGGATGCTGTTTTCTGCTTTGGGGAATTCCTGCTTTCCAGTGGGAATTCTGGGGGAAATCCTCTACTGCACAGCTAAATGAGCACTAAGTAATTAGAAAACAGCAGAGGGGCGAACAAAGGCTATAGTCATGGCAACAAAAGTGGAATTTGGGGACACTGCTGCCTACAACGTCAATTCCACTGTGCACTGTGTTCATGCTGAATGCTTAGTTTGATGTAAAATGTGTTGTAATTGTGAGAGGGAGGATCCTGGAATGACATCATACTGACCATATTGTGGGTCAAGAGGTCGCCAATGGCCTGAGGTCCGGCAGCGGGATAGAGGTGTGGCACAGGAAGCAAGCTCAGCGGGGCACCTGGCAAGCCCTCCCCTCACCCACACTATAGAGGAATGGGCACAGAGACTCATGCTCTTTTATGTGTTTGGGGAGAGGACAGACAGTGATGGGCATCTCCTCTGCAGCCACCTGTCACCTCGCTGCAAGCCTTACAAGCACATGGACAGCTAACGCCATCTTTCAAACATGCCCTGTTATACTGTTTCTATTCAACAAATCCTCTGCCGTCACTTTCATTCTTGTATCTTGTATAAAATAGAGAATTGAAATGCTGCAATAAGGCTAGAACGACAGATTTTACTTGAAAAAAGAATGAGTGGGAAAAAAAGGAAAACACTTGGAAGCGATCCAAAACTGAGCGCATCCTGCCCCAGAAAGCCAGTGCAGTAGAACTGTCACGGAGCATTGCAGGCGAGAGAGAGGAGCGTGATGGCACAGTGGGAGCAAAAACACACCCACTCAAATCTGCCTAAAGGTGCAGAGGAGAAAGAGCTCATTTACCTCAATATACTCACAAGAACTTCACTAGTGGAATGACTAATTTCACTATCTACAGGTGATCTGTCTCCATTCACGTAGTATGATCTTTTTATTGCAACTGCAGTTTTACATTTTTACATGCTATGATCTTTCTGACTCAACCTCATCTGTTTATACAGTCTTGGCACAGATGCAAAGAGGATTATCTAATTTCTTTACCTAGCTTTATATAGATGACATTATAGCTATTATATAATGAAAAAGCAGCCACTAATTTTAACTACAAAGAATTGTTCCATTTGCATGTAAATGAATGTTAAGTATATAGTTCAATAATATTAAATATACGTTAAGTATAATGTGCGTCATCATGATTTTCTATATTGCAGGTTTTAAGATGACATCACAACATTCACAGTGGTGCATTGGTGTGAGGAGCATAACCTTGTCTTAAATGTGGAAAAGACAAAGGAGATAATTTTTGATCCCAAATCTGTCGGGGACCACAGCCCTCTTAATATCAGGGGGAGGCACATAGAGCAGGTGACATGTTATAAGTACTTGGGTGTGTTATCTGATTGTCAGCTCCAATGGAGCCAGCAGGTACAGTCTGTCTGCTCAAGAATCAGCCAGCGTCTCTATTTTTTAAGACGGCTTAGGTTACATGGAGTTGACACCAATGTAATGCTGCTGTTTTATAAAGCATGCATAGAATCTATCTTACGCTATGGCTTGTCAACATGGTTTGGTAACCTCTCAGTCAAACTTAAAGCACAGATTTTTACCTTGACTAAAAGAGCAGGTAAAATAATGGGTGTGGCCCCAAGCTCACTTCAGCAAATTTTTGAGGAGACTGTTAGGAAGCTCGGCAGGAAGGTGATCAATGACCCAACCCATGTTCTTCACAGTCAGTTTGAGTTGATGCCATCAGGCAGAAGGTACAGGGTCCCAAACTGTAAACTGAACAGATTCAAACATTCTTTTGTGCCACTAGCTGTTAAACTGCTAAACTCAGATAATGCAGTTAAAAAATAATTATAAAAGGCTTAGGGAATGTGCAATCAAAACTGCACATAGGCTTAGGGAATGTGCAATAATTAATAGAACACAAGAATGCAAGGGCTTGCCTGTTACGGATAATTTAAGGGTCCTGTTGGTGCATCACTCGTGGTCATACTGGTCTCATATTTACTTTGTTTTATGGTGTTTGTTTATGTGCTGCTTTGTGTTGTGTTGTCCTGTTTTTTGATAAAACATGTTACCTCCTGTCCCAAGACAAATTTCTCCCATGGGAGACAATAAAGGATTATCTTATCTTATCTTCACAACAGTCGAATAATATTAAAAACAGACGGTGGACCAGCTAAAATATATATATATTGTTAAAATGCAAAATTGTTGAAATATAATGAATTCTGCAGCCTAGTTATTAATGGAAATGAGGTTTAACAGCTGTGAACACCTTTTAGGTATTTCATGTCAGAGTACAATAGCTGGCTCTCACTCCTCATTTGAGAGTATGGCATCATCACATGCTAAAATCTGGAAACCACCTTTTGATTTATGTTGATTACTGGCATTAAAGAGCATATACGTATGTCATTACAAATATTAAAGTGCTGATTTGGCTCACAAAATAATTAGCTTTCTAGAAAATCCTCCATGTTCATTTGGAGATCTGTCACAGATATTACATGAGAAGTCCCCACCAGGCAGATATAACTCTAACTTAATTTATTTGTATCTTGGTATTGGCACATAGTGAACATTGCTATTTGTGACTGGATTATACAAACAAAAATGGGGACACTGTCAAAACATGACAGGCAAAGGCTTGATAGAAACACATTGGTTTAGAGTTTTGGCCATGCAGAGACCAAACTGTGTTGTGTTCACCTGAAGACCCAGAATGCACTGGAGGCATTTCTCTTGGCAGCACCTGTGTCAGGACCTCCTGTCTAAGCACATCCCTCGAGGCGAATACAAACACAAGTGTCAAATACTGCAGCGCTATCACAAAATATACACACAGAGAATGCTTTAAAATCAGCTAGATTTATTATTCTGTGTGCTGTTTTACAAGAAGAAACAATTTAAGTTATTCGTATGTCAAAGCAGTTCAAGCATTTTACCATTTTGAAGACTGTTTGAAGTAGGAGCAACACCATGCAGTCAATTTTGTTGGCTTTTTGAATTTGGAACTCTATGAATTCAGAAATGAATACATTATCTAAGCATACAAGGAAATGCATATCAGTACTATAGACTGTACATCACTTGGACTTACTTCGATTTGGAGGAATTGCAACTCTCAGACATGTAACCTACATTTGTACATATACTTAATTTATTTTTGGCACAGCTGCATATTGTACATGATGGATTCTGTGTGATTGATAGTCAGTATTAGCAGCTTTATGGGGACCTGTCATCTTCCTGCAACTCAAATCACCTAAATGCCTCCTCCATTCACACACACTACAGGCCGCTACACCCTTCTTCCCTTCGGCCATAAAAAAGTGCTGACAGAGCAATCTTCCAGTGACTACACATTGGCTCATGTCCAGTGGGAACGCCATGTATAGGTCTTCAATAATCTGATTCCATGTTGGAAAAGACAGCATGCTAAAAAGGCTGCTTTGATTCTTGACATGAAACATTTAAATCAAAACTGCAAAGTGACCATTTGAATCCAATAGATCCAACAATATTGTATTTATGATCCATAGATGAGTTAATATCACTTCCAGCAATATAAGTGCTCTTCATTAATATTTTTCTATTTTATTTTGTCATTCTGTATTTTTGAGCAGCATGTTTGTAGTAAGGATTACTATAAATTTACCTGGTGGGCCGTGGAAGTCTATAGTAACCTCCAGTATGTTACTGCCTCCTATCAGGTTCAGGTTCAGGTTTTAAACCTTAACATAATATGCAGACATGACATGACAAAACAAAAGACAAAAGAAAAACATGTAGACAAAAAACATAGATGTGAATTATTTTTGACAGACTGCTATGTTAGATTCCTACTGTTGCCTGCTACCATTTATTTGCTTGTGTTTTGAGTGACCTATTATGCTTCAAAGAGAACCAAAATGTGTGCTTAACCCCCCCACCCCCACCCCAAAAAAAAAAAAAAAAAAAAAAAAATCAACATACAACAATGCATCATCAAGGCTTTAAAAAACTACAAAAGATTCAGGCTATTCCCTCTGAACACTTGTTCATGGGAAAATGTTCAAACTGACTGCATACCGCCCACCACTTTCCCTGCTGTCTCCTTGTAACTCTTTGTAAAAAGAGGATTGTGTGATCAGTGTTTATTGATCATCCAGCCCCCTCCACACACAGACACGCACACACAGACATGCACACACATACACACACGCACGCACACACACACACACACACACACACACGCACACACACACACCCCCACACACACATACACGCACACACACACACAACACACACACACACAGATGCTATAGTCAAAGTGCTGATGGGAAGATTTCTAGAGCAACAGGGATGTGAATACATTATGACTACACTCAGAGGGACATGCATATTTGATGGTTATAAAAAGGTAAGGGTGGAAGAGAGATTTGTCGCATGATCACGTAATTTACCTCTGTAGACTATAATGTAAATCCAGGAATTATGTATATGCAAATTATTGAAGCAAATAAGTAAAATAATAGGACAAAAGATAATTAATAAAGTAAAGTGCATTTATCCTCTTTTCCTTCAACATTGCTAGGCCTTTGAGTCCTCTCTGTGCTGTATGTAACTTTGCAGATATGATGTGTGCCCTTGAAAGAGACCTTGGTTTACAGTGCAGTCATGATGTTGCCAACTGTTTAAACTGCTACCCTCTAGTGGACGATTTATGGAAATACAAAATCAAGGCTCACAGGTAGTACAAGAACCTCCACAAATCTTGCTCTGTCGAAGTCAGTCAGTTAGGTCTGCCAAACCTAAATGAACACAAATCTTATTTTTTTTCTCAGTTAGGCCATGACAAAAACACACATTTGTGCATTTATGTAGCCCTATAGCATTTGGCCACCTTTTCTTAACACTGTAGTACTAATAGCCTACAGCATATTTAGCCTACCCATAGACTGCCATCTTTGCGCTTTGTTTTTTACAAGCCTAATTGTTTTCACATGCAGGCAGGAAAACCAAAGTCTATCTTATATGATGCCACAAGACAGAGTGGGTTGGGTTGTGGGCGGGGCAGTACAGTAGATGATTTATGTCTCTGTGCACGTTCTGCTGCGTCAATGTTGCTGTTTGTCTCCATGGACTCAAGCGTCCTCAAGTCCTTAAGCATCTCTAAACTTGACCCAGAAAAGCTTCTCAAATATTTTCAATACACTAGCTGTAATACAGCTGCTGAAAGAAAGAAAAGGTTCAACTTATAGTGCACAATAGGCCTTTCTGCAAACATCCAGAAAACACACCTCTCCCAGGATTTGCAGGCAGCCAGCATCTTAGAAAGGGTGAGCCTGAAATGCATTATTTGAATAAGGGTTATAAGCTCCACAGCAATCTGGTGCACAGATTTTTGAGTAAATATTTGACGTAAATAAACCTCAGTCATAATCATCCTGACAAACAAGCAACAATGCACTCCTCAACAGTGCACGTGCATAATAATAATAGCTTAATAATAATCTTAATAATACCTGCTATTTTTATAATGCCTTTCAAGACACGAGTAGGTTTGTAGCAGGTCTGAGATGTACTGAGGGACCTGGGCGTGGAGGGACTTGTAAGTGACGAGAGTCTTGTGCTGAATTTGATAGGAAGCCAGAGCAGGTGGGCGAAAGTTACTGGGAGTGGGAGTGATGTGTTGCCAGGGCCTGGTGTGAGTGAGAATCCGAGCGGTAGAGTTTTGGAACCTGTTCAGGAAGTTTTCGGAGATCACAAGACTCAGATGCAGTAGTCGAGGTGGGAAGTAATGAAAGAGTGAATACATTTTTGCGATAATCAAGTCCGGGAGAAATCGGTAAAAGGAAGATTTTGTGACTGATTTGAGATAAGGTTCAAAGAAGAGGATTGAGTACAGGATGCCATTGCTATTGATGGAAAGCACCAGATCTTCAACCTTCTGGAGCAGGGGTCTGATGGCCGCAACTATGAATTTGTCTTGTTACTGCTGAATTTGAGAAAGTTGAATGATAAATAGGTCCGAAGTTCGGTGAAGCAGTTGGAGAGAGACTTAGGGAGGAGCTGGGTGGAGGGCTTGGTAGCGATGTAAAGATGTGTGTCGTATTATAGCCAGTGTTGGGAAGGTTACTTTTAAAATGTATTCCCCTACAGATTACATACCCCAAAATGTAGTTTGTAACGTATTAAATTAAATTACAAAAAACATTAAATTACTTAAGGTGAGTAACGTAATCTGAATACTTTGGATTACTTGGTTTGCTGTAGAGAAGCAAAGACCAGGATATCTTCACGTAAGAAGTTTTGTCTGACAATGAAAAGCCCAGTCTTTACTTAACCGTATTAAAAATATTACTGATAGAAGACGAGGAGACACTGTGCGCGCGGTATGGTTTAGTCCTGTTAAATCCTGTTTTAGACCTGGTTTAGTCCTGGTTTAGACCTAGTTTTGACCTGGTTTAGACCTGGTTTAGGCCTAGTTTAGACCTGGTTTTAGACCTGGTTTAGACCTGGTTTAGACCTGGTTTAGGCCTAGTTTAGACCTGGTTTTTAGACCTGGTTTAGGCCTAGTTTAGACCTGGTTTTAGACCTGGTTTAGACCTGGTTTAGGCCTAGTTTAGACCTGGTTTAGGCCTAGTGTAGACCTGGTTTTAAACCTGGTTTAGGCCTAGTTTAGACCTGGTTTTAGACCTGGTTTTAGACCTGGTTTAGGCCTAGTTTAGACCTGGATTTAGACCTGGTTTTAGACCTGGTTTAGGCCTAGTTTAGACCTGGTTTAGACCTGGTTTAGGGCAATGAGAAAAAAAAAAAAAAAAAAGGATACAGCCCAAAATGTAAAAACAGGAAAATACTGCTGTGTAATCCATTTATTTCAACAAAGTAACTGTAATCCAATTACCTCTCACTGAAACAGTAACTGTAACTGAATAGAGTCATAATTTGTTCTCTGATTACGTAACTCCGGTACATGTAATCTGTTACTCCCCAACACTGATTATAGTGTATGAGCAGAAGCTGATTCTGTGTTTTTATGATTTGTCCAAGGGGGAGCATATAAATGACAAACAGAAGTGGACCGAGCACAGAACCTTGCGGTACACCTTAGTGGATGAGAGAAGAAGATGAATGGGAGTCAGTGAAAGAAATTAACTGTTGTCTGTTGGAAAGGTATGAATGAAACCAGAAAGTGCAGAACCAGTCATTCCAGTATATCTGGAGAGGCAGTCAAGGAGGATGGAGTGGGAGACAGCATCAGATAAGACAGGAGGATGAGTATGGTGATTTTACCTGAGTCTGTAGCTCTGGGTAGGTCTTTGTGATCTTGATGAATGTTTTTTCAGTGCTATGAAAGAGTCTGTATGCTGATTGGAATGGTTCACATGAGCTCATGGCTGGTCATATGATGTTATATAAACTAACTCGCAGCTGCAACTTTCCCATGAACTTGTGAATAAAAATGTTGCTTTATTTGTACAGTAAGATTGCTGTTACGCTGTTATGACAAGCTGTTTTATTTTGAAGGAGGCCTCACACCTGCCCTGTTTGATGCGCGCTTTGCTTCCTGTAGAGCTTTTGGACAGGAGCCCCGGTGCCTCATAGGGGCTGAACAGCAAAGAAAACCTCAAGCGGACCTGAAAGAAGTTACTTTAGACGCCAGTAAAAGCTATAAAAGAAGAAGAAGACATCCTCTTGAATCTTCAAGGTAACTACATCGTTCATCTGCAGCCACAGGGGCATCGGGGAGCAATGAATGGCTGTGGGCTGTTTTTTTTCCCCTTTCTTTCTGCAGCTAGGTTAACTTCAGGCTTTACGCTAGCTACGCTGGCTACAGACTATAAGCGCTCCGTTAAAAACTTGCGTTATTATCACAGCAATGGTGGGATAGGTTAATTTACGACGGTCATGTCCCAAAAGACCTCCCTTTTTAATTTACATCTTCATCAAACCGTTTGTGTTTGCTCGTGTTGTTCTGGGGATTTGATGCTTACAAAAATGTCTGAGTCAAACTTTTTCCACAGTCGAAGAAGCTGGACACGAAATGGGGCTTTCCTACCAAAAATGACAAAACTTTGAAGAATTAAAGAATAAACAATTTGTACGGAAGCAATCCAAACACACCTTTAGCGTCGCACCTACTATCGCCTACTACTTTATTACTGTAGTAGCCTATAGTAATAATATTAATGATCGCCTAGAAGTCAAAGATACTTAGTGTTCACTTCTTCTGTTGTGTTTTTACTGCGTTTTAAAGGAGGTATCGGCATGTGTTAGCGCTACACAATGACATGGTTATTACACGAGTAGCCTGATAACATTAAAAATCGGCATTACATTAGAAAGACTATGGGGGGCAGTGTGTCATCGCCCTATTTACAACTGGACAAAGTCACACCTGTTCCTGTAGTTGAGGAATGCACTCTCGTTTGTTATCTGTCAGCTTCAGGTCTAGCCTCAGATGACACCGTGTGCGATCTTCTGAAGACACCATTTAGTTGTCAATACCTTTTACATAGGATAGAAATAACCCAATTGTAACCCTTTCCAAGTAAGGCTTTACAAAAAAGAAAAAATAATAATCATGCATAATTTTTACTTTATTTAATTTTGTCTGATTAAAATAAAAATACAATGGCTTTCACTATTAATTTCCCTTACATAAATCCCATAAACAATGATAGTGTGGACTTTTAATCAGTCATTTAAAACAAATAAATAGCTCCACCATAGTATGAACTTTATTCCAGACCATATGCTTTTACCCTCCACCAAAAACGCTATATTGTGCACCTTTAAATAATATGGTAAAATGAAATGCATAAATAAAAAATACTATACCGCTATGGTATGAATCCACTTTCGAGTGTGATGCAAATATCCTCATTTGAAGATGTAGTAACTTGTGTTTGCTTTTTTATTTTATCACATGTAACCAACCTTGACCACATCCTGCAGCTGTGTTTGACAATGTTTTGTTTGAGTTCAATAGGATGTGTCAACACGAACATTACAGTATTATTTTTTCAAAAAGTAACCAAGTCCATCTCTAGGTTCACTTACATTCAGTTAATTTATAAAACTGAGAAGCAACATCAGTGTCAAGTAAAACAGCATTGTGTGTAAAATGGTGTAATAACTGCATTGTATGAAGCTAGTGACTATGATGACCCTGGAGTTGATAAGATTACTGTCATGTCCTCTACTGCTTTGTTGGAACTTAGTCTAAACAATAGCTACAGGGTACAGAAATCTACATTTTAACAAGTGTTTCTGCAACTCACATGCTTCTGACAGTGCACAGGAACAAATCACAGGTGTACTTTAAAGCTTTTGTATAGCCTGAGGCCAGCTTTCTGGCTGTAAACATGAACTGTAAAATGCCAATTATTTTTCCTTTTTTATGGCAACTACTAAAAAAGAGCTGTATTTCACGTAGCATATTGTAATTAATTAACAAGGGGCTGTAATTAAAAAATGTCACAATACTATTTTTACATAAGGACATATATTTTTCTGGCCCTCTGGTCCCAGGACATAACATCATTTAACATTTAATATGAATGTCTCTGGTTTGCTTTCAAATGGCTAAATTAAACAGTGAATGGCATTCATACAATTGGGCATAAGTACACTTTGTACATTCCACTTTGCTTTGTCAGTTCAAGGCTATGTCTTTTGTATTTGTTTTATTGTCCTCCAAACAGGTTCGACAAGTTTGTTGGCTCACAATAGACAGATAGATTGACTGATACATACTTGCACACGTTGACTTCACTTATTTTTAATCACTTTTATTTAATATTATACACACGCAATGGGAGTTCACTTTTTAATTATAGGGTCCAAATTCACTTTTTAATTAATGAATTACCAAAGAATAACAAGGGTTTCCATTTATAATTTAAATTCTTGTTAATGTTGGCAAAAATAGTTTTGTTATTATTCACGTGTGAATTAAAATATCTAATGTATTTGGCGCACTGATAGTCTGTCACACTTTTGGGTTTCTGTTATGATATGACTAATCCTCCTTATTAACGCCTTAGATACCAGTTTTTGTTATGGCCTACAATCATTGTGAATAATTTCTCAATAATTTCAAAATAATACTATTTTTTTATACTTACTATGATATGGACTATGACTGTGACCAGCCTGACAATGGGGATATTCAGTGGTAATATGGATTTTAGGGCTATTTTAGTTTGTTTAATGTACAAATTGTGCAGTTATTTATTTATTTATTTATTTTTACTGGTTATTATCAGTGTGACTGGCCTTTCAGTGTGGATAATTTGAAAATGAAGTGAAAATCTTAATTTTTACTAAACTTCACTGGGCTTGCTTCAGAAAAAGGAACTGAATTGAGCATGGGTCAAAAAATGAGTTTATAATGGAAGTCAGTGGATACACAAATTTCTGAAACACACTCAGGGTTTACAAAATGTCACTAAAATTGTCAATACATATGTCTAAAAATGTGTAGAAAACATACATCTGTGTGAATTTTCATGACAATTTAACAATCACAGCCAAAGTTATAAATATTATAAATATACCTTCGGATGCACAGATTTCCCTCAACAAGGCACAAGGGTTAAAATGAATGGATGTATGTGATGTCTTAGTACATTTAATATTAAACCCCAAAGAATAAATTTTTACTTCTTTTAGGTAGTAACAGTACATTCTATCAGTCATTCAAAATTGGAACAACTAAACTGTATTTACCAATGAATAAATGTTTAATCAAATTGCACCATTTTTTTCTGCAGCCAATCCAAAGGCTTGTGCCATCTGTGAGCTCACTCAGCCCCTCCCCCCTCTCCTACATGGCTCTGTCACCTTTCTCTGCCTCTTCCTTTTCCTTTCCTCCCCTGCTTGATGGTTTGAGCCGGCCTTTTTTACTTTCATGTTTGGTTTCAAAATAAGTCGATATATAAAGGTTGAAAACGTAAGGGTGTGAATCCATTGAAGCGTGAGATGGAAAAGCACGCAGACATTTTGTCCAAAAACCCTCATGTGAGTCTTTTTTTCTTTTATTTATTTGCTGTTCATGGTTTCCTTCCTTTTTAGCCTTGCCATCAGCCGTTAGCTTTGGTGCCTCTTATCAGTGCCTCTGTTATGTCGATCCGCTCTAGCCTTAGCCTTTTTGCATGTATCCCTGCCCCCATACCATAAGGCTGGCCGTTGATGCTGTCTTGTGACGCGGCTGAAGTAGCTCTTTATGAGGGTGTGCTTTGTGTGCTTTGAGCTCACAATGAAAAAGACATTTTTCTTTTAATGTTGTGAGAGATTAAATACACCATGTCTTTTCCAGCATGTGCTCTGCTTTCTGGGGGAAGACAACATGACAAAAAAAAAGAAGAAGAAAAAAATAAAAATAAAATGAAATAGCGGTGCACTGCACACAATATATTACAAATGTCATGTTTGCAATATTTGAAATTCAGCAGTAGGGATGGGACAAGAGCTCATACCACAAGATTTCATGAGATGAAATTGCCACAAGATTGTGCACACATGAGAATAATGATCTTGTGAGATTTTATACCCCTTAGATTAGTTAAGAGCTAGTGAGTTATATAATTTGAGAAGCTGTAGTTTGAAAAAGCAGTAGTACAATTACTGCTAAAGTGAAAAAAAAGACCACTAGTGAAACCAAAATTGTTGAATGGATTGCACTACTTATTTATTACAAACTATGTCAAAATCTTGTCTTGTCTCCTTCTCGTGGACCTGATATCGTGGTGTATCTCGTTTTGTGAAAATTGTGTCTCATTCAACCTCTATTCAGTAGTATTTCTTTAAAAATAAGTTTTCTTTTCTTTTATCAATGTGTCATTCCAAGTAATTAACATTTTTTCACAGTATACATTTTTTTACTTGTACTATGCTCATTTTCTTAGAAAGAGCCCCCAAAGAGTCTATAGCTTCCACTTTTTAACCCAATTCTGGCCCAATATGAACATTTTGGTGGTAGACTAAGCCTGACATTCGACATTATCCTTAAGTGAACCAAACCTTAACAGAGCTCTCAACCATCTATCTAAACATGTATTCCTTTATCTCCCCACAGCTTGAACCATAATATCTAGCTGTGACTGTTCATATTGTTTCAGATCAATGACCCTTGACTCACTTTTTACAAACCCAAGAATTCTGCCTCTGTGAATTTTCTCCCTGTGGTCTGAATTTAAAGAGACACATGATGACACATGTCATCTCACAATAATTAGAACTAATCAAGCCCAAATGTTAAAACAAGATCATTTTGTCGATAATCACATCTACTTGTTACTAAATTCAATGGAGGCCTAAATCCTAAAAATACTTGAAGTTCAAATTCCAATTATGTGTGAAATGTTTGTGAATGTGTATGTGATAAATTGGTGATTGACCAAGGCTAAAATTACTGATGCACTGTCAGACTTGACATAAAGCACTGGTGACGTGGACTGGTCAGACTTGTTCATGGTTAGCACAGCACACAATAGTCATACAAGGAAATTGACTTATTTTTTAATAGAAAAAATCCCTAGATTCACAAACAATAATTACATGTAATAAAGGTCTTCGACTGGGGAATTATCTATGGTGGATGATTTGAGCTCTGTTCTTCCACCAAAAATGTGCTCTACCCCTTAACTGCAAACATTTCGATGCTGCACAATGTACTGCTGTTTGTTTTTTTTGAGTGACAAGAAAAAATCTTGCCAGGCATTTTTTAAATTAAATTGATAATTTTTTTCTGCACAGCATGTACAGAAATGTTATAAACATTTACCAACTTTGTAATCTAAAACTGTTAGAGTAATTGTCCTCATATTCTTAAGCATCTGCCCATTTGGAAAACCCAAGTGAGTAAATCTCGGGAATGTTCTGTATTAAAATTCTAATTGTTAACAAACTTAACCGTGTTTTCTCTTTTTTGTATTTCAACAGGAATTATATTATCTGAGAATGCAAAGAAGCAGAGAAAAAATGGAGAGAGGAGAATCTGAAGACCAACACTTGGTAACAACACAATTAAGGAGATGTCATTTATGTTTATATATGTTTATGCTGAAGCTTAGCCCACTGACTTGTGTGTTTGTTTGTTATAGTTACAAAAGCGGCTAAGGGTTTGCGTAGCAACTTGCAACAGAGCAGACTATTCCAAACTCGCCCCCATCATGTTTGGAATCAAAAATCACCCAGAGGACTTTGAACTGGAAATAGTGGTTCTCGGCTCACATCTCATTGATGACTATGGGTAAGGAAAATTCAACCAGAAATACAGCTGCTTGATCCTGGAAGTAAATATAGACGATAAACAATACTGAATACTGAACCTAGTAGTAAGCATAAAAAAACACTTTAATTGCACATAGAAGTTATTAATTCATCATATAGTCAATAACAATTTCCTAGTTGTGCAAAGAAAATGTACATACAAATACTGAGCCTCAAAATGTATTGTTCCAGCTGTCATATATTGAATGATAAGTCGATATAGTAATTATTGTGACAGGCCTACCTGTAAGATCATATTGACATTATTTGAATCTGTACAGACTAAAGTTAAGCTGTAGAGGATTAATATATTTACAATTGATTTGTGATTCATGATTTTAAAGGCAACTGTGTATTTTTATTGGGTGGAACTATAGTTTTGAGAACAGAAGTCATTTAAATTTTTCAAATACATAATTTTTAAAACTTTATTTAAGCAATAATTAATCAATCATTTAATTAGTTGCAAATCCCTAAACAAAACAGATATAAACAGAGACAAATGCAGTTCACTGTATTATTATATGTGCACATTGTCAGTACAGTTTACATGAAGAAATACACAATTTTTAATCCTTTTATCTTCATAACTTAAAATGTCTCAGGAATGGCAGTGCTTAAGACTTGTATGTAGCATTTCTACCATAACAGACTCTCAGAAATATCACAGAAATATCACCTTATAACCAGATATTGTTATATTTCAAATGAATAGTAGAAAACCTGCAGACAGAGATGTCAGAGATGAGACAATAAAATAATTGTCAGGTACAATATATCCCCTGGGGTACAGGTTGTGCAAATAGAAATGAAAAGGCTGAGGACATGGGTTGGGCAGTTAAAAGCCTGAAATAGGGGAGAGAGAATGAGCAATTTTATGAGTCGCTAGAGACAAGCAGGCCATGATTGGCTGACAGCAGCAGGCAGATGATAAGAGGCAGAAATCAAACATAAGCTTCTTGGTTCTATTTACTCTTCATCTCATCAGACCTGAATGTAAGGTTTGGTACACTGAATGTTTTATTACTACATTATTCATATATATTTTTCTATCTCCAGGAACACATTTCGTATGATTGAACAGGATGACTTTGACATCGGCTCCAAGCTTCACACAATAGTGAGAGGGGAGGATGAGGCAGCCATGGTGGAAAGTGTGGGTCTAGCCCTAGTGAAGCTCCCAGATGTCCTACAGCGACTGAATCCAGACATTTTGATTGTCCATGGTGATCGTTTTGATGCACTGGCCCTAGCAACAGCTGCAGCTTTAATGAACATTCGAATACTGCATTTAGAAGGAGGAGAGGTGAGTAATATTGGGTGAATTTTGTATTAGGTCTCACATTCAGCAAAGGGGTCCAATGTGCTGGATCCTCAGCATATACTAAAAGCACATCTCTTCCTCACCCTCCCCTGGTGGTCTCATCCTTTCTCCAAGCTAAGGTCCTCTACCAGGGGCCTGGGAGCTTGAGGGTTCAGCACAGTATTCACTGTTCCTAGTACTACACTTTTCTGAACTGAGATGTCTGATGATTTTCTGAGATTTGCTGTAACCAGTCCTCCAGGGGGTTACTGCCCAGAGTGCTCCGATGACCAAATGCACCGCTGATGCCTCACCTTCCAGGCCTTCACCAGTTCTTCTCTGAGCCCCTGATAATTCTGTATTGCATTATCAACCACTAGGGCTTGCCTTTGCTCTTTGTCCACCACCACAATGTCCGATTAGTTCACCGTCACCACATCTTGGCTCGGACAGTACTGGAGAAGTGGCTACAGTACATATAATATATGCTTGCAAAATGTTCCAATACTCAAAAGCATCAATCCAATAGTTTTTGTTGGTATGTCTACATTATTTCTTGTTTTAATCACTCTGCTGACTTTGTTGTAGGTGAGCGGTACAATTGATGACTCAATCCGCCATGCCATCAGTAAACTGGCCCATTATCATGCTTGTTGCACACGACGGGCTGAGCAGCACCTCATAGCCATGTGTGAAGACCATTCTCGCATTTTATTGGCTGGGTGCCCTTCCTATGATAAGCTACTAGCAAAGCAACACCAGGACGACTATATGGACATCGTTAAAAGCTGGATTGGTATGTATTTGTTCAAATATATGTGGAAATATTGCTTTAACAGTGTGTATATAAGAGTATACTTGCATTGTTTTACAGGTGATGTCAAAGAGAATGATTATATTGTGGCTTTGCAACATCCAGTCACCACAGATATTCAGCATTCTATCAAAATTTATGGTTTAATGCTGGATGCTCTTCTGTCATTTAACAAGAAGACACTGATTCTCTTTCCAAATATTGATGCAGGTCAGTAACAAACTGCAGTTACCTTTAGATAATGTCAAGATTCATAAAATAAATATATTATTTTAAATTGAACAGGGAGTAAAGAGCTGGTACGTGTGATGAGGAAGAAGGGCATAGAACAGCACCCCAATTTCCAAGCTGTGAAGCATGTTCCTTTTGAACAGTTCATCCAGCTGGTGTCCCACGCTGGCTGCATGATCGGAAACAGCAGCTGTGGAGTTAGAGAAGCTGGGGCCTTTGGTACTCCTGTCGTGAACCTGGGCACAAGGCAAACTGGCAGAGAAACTGGTACATTGTGTGTTTCTACTGAATGCCCTTCACTTAAACACTAATTTTCATTCATGTTGAAATGTAGGTGAAAATGTGCTCCATGTGAGAGATGCTGATACTCACAGTAAGATCTACCATGCTCTAGAGCTGCAGTTTGGGAAACGATACCCCTGGTGAGTCAAACAGTCTCATTACTTTTATGTGCCAATTGTGATGTAATGTACTATTTGAACTGTGCTT
This sequence comes from Boleophthalmus pectinirostris, assembly GCF_026225935.1. Taxonomy (NCBI): domain Eukaryota; kingdom Metazoa; phylum Chordata; class Actinopteri; order Gobiiformes; family Gobiidae; genus Boleophthalmus; species Boleophthalmus pectinirostris. The sequence goes on along the minus strand of NW_026571190.1, from coordinate 22,212,091 downwards.
CCACAGCTCCAAGATTTATGGTGATGGAAATGCAGTGCCACGTATTCTCAAGTTTTTACATTCCATTAACATAAACGAGCCACTACAGAAGACTTTCTGTTTTCCGACTGTAAAAGAGAGTAACTCACAGGACATTGATCATATTCTGGAGACACAAAGTGCCCTTGCTGTTGATTTGGGAGGAACTAATCTTCGGGTGGCCATTGTCTGCATGAGGGTAAGTAAGCTGTGCTTACATAAAAGACATTCATATTTGAATATTGTGTTAAATGTCCCTTTTTTCACATCAGGGAAGCATAGTCAAGAAATATATTCAGTCAAATCCAAAAACCTACGAGGCAAGGATAAGCCTCATACTAAAGATGTGTAATGATGCCATGCAGGATGCTGTTCGGCTCAACTGTAGAATACTTGGTGTTGGTATGAGAAAACCTGTTAGTGAGTATTTTTATGCAAAATCTATTATGTAATAAATATTGTCCATTACAGGAATCTCATCAGGAGGTCGAGTAAATCCACAAGAGGGCGTGGTTCTGCACTCCACAAAACTCATCCGAGAGTGGTCCTCTGTTGATCTGAGGACACCCATCTCTGACGCCTTGCATCTCCCTGTTTGGGTCGACAATGACGGGAACTGTGCTGCGCTGGCTGAGAAAAAGTTTGGGCATGGCAAAGGGGTGGAAAGCTTTGCCACTGTAATTACTGGAACTGGTAAACCATCATCTTAATTTAGTATCTGTGAGGAAATTGCTTCATATTGACTGACCAATTGTTTGACATTGACATTCTTGTTCTATGTTGTACCTGCTCTCTGTGAAGCACTTTATGATTTTATCGGTGAAAAGTGCTGTATAAATAAAGTTTACTCACCTAAATGTGTCTGTATTCTCTAGGCATTGGTGGAGGCATCATACATAATAATGAACTGATTCATGGGAGCACTTTCTGCGCTGCTGAGCTGGGACACATCATGGTTTCACTGGAAGGACCAGAATGTTCTTGTGGTAGCTACGGATGTATAGAGGCATATGCATCTGGCATGGCATTGCAGAGAGAGGCAAAAAAACTTAATGATGGTGAGTTGATGGGAGTTGATTAGGCCAAAGTACTGTTTGAGTTTTTGTGCAAGTCATGAACACCATGACCATGATTTTGTGGTGTAATCTAAACAGCATCCATATTTCAGAGGACATGCTGAAGATGGAGGGAATGAAGATGGTCGAACCGGTTTCAGCTATTCACCTCATTTCTGCAGCAAAAATGGGCAACTCAAAGGCTCAAGCTATTCTCAATAAAGGTATGCCTTCTTCTCTGAGGTATCAAATACTGTCTTAGTAGTAGTGATTACAGACTCAGGTTCTTGTAAATATGTGTTGCTGTAGAGAAAACTATTGATTAATTTTTTTGAAAATGTAATTAATATTTATTAAAATCTTTCTGTCCAGCTTCCACAGCCTTAGGTATTGGTATTATCAACATCCTCCACACAGTGAACCCATCGCTGATCATTCTGTCGGGAGTGCTGGCTTCATGCTACCAGGCCCCAGTGCAGCGTGTCATCTCGGAGAGGGCACTGTCCTCTGCACAGAATATCAAGGTTGTCACATCAGATCTGGAAGAACCAGCTCTACTTGGAGCTGCTACTATGGTGTTAGACTATACAACCAGAAGAATATACTGAAGGACTACCTAACAACCAAACACATTTCTATGGAGTACATTTGAAGAACTTTAGTTCAGCCTATTAGGGTTATGTTTTACATTTTAAATTTGGAATGGATGACAATCAAACTGTGATTATTGTACATATGCCCTGCCAAATGAGTACATAAAATGTTTTTATTTGGATAAAAAACAACCTTGTTCACTGCTTTAGTTTGTTGTGACCAAATCTGAGTATGTCTTTTTGTGTTACTTGTCTAAAACAATTTTGTTTTTATATAATTTTTTACATGCTGCAATCATGTTGTTTATTATTAATTATTTGAACATAATTATTTAATTTATGGTCATTATGTCTAAGTCTTAAGATGGGACAATTTCTGGAGATGGTACTGTATCTACAATTAGTGCATTTTGTTTTATTTTTTTGTTATTATTATTATTTCTAACACATGACTGTCACACTAAACAAACTGCATCTATGACTGATGTGTTAATAAAATTTTCATTTAAATCCTTTGGCCATTCTTGCAACATAACAAAAAATTAAGGAAGCTGGATAATATTATTGTGTCAATGATAAAAGGCAGATACATTAGTCAGGTGTGTCACCTGACACCTATCAGGTAGAGACTTGAAACTAACCCCGGTAAATAATTAACATTTTAAATGTAGGCTACATGCTTCAACTGAGGTTTTTCTTTTTGGGTTGTTAGCACATAAGATTCTCAGCGAAATAAGCAGCATCACAGAATAACGGTTTTAACTCTCTCTCTCTCTCTTTTTTTAAAAAATATATATATATATATATACCTTTATTTATTAAGAAAGCAATAATTATTATGAAACAAGTCCTTCCGCACAATCTGAATGAATTGCTCCATATTCCCCTCCCCAGTCCTCTCTCAAGATCTGTCACAGTCACGGGACCATATGTGAACGAGTGTGTAGATTCTATTGGTCCAAAATGAAAAATCCTGCTTTCTGATTGGTAGATAACACTGTCAGTCATGTGATCTGCTTTACTATTGGTCAGTGACCAGTTTCCGCTTTGCTAGGTTGGCTGTTTTTTGATACCCTTCTCCTTGCTAATCGCTTCTGGTCAACCGTTACACCTGCCTGTTTTTAACCCAAAGCAAAATTACTTACAATGGATGATTTTGATATGTTAAATGCACCAAACGCAGGCAATGGCGTTGGTTCCGAGGAGGACCCAGCAGCCGCGTTTCTGGCCCAACAGGAAAGCGAAATAGCGGGCATTGAAAACGACGAGGGCTTCAGCATCTTGGACAGTGGAGAGGTACCCTCGTCCATGGGAGACTCTAATGGTCAGTCCTTATAATCATCTCTATATTTTCTGGCTAGCGTTGCATAATCTTGTGTTTTATGTTGCTACGAATGAGTCGTGTAATATTTGGTTGTATTGGGTATGATGGGGTATTTGTGTTTTTGTGAAGTCCTTGCGCTCTTGGGTTTTTGCTAACATTATCCTGTTAAGCGATTCATTGATATTGATTACACTGAGTCGTATTTCTTTTTCTATTTTTCGTTATTTTCCATCATATCTTCAGTTACTACAGCATATTGAAGTGCCTTGAAATGCTATGCGGTATTTGTCTGTCCTTAAAAAATATATAATACTCTAGATATAATACACTCAATAGGCCGCCTGAATACTGGAGGAGTAACATTAGTCATTGAACCTGACACTGGGACGTAGGTGACCGTAATGTTACGTGTAGCTGCAGCGGAGAACCAGACCAGCCCTTAAAAAAACAACAGAAGAACGATCTTTAACCGGGTGACTTATTTCCTGTTAATGAAGCTCATTATTCAGTCACTATTCATACTAATATGCGAGATAGGCAGAATATAGCCTAGACTCTTAAATGGTCTACTTTGGTCTGTTTGTCTATTGTTGCTTCCTACAAACTTGTAATTGTGTATATATGTTACTGTTTTCCTCTAGATGGTGCCATCAACGGAGACCTACATGGGGTAACTGTTTAATGTCTTAAATCATAGTTAGAGGTAGATGTGAGCAGAGCTTTGAACCAGACTGTATCTTACCAAAATGAAACTGCTGACTGTCTTTATGGTGGATGTCTATGAACTGCACTAAAAAACTGTACTATTTCAGTGTTGTAAAAAAAAAAAAAAAGACAAAGTCCATAATTACTTTAAGTCCACAACAGGAAAAACAACCCAAAATACATGTTGACAAAATCACATTCTCAGTTCACTTACGCTCCTTAAGTATTTTTATTTTCTTTAAACAAGAACAATGTGTTCAAATTTTAAAGATAAAAGCTAAAAATACTGGAGCAGTGATTTCACTGTTATCCTCAGAAATGTCACAACAGCCCTTTCCTCTGCTGGGCTTGCAACATATCCTTATTTTGCCAAGGCAAGGATTTTTGACTATCTCTTCCGATGAATATACAGTTGAGCACAATGTAAAGTAACATTTTCCTTCCCAGCACTTTTTTTTTTACAGTTAATTAGCACGCATGGTGGCTGAGTGGCTAGCACTTATGCCTCATAGCAAGAAGGTTCTGGTTTCCCCAGGTTGCCCGGGCTTTTCTGTGTGGAGTTTGCATGTTTTCACCATATCTGGATGGGTTTCCTCCGGGCACTTTGGTTTCCCCCATCAACCCAAAACATGCTCCATAGGTCGCCAGGAAGAATAGCTGATAGCTAATGGATGTCGATTAAATACAGTCAATCAGTCAGTCTTGCTTTGTGTCAGTAACATAAAGTAGTTTCAATTAAGTTAATGTTACAAAAATTATATTTCAGGAAAGCAATGGTCCTTCAGATGCCTATGCAGCTATTTCCAATGCTGATCGTCTACAGGCTGAGCCTGAAAGCCTACGCAAGTGGAGAGAAGAGCAAAGCGAGAGACTGGAGGTGCTAGGTAACAGACAATGTTATTTTGTGTTTTTTGTATTGAACACAATCATACAGTTAGACTTTATTTATATCTTTGCAGATGCAAATTCTCGCAAACAGGAGTCAGAATGGAAGGAGAAAGCTAAGGCAGAACTGGAGGAGTGGCATGCCAGACAGAATGAGCAGCTGGAAAAAACCAAGACCAATAACAGGTACCTCAGCAGGACCATAGAAAAGGAAGACAACATTTTGTAACTATGTATTTTTAGATAGGGTTATCAGAGATAATGCCTTAACTCATACAAAACACATTGTTGCATTATTTATGAATTGATACAAATTAATTGCAGACTATTTTTACCAAACATTCACATAAGTTTGGGAAATTATGTTGGGAGACTTACTTGACTGGAGAAGCACAGTGCTTAAATGGAGTGGTGATATTGCCTGATTAATTTGCACATAAAATCCTCTGGTCCACACGTGGATGAGCACAGGTCACTTGGTAGCTTATGTTTGTGAGCATTGAGCAGTGGAGAGCAATACAGCTTTGCTCCATGTTGCAGAACAAAGATGCTAACGAGAAGTTGAGTTGCACTGTGAGTTCTGTGACAAAAATGAAGGTTGTGTGTATGCTGATACAAGTATTACAATTTTAGCAAACTACTAGACTTCTGGAAAAATTCAAGGCTAACCGGAGCAGCTTGCATCTGTGAACATAAGACCCACTTACACTCACAAGTGACACTGAAGGAACTTCAATCCCACTAAACCTTTTGTTCATCAAGTATATCTTGTTGAAATAATTATAACATATAGTAATGTACTAATTGAATTAATTGCTTTGCCACTCCTATTGCATGCCTGTTTTGTTCACTATGTGGCAATTGTACACTGGTATGTTGGAACACATACCTTTTTACCACTGGGCTCTCTCCACTGTCTCAATCCTGTCTTTACCACTTTTCTCTCTCAATGCTGTCCTTGGTGGACGTTTGCCCAGGGTTCTGGATGAAGACTTCTACAAACAGCCGTTCTCTGATCTCATTGGTTATGTGTATGTGGCTTCAACTAACCCATCTTCTCCATTTTGGTTTGCCTTCACTGATCCCTCCTCCTGGCATCTAATCCCTGAATAGTCTCCATGTGTAGTGATGTCTTTAATTGGACCCAGACCAACTTTGTTCATTAGTGATTAAGATCCGTCTATTAATGTGAATGTCATTGCTTGCTGATTGATGCTTGTATTAATTTGCATTTCAATATATGCCAGCATGATGTACAGATAGCACTGCACATCTCTGCCTTGGCTGTGCATGCATTCAAAATGACCACCTCATCATGAAATCACCAAAATTATTATTTCTACATCTAAAGCTTTCCCCAATTTTTAAACGTAAAAAAAATAAAAATAAAAGGCTTGGGACCACTGTTTGAAGCAATTGTGTATGTTTTAATGAGTTAAATTGGAAGATGAGATGATTTGACTAATCTTAAATATGTGCTTGGTCACATACATTTGCCAATTGCTGTGGTTGTTATTGACAACTATTTGTCAAACATTTTGCTTTGTCAATTGATGTAAAGACAAAGAAATTACTGTATGTAGTTTTGTTTATGATGTAGTATGAGTATGTTTACTTTCTCAACTGGTTATATTGTTTGACACACGATGCTTCAAATGGTCTGTGTCCTCTGCTTCCCCTCTGCTGCATTGACGATATCAGCACAAAAAAATCATTCTTCAATTCTGAGCTCCTATCTGTGTAGCATTTGAGAACAATAGAACAAGAGAACATTTCTGAGGGCAGATTCCTTATATTTGTCCAAATAGATATCGATGTTACAGTGACTTCAATATTTCTTCAGTTTACTAGGCCTGCCGTTTCATTATACACGCTTTCTTTTCCCTTTTTTGTGCTCCTTATTTCGCAGCCTTACCCCTGACTGATGTATTTGTGTCCCTTTTACATACTCAATGTGCCTCAAATTTAGTGTGTTGGAGATCCATGTAATCGTTATGTACAGTATGATGCAGTTATAGTATAATTGGTATTTGACATCAGGGACAGCGTGCAGCCATTTTATCGCAGTAGTCTTTAAAAAGCCTGCACAAAGCTCTGTAAACCTTTGCATGCATGCTTTTAACATCTTGCTGAATTGTCTTTCATTTTGATTTTCTGCTCTCTTTCTTCTAAATTCTGACTTGTAAACCTGTTTTCTTTTCCTATGCATCTTTTTTAAAGCACACACATTAACCATCCTTGCTACCGCCTAGACCAGTTAAGTAAAAACATACTCCAGAATATGTATGATCAATGTTATTCTTCATAGGGGCTGTTAATACCACTGCATTAGCGAAGTTAGTTTCTTTGTTTTATCCCATTCGTGGTGCTGTGGTCCTCTCTATCCCTGCTGTACTTGTTTTATGCATTTATTTATTCTTTTGTTTTGAGGGTATACTTGGAAATGGCAGTGGAATTAAAACCAATAAGGTGGTGTTGTGTTGGGGCTTGTCAAACTACCAGAACAATGTATTTGATTTTATTTTAGCTGCAGCTGCGTGCATGGCCAACGAGCCAGTAGAGCTTCATTTTTGAGGTTGGTTAAAAAAAAAAACTTGTCCCAGAAATTAAAAGTGCAGTATATTTATAATTATAATTTATAATTGTTTTCTATGAATAAATAAAATCATCCTAAATTTCCTAGGGACAAGTTTAAATATGCTTTCATGCATTTTTAACCAACTAAATTTGCTTTAGGCTGTTTGACATTTCCCTTTTAAGTTATAAGACACTGATTAATGCACTATAGACCAAGCCTCCCTGTAATATTAGCATTGTCAATCATTTGTGTCTTGTGGTGTGTGATCCTGAATTAGACTCACTAAAGCATTAACTGACAAAAGTGTGGCCACACCTTGAAGCTCCGTAAAGTAAAAGGGAGATTTGGCTCCTATAACCAGTCATCAGCAGTTTCAGGATTGTTTATATGTGTCTCTTACCTCTTCGTTTTCGCTAAATCTCTTCTCTCTCCCGTCCCTGTCTCCTCCCCTCTGGTTTAGGGCTGCTGAAGAGGCTATGATTTCAGATCTGGATGAAAACAACCCTGGAACTGAGTGGGAGCGCGTGGCCCGCCTCTGTGACTTCAACCCCAAGTCCAGCAAACAGGCCAAAGATGTGTCTCGCATGCGCTCCGTGCTCATCTCCCTCAAGCAGTCTCCTCTGGTCCGTTAGGTACCATACTGCTCAGAGCATCTCACATTATCAACAGTGCACCCTGCTCCACTCGCCTACCTGTCTGCACAGCAAACATGGGAGAGGTCAGCTCGGTTTCCACTCATTCGACGTATTATACATTATTATCCAACCTCAAGCACCAGCTCCCAGTAATCCGAATATAGGTTTATAAAATATTTCTTACAGCCAGATAAAATTAGAAATATCTTTATTAGCAGCTCCAACTCGTGACATAAAAAGGGAAGGGTTGAGTCTGAGTTTACACTTTTAGTCACACTACATGCAGTTCAATCTTCAGACTATAATTTCCGCAGATGCTGTTTTCTTACCGGTCGTAGTGTTAATATCATGTGTGATGTACCCCTTGTCCACTCACCTCATGTAAAACTTTTAAAAGTGTTTTTTTTTTTTTTTTTAAGGACCAAACTGTAAAACTAAAGTTCAGTGTGTACTCTAAACTATGTGTGAAGCCTGCTCTTGGCTAATGTTCAATTTTCCAATCTATGCATTTATTATGAAGTTTTCTCTGTCAGGAAGTAATATAAGACCAGTCATTACAATATAGTTTTTATGTCTGCGCGTGTGTGTGTGTATGTACTCTGTGGACACCTATGTACATATATACAAAAGTCTATATATAAATAAACAAAAGTCTATATATAAATAAACAAAATCAATGAATTTCGATTGTGATGTTAAAACTAGATATTTGTTAGCTGTTCCTTGACCATGTGCATCCATTGTCCTTTAATTTCAATATCAATAAACAAACAAACAGAAAAACTCATTGTTCTCAGTTTTATTGATTAACATGACTTGACATGTCTTGTCAAGTCTGTCAAATGGTTCCCAAACTAAACCCTATTTTTTGTATGCAACATAACCTGTGCCTAACTTGATTTAATTAAACATGCATTGGATTTCCAGAACTGGTCAGCAAAGCTTTTTCATCTTTACATGAAAATAATACAAATTTTACCATACAAAACAGACCATTTTTAAAGTATTCTGCAAACTTATTTTTTACTGTTGAAAAGTAGTGAGTTACTTTTGTAGTTAAAAGTTTGCTGTTACCTCTTTCAGTATGACTTCTTGCTGAATTTGTCTATGCCCTCCCTTGTTTTTAATGCACATTTTAAGCACAATATTCCATCAAATAATTGTGTGAGAAAAATTTAACTAAACCCAATTAAAGGTGTGGTCCTCAGTCAAATCTGTGGAAGTGGCTTTGTGTGTTACGAATTTGCAGTAAATGCAGGACTCTCTTTTCTTTGATCCCCAAACTTTAAATCTAGTCAGTAGTTCATGCTCTTCTGTTTGTTTATACCTTCTTAAAATTCTTTAAATTACATCATATAATAGTCTGAATGGCTCCCACAGAAATAGCCTCTGTGGATGAGGGACTTAGCTGTGAGCTGTTACTGGATCCAAAACGACTCACTTCAGACATCACAGTAATTAGTCATATTCTGTAGGTAAACTACAATTTATCTATTCATAGTAAAACAACCTACAAACCAACATTTAGAAAAACTACAAAAACACATTAATACCTACTCCATTTGAGCTCCTTAACTATGCATTTAAATTACAGTTCATTTATTGTAATGTAAGTAAAAGTATGGTCATATCTAAAAGTTATTCCTCACAATAGCATATTCCTATTGGGCTCTATAACTCCATCCATCTCTTTTCTTCTGTTTATCCTGGGCTGATTCGAGGAGCCAGTAGTCTGAGCAGGGAGGCCTAACTTCCCTTTCCTCTCGACATGGAGGAGCAGTGGCTCTACTCCAAGCTTCTCACCCTTTCCACTGCAGAAGAAACTCGTTTTGACCATTTGTATCCACAATCTTGTCATTTCAGGCATTACTAAAAACTCACAATCATAGGTGAGGATAGGAATGTAGTTTGACCGGTAAATCGAAAGCTTTGCCTTTCAACTCTGCTCCTTCCTCACCACAATGCTGCACTATCAATCTCATGCTCCAACCCTCCCCAGATACTTGAACTCCTCCATTTGAGGTAGAGACTCTCCACCCACTTGGAGAGGGCAAATCACCTTTTTCCAGTCGCAAATCAAGACCTCAGATTTGGAGGAGCTGATGTTCATCCTAGCAGCTTCACACTCAGCTGCAGACTGCCCCAGTGCATGCTGCAGGACCCCCTCCGCCCCTGACTGCGCCTAGAAATTCTTCCTTAAAAACAATGAACTGACAATCAATCTATCAATGACAAAGAGCAGCCCTGAGGGAGTTCAACATACACTGGGAACAGGACAAAATGTGTATATCTAAAGTATGTAAATTATGTTCCTTCTCAGATTTAGACTAGGACCTGTTCAAGGTGGTACTAATTCATAAGAAAATCAATTCTCAAATCTAATCAAATTAAGTTCTATTCTTCACACAAGATGCAAATTACAGACAAGCAAGATGCATAACCTGAGGAATTGATTATCTAGATAGAACAGGAAACAAATAAAATAAAATAAATAACAGCAAATAAACACGGTAAAGTGTCCGCTGCATGCTACTTTAATATTTTATATAAAAATATTACCAAATGACACATTTGAGGGAGGCTTATTACAGACTTAATTGACAGTGAGTAGTGGGGGCCCCTGGGCAGAAACCATTACTGTATAAAATTTCATTTGGGATCAATAAAATATCTATCTATCTATCTATCTATCTATCTATCTATCTATCTATTGAGTGAGGTGTCTCTCTGGCTTTGCATACCTGGCACCTGCTGTGGAGTATTTATAGAGGCGGGTCATTGACAGTATAAAACCTCACTCACCCAGTTTTCAATTCACATTGTTACAGTCCAACAGACAGTGCACACCTGAGTTTTTTTTGTTTGTTTTTTTTTAAACGTAATTGACTCTTTTTTGCAAAATGCCTTTGGAGTTTGAGCTCTGTCCTGGTAGAATGATTGGGGGAGCCCAGCCATGCTTTGTGATTGCTGAAATTGGACAAAACCACCAAGGAGACATTGAGATTGCTAAGAAAATGATCAAGATGGCAAAGGTAAATATGCTCAAATGTGTGTGGTGCCACAAAGTATTCACCAACTACATTCATCTTTGGTTCCTGTTTCATCCGTGTTGGTGGCATTAACCATTTTATCTCAGGACTGTGGAGCTGACTGTGCCAAATTCCAGAAAAGTGAATTGGAGTGTAAATTTAACAAGCGTGCTCTGGAGCGCCCCTACAACTCCAAACACTCCTGGGGGAAAACCTATGGAGAGCACAAACGTTATCTGGAGTTCAGCCATGATCAGTACAGGGAACTAAAAAAGTATGCCCAAGAGATTGGCATTTTCCTCACTGCTTCAGGAATGGATGAGGTAAAGTGTCTGTTTATGTCTTACAGAAATGAATCAGTATCACTGTTTTCAGAGCATGTATGTTAATCTGTCCTCAGATGGCTACAGAGTTCCTTCATGAGTTAGGTGTCCCTTTCTTCAAAGTCGCCTCGTGTGATGCTAATAATTTTCTCTATTTAGAGAAAGCTGCTACAAAAGGTAAGTTTGAGTTTTTGTTGCAGATATGGTTGCAAAAGAAAATCTTACTGACAAAGATACAAATAACAAATACAAAAAGTAAAAATGTAACTGACGAAAAAAGAAGAGTGCACATCAGAGACAATGACTTTACCTGAGTGCTCCAAACTGCAATGTGCTATGAAGTCATACAGCACATGGGTGTGGCAGTGCTTATTCAAATAACATTTTCACAATGATAATTATTAACTGCATTATACAGACTCTATAACACCTGCAAAAAACCTTCTGTAACAAGGACAGATGCATAAGTAAATAAATAAAATAAAAACATCTGATTTTTGATCGATAATACACTTACCTATCTAGAACTCTTGAGTCAGCATATTATTTGGTTAAATGGGTTTAAATACTGCAAAGAGATAAGTAAACATCAGGGACAATGAAAATTACTACCTGGGTCATCCAGACTATAATATGTAACTGACATAAATAGGACTGACTGAGACACTGTGTTTGTTAGGCACACCTTAGTTTTGATTTTATTATTTATTATGTTTATATTATGAAAATATATGCTGTGTATTTACATTGTATTTTGGTACATAATTTATGCTCATTACAAGAGCATGTATTCACACATTGGGTAGGTACTGGACATACAAATAATAATTTCATTAAAATAGATATGAGATAGAAATAACAGTTGATTTAATGTAATTCCCCCATCAGGACGTCCCTTGGTAATCTCCAGTGGGATGCAGTCTATGGAAACAATGCGACGAGTTTATCAGACGGTGAAGAAGCACAACCAGAACTTCACGATCCTCCAGTGCACCTCTGCGTATCCTCTGGATCCCAAAGATGCCCATCTGAATGTGATCAAGGTAAAAGACATGTTAGTAATGGGAACACACGATGCATTGTGAGCAAGCTAGGTAGATGTTTTCCAATTCTATAATATATGTGATTATGTCTTTCTGGTGTAGTATTTTTGTAGTTATTAGGTCTATATGGTATTTTTCAAAGAAATAGCAATAATCACACATCCGTTACACATCTGTTGTATTCACAACAGAATCTCCACATAGTATTTACAATATTTTCTACCTGTGGCAACCTTAGATCCATTATTATTGCTGCTTAATTACTATTCCCCCTCTTGAAGGAATACCAAAAAGAATTCCCAGACATTCCCATTGGATACTCGGGACATGAACAGGGAATCTATATTTCAGTAGCTGCCGTGGCGATGGGGGCCAAATTAGTAGAGCGTCATGTGACTCTAGATAAAACCTGGAAAGGTAATGACCATGAGGCTTCACTGGACCCCTCTGAGCTAGCCGAGCTGGTCAGGGCCATTCGACTGGTCGAGATGGCTCTGGGATCTCCCACCAAGCTGATGCTTCCCTCTGAGAAGAACTGCCATGATAAGGTTGGTGCCATTCAAAATCTGCATCTATAAGGTTAAATTTAATCAGCACAACACTATCTTTTTAATTTCAGCTTGGGAAGTCCGTAATCGCCAAGATGGACATTGCCAAGGGCACAGTGCTGAGTCTTGACATGTTTGCAGTGAAAGTGGGCGAACCTAAAGGAATCGCTCCAGAGAAAATGCAGCTGCTTGTGGGCAAGAAGCTTAAAGTAGACGTGGCCTTTGATGATAGCATCCTGCCCAGCATGATCGAGGGCGATATCTAATATCTGAACATTCACAACATGAAGTACCCTACATAGAATCTAACATATACAGAGACCTCTCTTAAAGTTATTTTGTATTTAGGTTGTACAGGAAGAAACATGCATGTTTGACTTGTGAACCTCAAAGACTTTTAATTGAATATAATTAAAGTTATGAAAAAAAAAGAAAAGTGGATTCATGTTCACCCATGCTGAGTTTAACACTGCTTCTGTTTTTTTGTTTTTTGTTTTATTTATTAAGGAAATAATTAAATGCTTTTGCAGTCATTTTCATACATGCCAAACAAAAGACGTACAAGAGGCAAGAGTAATAACATAAATATACAAGAAAAGATGGAATAAAATTGTAGTTTTTCCATTAATTTCAATTGTTCTACAGCAGATTTTTGTTTCATAAATTTCAGAGAAAAGAATAACAAGTTATTTATGAAAAACATTAAAGTTTTTTCGACTCTTAAAGAATCTATTTTTGTGTAGAAAAAAAATCCTTAAAATGATTATGGAGTTAATAGCTTATTATTTTAGTTATTATAGCTTAGTTATTTTTAATAGATCCGTGGTTAATAGTTATGTTTTATTTTGTTATCTCCCGGAAATAGAAATTTGATCTGAAGCAGTCACATCCTGGTTCCGGGTTCTGACATTTCATTCAGAGCCATTATAGATCTATGTTCAGAGCCAAACCGGAGCCAAGTCGCAGCGTGCATTGACTTCAGGGTGTTGTCTTTTGTACTCGTGTCATTAAGGAAAATGCCTCTGAAGTTTGAGTTATGTCCGGGGAGAATGATTGGAGGTTCTCATCCGTGCTTTATTATTGCCGAAATAGGACAAAATCACCAAGGAGATATTGAAATAGCCAAGGAGATGATCAAAATGGCAAAGGTAACTTGCATTTAAATCGGCGAAACGATTTGTGTACAACAAAAACTAAAGTTCCAAGTGTTTTGTCCTTCTGAACTATTTTTACTATTATAGGCTGTGCATGGAACATAGACTTTGAGGTTGAGGGGAAAAAACTATACAAAAAGTAAATTTTTATTTTTTCCAAACGCAATAAGCTATATAGTCATAAATTGTAGTATTGCTGGCAAAGTGGTTTAGTCTAAGATAATGTGTAATGACTTCATCTGACCGCTACGACACGATGGCGTTGCATCACAGTCTCATTATTGATCTCTCTTTCAAAATTGTGGCTCATTTCTGGATTGCACAGGATTGCGGAGCTGATTGTGCCAAATTTCAGAAGAGTGAACTGGAGTACAAGTTCAACAAGAAAGCTCTGGAGAGGCCTTACACCTCCAAACATTCATGGGGAAAAACTTATGGAGAGCACAAACGCCATCTAGAGTTCAATCATGAGCAATACAGGGAATTGCAGAAATACGCCGAGGAGGTGGGGATCTACTTCACTGCGTCAGGAATGGACGAGGTGAGGAAAGACTTAATATTTAACGTTATATTACAAAGAGCTGACTACAGGTTATTATTATTATTATCATTATTATTTTTATTTTATTATTTATTTATTTTTTTTAACAAATTGTTACTTTTGTTTTGTAGATGGCTGTAGAGTTTCTTCATGATCTTAATGTGCCTTTCTTCAAAGTGGGGTCTGGGGATACAAACAACTTTCCTTATCTAGAGAAAACTGCACAAAAGGGTGAGAGAACCAGTTCTTGATTACTATGACTTTTTCCATATTCCTTCTCCATATTTTTTCTCAGGGGAAAAAAAAGTTTGAAAGCTTGTTAGGGGCTGATCATAATAAATGGTAATTAATAACCACATAATCAGTAATTGAATAGAAAATTCCATTGCAAATTTGTGGAAAAACAAATTAAACAGTTTTTAATGCATTACATATTAAATCAGCGGATCTTATTCTTTAGTATTACATCCTGGTATTAAAAATTAAGTGATGCTACTTTGTAATGCTTTGGGCTGGTTATGTCAGGACGTCCCATGGTGGTGTCTAGTGGGATGCAGTCCATGGAGACGATGCGGCGCGTGTATCAGACAGTGAAGAAACACAATCAGAACTTTGCCATTCTGCAGTGCACCAGTGCCTATCCTCTCGAAGCAGAGGATGTCAACCTCAGAGTCATTTCTGTAAGACATCATGTGTATTTTGTCCTTAGCTAAAATAGGATAAATAGAGCAAAACTATTTAAGTACTTTCATTTTGTTATTTGCAGGAATACCAGAAAGAGTTTCCAGATATACCTATTGGTTACTCTGGTCATGAGTCTGGCATCAGTATTTCAGTGGCAGCTGTCGCTTTGGGGGCAAAGATTGTGGAGCGACATGTCACTTTGGACAAGACGTGGAAGGGCAGTGACCATGAAGCGTCTCTGGTGCCCTCTGAGTTAGCGGAGCTCGTCCGTTCAATTCGTTTGGTGGAGAGAGCGCTGGGCACTGGCATCAAGCAGATGTTAGCCTGTGAGAAGCCATGTCATGACAAGGTTTGGTGCCTAGTCTCAAATCTTTACAAAACCCTGAAAGAAAACCTGTGTTCTTAGATGTTTCCCTATCCACCTTGTGTTATACAGCTTGGAAAATCAGTCGTGGCTAAAGTGAAGATTCCCAAAGGCACTGTCCTGAGTCTGGACATGTTGACCGTGAAGGTGGCTGAGCCGATGGGTGTTGCTGCAGAGGACATTTTCCAGCTGGTCGGGAAGTCCGTGTCCGAGGACGTGGATGAGGACGAGAGTGTTACACCTGAAGTTGTAGACAGTTATGGCAAGAGAGTTAAATCCTGAAGGCAATAATAACATTTGAAATGACTTTCAAAGTAAAGAATGACCCTTTTTATTTAAGGTTTCTAAAACAAGACCTGTCTTATTTTCCTCAATAATTTGAGGGAGGTGCCAACAATTTGATCAGATTTGATAAAACTGACTTTTTACTTGATTTAAAAATAAAATTGTTCTGAAAAAATAATATGGTTCCAATCTTGGATTCTTTGTGGTTAATCTGTGTAATGACAAATCAGTTATATTTCTCAGTAATAGAAGAGTATGACCATTACTTCTTATTTTCCTACTTCATGATATCAGTGCTGAGCCAGGGTTGCGTCAGAAGCTGCAGTTACATGTATTTAACATTATGCTCTCTCAAATTCATAGAATTTGGAACTTGAAGTTGCTATGTTAGAATGGGGGCCTTAAATATACAAATTAACAAAGGCAAGGCAAGTTTATATAGCACAATTCGTACACAAAGTAATTCAAAGTGCTTTCCAGAATAAGAAATACATTAAAATCATAATAAAAACAAATCAAAACATAAATAATCATGAAGATAAAAATTTAAAAAAGAGACATGAATTGGAGAGAAGAGTGCGGAATGATAACCTTTTAGTTATATGCACAGTTAAACAGAAATGTTTTGAGCCTGGATTTAAACAGTGTCACAGAAGAGGCCTGTCTCACATGTTCAGGAAGACTGTTCCAGGTTTTAGCTGCATGAACCTGAAACGCTGACTCCCCTTGTTTAGTTCTGACTCTGGGCACCAACAGGAGGCCGGTCCCTGAGGTCCTCAGAGTGTGAGATGGTTCATATGACACTAACATGTCACAGATGTACTTTGGTGCTCGGCCGTGGAGAGACTTGTACACAAGCAGAGCTGCTTTAAAGTCTATTCTCTGAGCCACAGGAAGCCAGTGCAGAGACCTGAGCACAGGACTTATGTGCTCGTACTTCCTAGTTCGAGTAAGGACCCGAGCTGCAGCATTCTGGATGTTCTGCAGCTGTCTCACAGCTCGTTTGGAGAGACCAGTGAGCAGACCATCAACAAAGAATCACTTTAAACAAGTCTAGGTAATAGAGCCTTGGGTTTCAGATGACAGCATAGCATTCTATAGGCCTATAATATTTAATACAGTTGTTCGGCAGATCAAATTAATTTTGTTATAATGTAGAGTTTTGTTCTGATACATTACAATACATTTTTTGAATTCTAGAGAGTAATCGATAATGGAAATTATCAGGTGTGTTTGTTTACTTTTTGCATATTTCATGGCAAAGTACAATGTAATCAGCAGGCTGGCTCTTCTCACATCACTATATTATAGAATCCAAAAACTATCGTTTTTGCATCGTTATTATAGATGCAAATTTACTTATAACTGTCTAATATTAGACTCATTATATTGATCTCACAGATTAGGACGCTTGGCCAAGCAAGCTACCACAATAAACTCAGCAACAGATTTAGTATGTAAGCTCCTTATCCAAGCTTCACAGAAGATCATTTCAGTCACTTCTTGCTGCCTACCTTTGAAATAATTTATAATGTTTCATGTTTCTCATACCTTTAAACCCGATAACACAATTTACCAGTTTAATATTGTTAAGCTTTGATTAATTTAACATAATTTAACTTTTTACCACAAATATATTGTATTTTACAAAACACAATCAAACTTTTAGTATAATAGTTACCATCTTTTTATTATTATTATTATTATTATTATTACTATTATTATTATTTAACATTTTCAGACGTAAGGGATTTTACAAAAAATATCTATTTAGAGTAGAGTCATGTAGGAGATGTACTTCCCAGTGGGCAGTTCAGGTGAGCTTACTGTTACGTAACATCTCAGGCTTTTTTTAGTGCTTAATATAGAAACCAAAAGACACACTTGGATCAAGGGCCTTTTCTCACATTAATAAATAGATGGCTAAATACTTTATTTATCCCAACATATATATTTTTGGCAGCAACAATGATACATAATAATAATAAAGCCTTAATTAAATTTATAGAGATGCGCTGTATAGCTGTATGGCGTGCGGAACAAATGACTTCCAGAGTGTGTCTGCGGAACAGGACTGGAACAGGAACAACCTATCCCCAAAGGTGCTCTCCTGTCCGGTGATGGTGCTGTGCAGAGGGTGATGGGGGTTATCGAGGATGGACATAAAAAAAGCAGTTTTTGACAGCAGAACCAAAACATTTACACTATCTATTATTAATGATGCATGTTACAACTACAAAATGTTTCCAATGAAAGAAGTACCTGCTTCCTGGCTTTACAGTTTATGGGAAAACTATTTCATAGAAAACAATCTAAAATTTCAACATTTTACAGCTCAGACCCACAGGTATTTAAATCAAATTGTTCTTAAATATTCTAGGAATGTCAAAAGCAGTATAAACAGACAATGACCTAAAATAAATAAATATATCTATAGCATTGGGGCAGTAATATGGTCCCGCTCAGTCACACAGGTCAGATAGTTTGCACAGTTAGCTAATGGAGCTTAGTTCTCACGTGTAAACCCTAACCTGGATTCAACCATTCACATGCTCCCAGGCAAAGCCATCCTCAGTGCAACCTTAAGACTTCAAATTAAATTTAAATTAATTCTGGATAAATATTATATCGTGTCTCAGCTGATATAATTAGATTTTTTTATTACATAAGTGAGCAGTTTTCAGCAGCACTTTATGATCTACTGAAGCCTCCCTTGAGAAGCTGTGAGGGTTAACTATACATAGGTCTGTTTACTGCCAGGTGATGGTGGATGTTTATCTGGAATAAATGGACAGCGTTAGATAAATTGACTAATCTGAGCCCTCAGACGATGCTATGGAGACAAGAGTAAATGACAAGGGGGAGTGGTCATGAAGTAGGAGG
This sequence comes from Boleophthalmus pectinirostris, assembly GCF_026225935.1. Classification (NCBI taxonomy): domain Eukaryota; kingdom Metazoa; phylum Chordata; class Actinopteri; order Gobiiformes; family Gobiidae; genus Boleophthalmus; species Boleophthalmus pectinirostris. The sequence continues at coordinate 22,193,444 of NW_026571190.1, read as the reverse complement.
AGTCATCAGTCCTGGCTCCTGACCTGGCGTATGAGATCTCCATTTGGGCTCTGCATCCGAAATCTTAAGGGATTTACCTGTAGAGGTGGACTCTTACCAGGACAATATTTCATTTACATTCAAAATTCTGGATTTGGATCTGCATGGAGACAGATAACAGCCAATGGGATATTTTCTTGTGAGGTACAAAATATGCTACAATTGTGTAGTAGTTTGGACCAACAAAATTAGTCTTGTATCTAATATAATTAGTCTTGTATGCATATAATGTAATGTTGTGTTGTGATTCTAAACAATGTTCTGATGCAATGGTGAACAAACTCAGGAGATATTTAGGTGTTATGTCTTTTTTTTTTTTTTTTTGCTTTTCTCCTGCCTTTCACCAATGAACCAATCTGTTTAACAACAGGTTTGTTCTTTTGATGAAGAGAGATAAGAGCAAAGATTTGTGTCTTTATTTGGTAATGATTTGTTAGGTTTAAGTCCACTTTTGACTTTGTGCTGTGGCATCAGTGAACAGGGACTCAGGATAATCTAAGTATATCTTCTCAGGGATTAAATAGCATCCTAATGAGCTTTGTCCAATGTCAGAGCTCCTTTTGAGACACTGTTCTCAGCACAATGTCAAGAAGGCCATTCTATCAAAACCCTGTTAATACCACTGCTAATTTAAAGATGTAACTTCTCTGGTAGTGGATGTGCCATCTGCTTATTTTCAAGGTGATGCTATGCTATTTGCCTGGAAAGTTCCACAGTATTGTATTAAACCTATCTATCTCCATGGAGACAAAACAGGTATGTAGAGAAGTGACCAAGCTCACTGTAAAAAATCATGTTTTGAAGGTATTTTTGAGCAATAATACACTGGTGATTGAATAAATGCAAAATAAAACTATTTAATGTGATATTGTGGAACATTCAGGGCTACACAATAACAGTTCCATGATACAAGCAAGTGGAGAACCCTCCACTTAAGACTTTGTTTATATATATGTTGTTACATCCATTATTTTAATAATCATGATACCACTTTGTGTGCTGCAGGAAATAATATGAGGAAGCCTTTGAATGGGTAGGACAAAGAAGTCAGTGTTTCCACTGTGTTTAGACCACGGAGCAGCATGCAGACAAATCGGTGAACCGCTGCGTCCTGTCAAGCCCCCACCTTCATAGTTGACCCTGGGCTGTTTACACTAAACAACATGGAGTTCATAGTGCCCCAACACGGTCAGGATGTGTGTCCCTCTGCCCCCCTCTTGGACAACCCCAGTGGCTCCCGGCTGCACTACAATGGAGTCAGGAGGAAGCTGCGGCCTGGGAGGATCTTTGGTTTCATCCTGAGTCTGGCGGTGGTCTGTACAGTCTGTTCATGGAGTGCCTTGTCTCTGACCACCAGGGCTGGAGTGGCACTTCACTCAGAGGTGTTTGGTTCAGAGGCAGCTGTGCCACGGAGGACTCTTATGCAGCACCCAAATGTCACAGAGGACACGCCAGAGGCCATGAAGTCATCATCAGACATTGAGATGAACCACGGGGACTACCCAACAGACTACTTTACTGTGGAGGAGAGGCGCCAGGGCTTTGTGGCGCTTCATATGTTTGGCATGTTGTACATGTTCATAGCCTTAGCAATAGTCTGCGATGAGTTCTTTGTCCCAGCGCTCACTGTTATCACTGAGAAGTTGGAGATCTCAGATGATGTGGCAGGAGCCACCTTCATGGCAGCAGGAGGGTCAGCTCCAGAGCTCTTCACTTCAGTCATAGGAGTATTTGTATCACACAGTAATGTAGGCATTGGTACCATAGTGGGCTCTGCTGTCTTCAACATTCTCTTTGTGATCGGCATGTGTGCCCTTTTCTCCAAAGAGGTGCTGAACCTCACCTGGTGGCCTCTGTTCAGAGATGTCTCATTCTACATTGTTGGGCTCCTCATGCTCATCTATTTCTTTTTGGACAATCAAATCACGGTGGGAGAGAGTGTGAGCCTGCTGCTGTGCTACACCAGCTACGTGACATTCATGAAGTACAATGCCAAAGTAGAATTATTCATCAAGACGACAATAGGCAGCAACCAGGTGGACGAACTGGAGAGTGCACCCAAGGTGAGCTACAGTCTTATACCCATCTCATCTCTCATTAACCCCTTTCGATTTCATTATGTTTCACAGGGTGTCATCAGTTATAAATTTTTATTCTAAATGTATTGAATGCATTTTCACAACACAAGCACAGACGGGGTGAATCCCTCTCTTCACTGATATCCTGTGGCTTTTGTCCAAAAAGCAGAGGCAGACCTCTATGCTGACTAACAGGCCTAATCCGCTGCTCCTTATATAAAAACAAGGTCCAGACCAGAATACACTCAAGCTCTTATTACAGTGTGACGTAATGGGATGGGAAATGCACCCAATACAACTTGATTTAATAGGCAATATAACAAATATTCATACAAATCTGTAATAATAAACTACCCCTTTGTTTCTCCAGTTGTTAGGGTATTGTCAGGGGTTGACCTCTATTATACAAGCACCAATTTTCACTTAATTCAAGTGTCTGCGAAATGTATCGTTTTGAAATTTACTCTGATTACTGCCCAGAATAAACAGTTGAGTGCACCTGTTTGAAGAGTCAAGGGCTCTGCTCCTTAGTCCTTTTTGTTTGAGTGGCAGGTCTAGTTTTTAAATGGTGTCTCTGATTGTGTACCTCTTGTTTGAATGTGCAGTTGGAGTCTGATCTGTTGCTCTCTGATGTTGTAATCTCATACAACACACAGGTGATAATTAAATGTTAACTATAGTATTTAACAATATATAAGCAGTTTGTCCATAGCATAGATTCAGTAACCTCCCCAAGTCTTCAGGGGCGTATACAGTACATTCAAATACCATTGGTGAAACATACACAGTTTATATTTTTACTATGATCAGTATGAAAGTGCAAGCATATTCTTGATATTAATTTATCTCAAAATTAATTCTGAACTTGAAAAGGCTTGAAAGACTTTATGTGCATCTGAGATTTCTTGACATGTTCCACAGATTCGAACAATGTAAAATCCTCCCTGAGCTCACAGTTTTTATTGTCAGGTATATGTCACCTTAGATCAAACTTTCTCTTTCTCTCCTGTGGCTGTACACCATAGGTCCATCTGCCTTGGCCTCATGTCGGTGGCTGCTCAATAATCCTCAGGTTAATGCCCTCCAATCTCATTAGAGCAGTTAATAATAGTCCAACACTCACTGGGGAGCAGAAATCAGCACATATCACACAAGAGAAAATTTTCCTTGCATTTCCACCAATTACACTATTATCGCTGGCCTGAGTTAGGGTTTTATTCCAGCTGTCAACTGTGTGTCCATAGAGGATGTAGATCAGCAGATGCTTTTGCTGAATTCACTAAAGACTTCAATCCTTTCTGATCCCCCTAATCAACTGCTTACTGCAATGACGACAACAAGCACAGTCAAACATATTGTCAGAGCTCCAGTCTAACTCGCTTGACAACCAGGCACATTTAAAAAACAGTTTTTGAACAATTTGAGACGATCATGTATAGAGACTAAACTATCATGATTTGTGCTTCAGAATTAGTGTGTCTTGTCCTTGATGTATTTGTTTAAACTTAAACTTATTTAAAATTTGCTGTGTAAGAGCAACCTCAAGTTTTAGAATAAATACATGACATCAGTGTGATTCTGCTGGGGAGGCAGCTTCTAGGACAGAAGAGAGTGAATTAAGAGCTCTGCAGTGACCTATGAAAGGTGCCGAGCTTTCACACGCAGGTTCAGAAAAGACCACTCTAAAAGTGTCAGCCAATTAATCCTGCCTAAACCCGCCTGTCACACGACTGAACGGACTGAACACAAAGAGAAACTACTGACCTTAGCCCCCCTCTACCCAGAGCTTAGGCTCAGCTATAAGGGACTGTGGACTGAAGGTGCTGGATGTCAATCTAATATATAAAATATCTTCCATATCACAACCCCGATTAGCTAAAACAATTACAACATTATTCATACTAAATCATATTTTGAGAACAATTTGCACTTTAAATCACTGACTGATAACATAACAGAATGAATTAAACATAATTAATGCCAATGATGCCCCATAATCTCTAACCTCTCTGACCACTACACACAAACATGCTTTCACAGGAGGTTTGAGCAAGATTCAAACCATCAACCTCCTGGTTAAAGGGTGACTGCTCAGCCACTAGAGCAGCAGCTTGTTAGACTGGCACTGGAACTTGTAAGCATATAGATTGACTGACAAAATGTAAAAGGACCTGATCTGTGATTTTTTGTATTACATTTCTGACCGTTTTACTGAGTGGACGCACATCTAAACATGGTTGTGACTGTGATGTGTAGCATAATATATTGTGTACTGTACCTTCTTATGAAATGCTGATAACTGCATTACATTGACCTGTGCACTTGAATTCTGTTTGTCGTATCTGCGTGTAACAATGTTGAATTGCTTTCTGCAAACATTTCTTTGAAATGTTTCTGAATCCTGAGACCCGTCTTCCTCCTTCCGCTGATTCACTCTTGGCAAACAGGCCCTGCACAGAGTGTGTTTGTCTGTGCTGTATATGTCTCTGAACAGTGTTTATGTGGGTCCCCTCCCCTCTCCAAAGGACTTTAGTAGTGACACTCATGTTTCTGTGCAAACTAGACCTTGTGCTAGTTTTTATCTATATTTCAAATATAGAGCATTTACTTTGTCTCTTAGTATAGAATTGAATAAACATGTATCCATTTGTTTATTTGACAATATAGATTAAATCACATCCCAATGTACTTTCAATTTCTGCAGTGCACTAACCATACCCATTATGTCTGATGACAGTTGTTAATCTTTACACCACAATGCACAACATACGTAACAAATGTTTTGGAGGGATTTTGAAGTGTGGACTTTATATTTGTTTTGTTTCTAAAGGTCCCTCCACCAATTGAAAATGAAAACAAGCTCATGGTAAGTAGTACCAGTATATTTACTTTAGTTAGTTTTAGTGAAAATTTTAGTTAGTTTTGTGAAATTGTTGCATAAAATATTACTAGTGAATTAAATACCACATTTCCATTGAACAGGCTAAACCCAGACTGCAAAGAGAAGGAAGCTGTGCCTCTCTACACAACAGTCTGATGAGGAACAGCATCTTCCAGCTCATGATTCACACCTTGGATCCTCTTAGTGGTGATGGTACAAATGAGCATTCAAGCTTTCAACATCTTTTTACGAATCTGACATTTGAACTTCTTTGTTTCAGGACAATTCAAAGAAAAAGCATCAATCCTTCACAAAATGGCCAAGCACCAGTGTAAAGAGGAAACAATAAATGCCAATGGTGTAGGTGAGCAGAGGAAAGGTGTGTAACAAAGACTAGCCACCAGCCAAAACTGTTTACTTTGAACAGTTCACAGATAATTTAATTAAATGTTATGTTATGTCTTTTTTTCTATCAGCTGATAAAAACATACCCAATAACACCAACGTGGCAGTTGAAGTCACACCACCAATGAATGGTGTTGCTGGTGGTAATGAGGTACTAGTTACCATATTATCTCTATACTGTACGTTAACACTGTTCTGCAGATTTATTTTGGATGTGATTCTATCTTAGGGCCCAGAGGAAGAGGAGGAGGATGAAGATCAGCCTCTGAGCCTGGCTTGGCCGGACACTGCCAGGAAACGCATCACCTACCTCATTGTTCTGCCCATTGTCCTTCCTCTTTGGATCACGCTGCCTGATGTTAGGAGAGAGGTGAGCCCACTTAACCTGTAGATAAATCATCAAACAATTATCATTTCAGAATGACAATAAAGCAGGCTTGACAATGTGACTTCCTGCCCCATAATGTTACATGTTGAGACTGCAACATGCAACTTTTATTATGAATTCAGAGCTGCAGATAGATGTATACTGAAATCCTAATGGTCAATATGAACAAAAATGCTCTGTTTGCTGTAATTTTTCATTGTTTCATTTACAGACTATATACTCTATGTTCTAAATTTGCATACTTTCAGAACAACAATTGTGATATTATAAATTTTTTAATATATTGCTCACTCCTAATGAAGACATCAATCCATTGCAGTACCATCAAAGCATATTTTCTCATACACCTTACACAAACTATAATGAGTAAGAACACTGGCCATTTACCAGCACATGCTTCTATGTAATACCTGTCCCCATTAAAAGGCTCAGAGAAAGTGCTTGTGTTTATAATGATTACCCATTTTATTAAAAAAATTGCCTTTTTTGGAATTACTGACCTTTCCCATAGTAAATATGGTATGTTTTTTTTTCAGACTTCAACAAGGTTTTTTCCAGTCACTTTTCTTGGTGCTATCTGCTGGATTGCATTCTTCTCATACCTGATGGTGTGGTGGGCTCATCAGGTACATTGCATATGTTTCTTATGTAACTGCGAGCCCCACATTACCCTGTGGTAGAGAGCGACTGTCAGGGAGCTGGATGTGTGACTGTGGCAGCTAATGCCAGTTAATCTGTCCTGATCCCCAGCCAGGGGACTATTTTAACTGCACAAGGCCATCCTGCAGCTTGTACTGTGAGGTACAAGGTGACTAAAGAGTCCTCAGGACACTTCATTCAAATAGATGCAGTGGGAATACAAATATTGATTCTTTACCATGAATATAGCTAAAACTCTACAGTAAAACAAAACAGCAACAAAAATTAGATAACTTGCTCCACAAATACAGAATATGTTTGATTGTCTTTGGGCCACTTTTCCTTGTCTGTGTATGAATAAGGTGTGTATGGACGTAGGACGTTAGGTTTGCAGAGGTGACTCCATCAACTGTAGCCACAGACCAGCTGTAGCTTATCTCGTTGAGTGAAACATGAACAAATAATGTAAATTAATAATATTAAATATTATTGAAGGTGTTTTTTGATGTGGGGATATTCTTTAGGTTGGAGAAACCTTCTGGATTACAGAGGAGATCATGGGACTGACCATCTTAGCAGCTGGCACCTCTATCCCTGATTTGATCACTAGTGTGATTGTGGCGCGAAAAGGCCTGGGGGACATGGCCGTCTCCAGCTCTGTTGGCTCCAACATCTTTGACATCACAGTGGGGTGAGTGCAACAAATAACTTGTCCACAAACACACACTGGTCCATGAAGTTACGTCTAAAACCATTTAACTTTCTTCTCTTCCTTCATAAAGCCTGCCCTTCCCATGGCTCTTGTACAACATCATAAATGACTTCAAGCCAGTGGAGGTGAGCAGCAATGGACTGTTTTGTGCCATCGTGCTGCTCTTCCTCATGCTGCTCTTCGTCATTATCTCCATCGCAGCATGCAAGTGGAGAATGAGCAAGTTCCTGGGTTTCCTCATGTTTCTGTTGTACTTTGTGTTCCTGGTCGTCAGTGTGTTGCTGGAGGACAGAATTATCACATGCCCTGTGACAGTTTGAGAGGACAGCCCATGGAAGGACGGAAGACAAAAGACACTTGAATATATTCTCACACCACAAAGGTGGAAAAACAAGTCCGCACAAAAACTGTATGAATCTCATCAATAGAAAACCACAACATTAACATGAAGCTGATTTAAAATGAAACGCTACCATCAAAATTTGTGGCAGAAAAGAATGCCGTCTGTTTGGGACCTGGGACTAAACAAAGCAACAGACGATTTTGTGGCTTTGTGCTGAAAGGTCTGTTCAAGAAGGATATTAATTAAAAGGCCATGCTTCAAGACTTGTGTGTAGCATTACGTAGACTGGGCATTATTAACTGTATCAGTGACAATACAATTTAGATGCTCTCACACCCAATATTATATTATGTGGTTTAATGACAGTGAAGTTAGATATGGCCAAATTACAGAATTTAAGACCATACTTTGTTAAATCCAGATTTGGAAGAATCAGCATTTTTTTGTTGACCAAATGATAATGAAATAATGTCACATAAAGAAGCCAAACAAAATGTATGTTATGAAATGAAGCATTTCTTCTACTCTTGTATCCCAAACATGGATCTGTCTTAGACCTCATGAGGTGATGGTACACACTTTACTGCTTGGTTGGCCTTCTACATGCACTAAATAGAGATTACAGGTACTTCTGCATTAAGCTCAGGAACAAATTACAGCTGATGCTAAATTAATTATTTAAATTTATTGTACTGGAATTTTCTTCTTTTTTTGGCAATTATATGAAAATTTGGGGTGTATTTAGGGTCCGTGGGTTTATTATTGAATGTGAATGATTTGTTAACAGACTGTTGTTAGAGCAGACACTGGTCTTGGATTCGTCCTCTCACTCCTCGTGGCTACAAGCCTTTCATGAACCTCTAACAATCATCATCCAATAAAATCAGAAGGGTGGAAAAAATGAAAAGTCAGCATATGTGTTTATTTCATAATTCTAGAGTATGGACACTCTTTTGAAAATGAATTCCTCTGTGGATGATCAAAACTTGTAAAAAACATATGATAGATTTAAGAACATTATTTCAGGAGAAATGTCAGACTGAGACAACAAATGCTAAAATGGCATAGGGTCAATACATGTGGAGAAACAAGTTTGTATGTTTGGCATTTTCTGTAATTATGTGCTACTTGAATTATGTCTTACAGTGTAAAATACATCCAAATACAAATTTTCTGTCAACAGTACAATAAACAAAAATCAAATACCTCCAGAATTCATGTTCTAAAGACTGAATTATCACCTCAAATTCATTTAATGAAAAAAAGTTAAATCCTGCACATCAAGGCTGGTACCATCTGACCTTCACATCACCAGTCCCTCTGGTCCTTCTCCATCCACCCACCTTCTAACCCTTACTCTCCCACTCCCCATATCCACACTCTAAACTCTCTGTTCAATAACAGCTTGTGGTCAGTCACATCATCTTCCAACTCGGTCTTGTTTCATTGTTTTTAAATCTGTTTATACTCTGTACCATGTCTGGGTGTTTTGAAAAGCACTGATAAATAAAGTGTATTATTATTATTATGCATTTGTTCTTGAGTGTTACCCCAGACAATATATAAAATATATGATAATATAGATACAGTGATTGTAGGCTGAGGCTGCACTGTCATTTGTCAGTGATCTTCTTAACTTCCTCACAAGCCTCTTACAGCAGGCTCCCTCATTCAGTGATGCAAACATAAGGACACACTCACCTGTTCCATACCTCAGCCATCACAGAACCATTCCCAGGTCGTCTGTAACCAAGAAGAAGTTCAAATGTGAAACTAATGTTGCATTCAGTCAAAAAGACCCTTTAGGCTACTCAGAAAAATATTTGAGCAGAATTTAACTGTACTTTTCTTACTTAAGCTTACTTACTATATTTATATTACATATTTAGTTACTTTGTTACCATATCATAGGCTGTTAGGTCACTGCAACCTGAGCTAGAGTTATAAACCTTTTGTGTGAAAAGCACTGTAGGACAGCGGTAAATACAGTTTAAGCAAAAGGCTCTGACACCAGTAGGCCTACATCCATGTTTTGGGAATTTTTTGCTGGTCAGTTCGCAGATTATGCTGCAGCACAGGTGATCCATTTTTGCTCTACCTCCTATTTGAAACAGGCTGGTGTGAAGAAACCTAAGGGTAAAAATAAATATTTTCAAAGAAACTGCATCGAGACTTCTCATAACAAAGCACAATCATAGAGGTTAATAATAATACAAATGTATATGAAAACAGATCATACAAATGATAAAATAATATAATATATAACTATTTAAATAAAGTGTATTTTGTGTTACCTGTATGATAGCCACACATTTTCCTTTGCTGCAATTGTCTGAGCTAATTGTATTTTACACTTCCAAGCGGCAGGGGGCGGTAAATAAAGTTTCACAAGAAGTAGCAGAAAGAGACAAGACGGAAGTGGCAAAAACGTCAACATGTTTTGTATCAGTCACCGCGGCGAGTTACTGAGCTGCTTTGTACTGAGTAGGCTCCTTCTTATGAGTTAACCTTTGTAGTTAGTTACCATGGATGGGCCAGTGGAGCAGGACCAAAAGCCGGCTCCTAAAGTCGAGCTCTCTGCGGCGATGCGGGCCAAGATTGAACGGAACCGACAGCGGGCTTTGATGCTCAGACAAGCCCGACTGGCGAACCGTCCTTTGTCCGCAGTGGAAGGTGCGACCTCTGCAAAAGTGTCCAAAATTATTGATTCAGGCTCTGGGTTTTTCATTGAGGAAGAGGAGAATGCAGTGGAGGAGCAAAGGAGCCGAAAGATGGTCCAGCAGCCAGGTGTGTAACACATGATCTGCTGGACTAAACCCATCACCACAATATGAGTTTAGTGTCATGTAAAACTGTGCTTTTCGCAGCTCCGGTGATTGAGCCAGACTATTTAGTGTGTGATGACTGTGAAAAACCCTTTATGGATTCCTACCTCAGCAACAGCTTTGACCTGTCTGTGTGCGACACGTGCAGGTATGTACTGTGACACTTTAAGTACACTTGGGATGTAATTATTATAACATGAGCTTGCTATCATACACTGGTGCATCTAATGTTAAAGGTATTATATGTAGGCTGTCTATATATTCATAAATATGTTTATTATAACTTATTTATTGATAACCAAAATGACTGACTTAGTTCTAAACTAGTTTAAGTGCATTATTGTCTCTCTTACCTTAAGGATGCCTTCTCTCTTCTGATGCAGGGACAATGAAGAAAAGCACAAAATGATTTCTAGAACTGAGGCCAAACAGCGTTACTTGTTAAAAGACTGTGATCTGGATAAGAGAGAGCCTCCTCTTCGATTTATATTGAAGAAAAACCCACACAACTCTCGCTGGGGAGATATGAAGCTGTATCTGAAAATGCAGGTAACAATGACAGGCGTGACTGTAAGATACATTAAAGCAGACCAAATTTATTTTCATACTTTCATTTCTTATTGTTTAGTATATTTCAGAATGACAAAATATGCAGTAAATATACTAAGCACAGCTAAGAAAATACATTTTGTAAATGGGAAACCCCTGAAGCAGTCCTTAGCTTATGAATGGGGTCCATGTAGCAATTGTACATTGTAAATTGTAAACTGCAAATACAGATAATCTATGTTACCTACCTACTTTTACTTATCTAATTCATTTTTAAAACACCTGTCTTATTACTACTAAAAAACTCAATGTTTACATTTTCCTCTATTAAATGATTTTATATGTAAATAATTGTACACATCAAGATATTAGATACACAGACACATTCATTCAGAAGCCATCAGCCCCATGTGTATGTGTACAGAATTTTTGCTCACTGTGTTTTTCTAGAAGCTCTAGCTGTGATTTCCTTTTAAAATCAGTAAAGATGGGGAAATTTCAGTGTTTCTGCCTAGTGCATTCCAAAACCTGTGGACCTTTACATATCACACTAGAACCAGTACACTATATTTTACACTGTGTTAGTAATAATTTAAAGTCTGGGTCATACATAAATGTTCATTAATGCTGCTTGGCAATTTTTCAAAATTAGTAAAATCAAAATGAAAATCTGCTCCTTGATATGGTGAAAGGCCACTATGAAGAGGCTGGGCAGAGAATAAGTTCTGCAATTTTTAACTAGTTAAAACACTTTGTTTTTAAGTCATTTAGCTCAATAATGCACTGTCTTATTTCAAATAATGTAAATGCTTTGTTTGGTTATATATATCAGGTGGAAAAGAGGTGCATGGAGGTCTGGGGGTCACAGGAGGCCCTTGAAGATGCCCGAGAGACAAGGGAGGAGAACAGAGAAACACAGAAACAAAAACGATTCAACAAGAAAGTAAAAGGTTGGTTACATTTAGTGTGTGACATTAAAGAAAAAAAAAAAACTTGTGTGATTTGTGTATGTCCCCATTGTAGAACTGCGCAGGGCAGTTAGGAGCAGTATGTGGACCAAAGACACAAGTGCTCACCAACATGAGTATGGCCCAGAAGAGGTGATAGATCCAGACGAAGACCTGTACAAGAAAACCTGTACCACCTGTGGACATGAGCTCACATATGAGAAGATGTAGGGAACAATGCAGACACAGCAGATTAAGCTTAATTCAATAACTTCTTGATGCTGGACTATACTCTTATCTCAAGAGTATAATATGGTCAACCAAAGTTGCACCTGCTGCACCTGCAGTGCCTTTCTATTTGTTACAGAATTTCCTGTTTTTGAGTTTTTTTGCCAGTGCCGTACAAGTCACATAGTACTACCCATTCTTAAAAGTGTCTTTTTTGTAAATTGGTTATTTATGGACTAAATTTTAAGGTTTCTGTCTTAAGTCCTTAAAATAGCAATTTCATCAATGAACTAAATAAAGCTAGAGGAACCATGGATACACTGAAGCTGCAACCTTGTAACTCTAAGAAGAGCAAAATTCTAATAGAAAATAAAACAGGGCCAGGTCATTGGTTAAAGGAACTATAAAAAGAATAATCACTCCAATAACTCTCCACTGCTGCTGTACATTTAATACAGAATTAGTGTGCTTGTATGTCAATACTCTGTATGGGTACAATCTGCCTTCACATTATTCGATTGGTCATTGGATAAAGCTCAAGTAGAAAAAGGCAAATCATGTAAAAAAAAAATACAGAAAGAGCTTTCCTGGTTACATTTCAGGAGAATATCACTGTTGTAACTGTTTCTGTAGGTTATGGATTTTTGTACATAAATGACTGCTCAAATATTAAATCTAAATAACTGTCATTCCACTGATACATGAATAAAATGTTTATACAGTCCTAACAGTTTATGTTTTGACAATGTTTAACAGTTTATACATCTTGGAGCTTTGATTCCCAAATACCTCACAATTTCCATTCCTCTGCTTGAGGTATTCATAGTCCTTCGGGGTTTACATGTAACTGTTATGCCACATGTTTTAAAATTGTCTCCCTTATATGATTTCCCCCAATCACCTGTAGCATTTTAGACTTGATTGCTTCAAGTGAAGTTACAGGGGAGAATGCAGGTAAATTGTAACAATCTCCCTTATGAAGCACTGCATTATTCAATGTTAATTGGAATAAAAAATAAAAAAAGATACAGGAATAAGTGAAGACAGATGAATACATGAGTACATTATGAATTTATTCATGACACACAATATTAAAAATCAAATGCTTTCTGAACATCAGGACTCTGAAATACAAATGCTTCCTTTGTGGCTTCAAGTGAATGAGTCTCAATGTCCTCCTGAAAAGTTCATGAAGCCAAATGTTAGCACAGGTCCACCACTACAGTCGCAAATTATACCACAACTTACATCTGAAAAATATTTCTCTATGAGGTGATGAGCAGCCTGGTACACCATCTCATTGTCATGGTTCTGCAGAGCTTCTACACGATCCAATCCTCCCAGCTCCTCAAAGAGCAAGCACAACTTCTCCGTCTCATCAAGCTTCTCTGCTGCCTAAAGTATTACAAGGGCAGAGGTTAGACTGAGGGCAAGAGCTCTGTGTGTTCAATTTATAAACTTACAATGAAGATGTTGTTGATGGCATCCAGAATGACCAAAATAACCTTAGTGTCTTTGACCTGCAGCAAGTTGATTATTGCTTCCAGGGCCCCACTTTGAACCAGCTGCACCACCTGCTCCACACTCCCTCCACTGGTGAAGTTTGTCACTGCCCACACAGCCTCCCGCTGAGTCTTGAAGTCTCCCTGGGAGATAAAAAGCCTCACCAAATTGTATAGTTTTAAAACAAATCCTACAACTTACATTTCTCAGTTGTTCCACCAGAGGGGGCAGTAATCCACAAGTGATGAGCTGCTGGATTTGCTTAGATGGGCCAGCAGCGATATTGGACAGTGCCCATGTGGCCTCCTTCTGTACACTGGGCTTTGGGTGCCTCATGAGTTGGGGCAATATGTTCAACACCCCAGCGTCAATAACAGTTTGTGTCTGTGTGTCTGATCCACTTACAATGTTCCCAATAGAGCGCAGAGATGGGGTCTGGTGGGACAGAAATTAAGAGGCAAGTTAATATATGCCCTCACAAAATACAATTTGACAATGTTAAAATTTACCATAACACTGAGCTCATTGTGGCCCATAAGTTCAACCAACCGAGGGACAATGCCAGTTTTTACAACAACATCTATGCGGTCATTGTCACCGTCAGATAAATACGACATAGCCCAACATGCATCAGACAAGATGTCCTTATCACTGAGATGAAGCAGCTGGATCAGTGAGGGAAACATCTGGTGGACACAACAGACCTGAGCACAAAGCACTGACCACATTATTAACAGAATGACAACTCACCTGCTGCACAGCAGACATGGGTGGAGAGGGGTTTTTATTTCGGCACAAGTTGGACAGGGTCCAAGTCAAATTACGCAGATAGCCAACCTAGGACAAAAACACGCAAATTCAAGTCTGTTCTGACAGCACATAATTTGCTAGATAAACTTACTGGTGTGTCTGGGGAGATGCGGGAAAGCAGTGCAGGAATTACATTACAGTCTATGAGCACATCCCGGTAACGTGGCCCATCACCTGCATCAACAATCAATTATGCCTCCACCTTACAAGAGCCACAGAAAAATCAGTCATGGTTTCCATTACCTGCTATATTGCCAAGTGCCCAGACCGCTTGCTCACTGATGTGCAACAGAGGTGAGGCCAAAAGAGCAATGAAGGCTGGCACAGCCCCATGTTCCACCACCTGGACACAAGAGATTATATGGATACAAACACACCAGTTTAGCTCATCTTGGCCTAAGTACTATCGTACCTGTTGGGTGTGCCATGAAGTCCCAGAGGCGATGTTTGTAAGTGCCCAGGCAGCTTCAAACTGAAGAGTGGGCTCATCGTCCATACTCAAGAAAGACACAAAACGAGACAGCAGCCCAGCATCTATGATCTCTTTCAGAGGAGGGTTTCGCTCTTGAGAAAGGAGTTTCCTGTTGGTAGTTAGAAAACATCTCATCTCATCAATATAATTATGTCCCATTGCAAAGTGCAAATAATGTTGCCACATCTCACCTGGCCGCCTGACATCCCCGAGTTTGTGCCTCTCTGCTGTTACCGTTCACATCTTTGATTATATCTTCGATGGAGTAAGAGGTGACCTAAAGAAAAACATGATGGGAATACATTTAGATGCAGTCCAATGAAGCCACGCCTATTGTAAATGTGCATAACCTTGTCATCGGTGATATACTCCGGAGACAAGGCCTCTTCATCAGGGAGAGAAGAGAGGGTGATGTGTCGCCTTTTCATAAAGTTTTCATCTTTGTGAGCCTTACGTAACTCCACATTAACAGTTATTCTTTTCTCTCTTAATTTCTGAGAAGAAAAAGTACGTAGGCCTAAGTATTTACACTGTTCACGTAAACCCGCGTTGAAAAGCATGGACTTACAGTTGGATCTTTGCCTTTGTTTTTGAACTTGGCCAGCCGCTCATCAGTCACATTCTTGGTATTCTTGGTATTCTTGGTGGTCTTGGTGGTCTTGGTGGGCATGGTGGTCTTGGTGGGCATGTGTGACCAGGTCTGACGGCGCGGCTCACTGCTCCAAACAACCGGCCTCCCTCTGCGCTCAGTTATAATGACACGGGCAGCACACAGGTGCAGGTAATTACTTTAATTGATATAACGCCCCCTTGTGGTTTTCAAATGCTCTACATGATTGTTAACCGAGCACCAGGTTAGGTTCCGTTTTTAATTATTAAACTAAATAAATAAATACTCGACAAATTATAGACTAGGCTATTAACATAGACCTATGTGCTCTCATCCAAATCTATGTATATTGAATAGGCTACTGTGTTATGGCATATTTGGCGCAGTAGATGGCAGCACATTCCTATAATCTTAGAGAGCGGGAGTAAAGCTTCAAGTCGGCTACTGCGATCCTCTACTTGAGAGGGGCAACAAGTGCAGTGTGGTTATTAACGTGTAATCTGACTCCCAGCCACTCGTTTCAATAGTCATAAACACAGCAATTTTACACAGCTACATAGGAATTTGATTACATTTAATTGTATTAGGCAATATAGGCTATTTGTATTTATAGTAGGCTAATTAACATAACAAGTCCATAACCAGCATTCCTCCCTATCATCTGTGAAAATGCAAAAACAAACTTTTTTAGTTTTTTTGTTTCCTTATTTCTGACATTTTTTCTCACTTCCTGTTTTGTTCTTATCTGTCATGCAGTGGGTTAAAATAAAATAAAATAAAATAAAATAGGCGCCAAAAGATCTTGATACATTTGAACTGCTAATAAAATATTAAGAAACCCGCCAGAAATAGCTACATTGAAAGTTAAACAAAAATATATAAAAGCTAACTACACAAATCAGGATATGTATTCTGACTTAAAGTAATAACTTGAGTAGATATTCTGTTAAAATGGTTGGGTATGTGCATGCATTTCACAATAGCCAGAATGAGGTCTGTAACAATTGTCACTTGTGGCTGTGCCTGAATTTTCTATCTCCCTCTCTGTTCCCAGATCAGCTTTGTCTATGGGAAATCATTACAGTATAGATTGTACTGCAGTGCTCTATCAATACTCCTCTACTCACACAGTGCAACATGCTCTGGTTGCAGGTGCTTTCGTTTCTATTAAAGCAGTATGGTTATATCTATGGAACTTGAATGTGTTAACAGTGAAACTTAGATGTACTTAAAATATGTCATAATGATGTTAAACACAAGCCTTCAGAGCCTGCTCCTCAGTTCTTTACTTATTTCATTCTTTTCAAATTGGTGTCATTAATATTTCATGGGGCTGCTGCATTACCTGCTCATCAATAGCACAGGAGCCACCTCTGGACCAATCCATCATCTAACTCTGACTCGGCTGAAAAATTGGCCCTGTGTTGGGAAATTTTGCTGACAAAGCTCTCGGTGGTAGACTCCATAATGCTGAGATGTTGAGGTTAAGATGAAAATGGATCATAAATCATTTCCTATAGGACATGAAAATGATAAAAATAGAACATACTTGAGGAAGAGGATGATCTGTGAGTAATCTTAAATTATCTTACTCAGAAAGTACAAACAGTTTAAAATGTGCCCAGGCTGATACAACATTTACACAACAAAGGTGTTATAGACAACTTTGAGTGAAAGTGACAGTTTAGTCTTTGCAAACCAAGAAGCGTTTGATGGTTACAACTCTGGTAAAGAAGCTGTAAAAAGGTTTTGCGCTATTGTCCCAACCCCTGCTCAGTTAAACACCAATTAACGTCCATGTGTTAGTCCTTCTGTAATTTCCTCTATAGCAGCTCTTTCACCATTTCCAACACTTTGGTGACATGCAGTAAATAGTTATTTAAGTAGTGAGACACGTGGCAAACTTAAACAGAAACTAAATACAAAGGTGCTTCAAAAATGGCTTAACTGAAAAGCAAGGTATGGACACGATATGTATGGACAATATTGATTCTTTTCATATCAAAATGCAAATATAACAAAGGTTCAGTATACTGTGTTTGTAATACAGTAAATATAAGATGTATGATGTATGATGAGTACTTAAAAGTCAAACCTCTCTCAGTGTTCACCAAAAGGTGCATAATTTCTCTCATGGTTGTTTTACTACATCAAGCTGTTATTGCTTTCCCAGCGTTCCTATAGCACTGAACATAGATATTTTTTTTATTAGAGTTTTTATTGCTCAAAAGAATAAACATGCATCTTTATTGCATGTGGGCTCTCCTCTTTACCGATCTGACTTATACCTTGGCCTGGAGGAGCCAACTGCCTGTCTCCATGGAGACAGATAATGTAATGTCATCCTGTGGAACATTCTTAAAAAAGTGATAACAATCAGGTGATGGACACTCCGCCTTAAAAGTTAATTATTATTAATAATTATTATTAATAATAATTGTGCACTTCAGGCTTGCCACTCTGTGCCATCGGCTCAACCAACCACCGATAACCACCTTCTTACCACATTCATACGAGACAAATTGGCTGAAGTGTCACAACGACAGAACTTGATTGAGTGGGACTCCCTCTCTGACCTTCAGGTTGGTGGGTGCTCTAACCACTGAACCACTCTTGCCCCATAAGTTGCAAAGTGCGCCTTTAAGATGGTTTGCATATAGAATAACAACAACACTAAAATCCTGAAGCAACTAGCAGACACACAAATGCTCTGGATTTAAAAGGGCCCAGTGGGTGTAACTGTGGGCTCCGGGGCCATGTATCAGGTGCAGAGGGGCCCCTTACTTGGGCAGTCTGAGGTTCACCTGATGCCCACTGCTGGGACAAAGAGCACTCCACAAACACCATGTAACTTTAGAAGGACTTAATGGCACCAAGATGAAGGGGCTGCTCACACAAACACAACACAGGAAAAGGTTTGAGTAAAGACTTGATTTTCTCATAGTCTCTCATAACAGCACAATTGCTGTTAACATAAAATTCCAAACAGTTACTTTCAAAAATATTTCAGGAATCATGCTAGAAATCTTATCTTGCAAAATAGTTTTTTTTTTTTTTTTTTTTTTATTCCATTTGGCTGTCCTTTTTCCTACGTATTTCTTCCATTGTCAATATTATTATATGCAGCTGACTACTTGGGACTGGCACAAAATGTAGGCATAACTGACTACAAAAGATATATTTAAAAAGAGAGATAGAGATAAACCAGAAATGCTAAATATTTTGTGCACACAAGGCCAGACTGGTTTTGCCTTGAGTGCTATTTTGATCTCATTCACATACTTCATATACCTCAGTTGTACATAGACATTATTCAGATTTTAGGTAGGTTGATTATGAAAGACTATTTTCACAATGCAGCTAATTGCTATTCTTCACTGACAAAGATGTACCGGAAGTATAGGCTACCAAGATGTGCATTCTTACCTCTTCTAACTACTATCTGATTTTGTAGAAGATGAAGAACATTTAAAAAAAAAAACTTAGTATAGTTATTTAAAATATTAAATTATCAAATACCAGTGATCATAATAACTGAAGGCAGTGAGCTGGGATATTATTTACAGCATGTGTGTGTTTCTGCGGGCTGGATGCAAGAGGTGGGTAGGATGGAAAAAGTGGAGAGACATCAAAGCGAGAGGAGAGAGGAACAGCTGGTCGGAGCAAGTGTGTATGAAAACACACCTTCAAAGAGCAGCGGGATGTGCCAGCTTCAGCCACCTCTGTAGGACACATACACACACATACACACACATACACAAACGTACACATCGACTACACACACGCACATACATCCAGAGACAGAGCCGCTGAACTCTGCACTGCCTCCGCGCGCACATACGTTTCATGTCCGGACACGTCCTGCTCCGCACTCTGCAGCTGGGAGCGACCAGCGGCCTCTTTCTGATGAGGTCCAGCCTGAAGAAACCCAAGGGGAAATAATCAAGGCACAATATGCCTCTGGTTTGGATATTGGGACATTTTAGGACATTAAAGTACATAAATTATGCTTTTTGGTGAGTTTTATATAAAATTGTAGGCTACTATCATTATTTTACATTTTGTTCATTGCTGTTTACAGCAATACCAGTCTAAAATGACTTAATAGAAACACCCATTTGCTTCCTGTTTCCACTTCGTGACCTTTTTCAGTGACAAACAGATTTTTATATACTTGTTTTTTTGTTTTGTTTTGTTTAAATAGCAGAATAATGTCTATGTGACATTTTTAACCCCACTTCTATGACTTGGAGTCTGGACTTTTTGAATCATTGTGTACAGAGTAAAAGGTGGGGATAGGTAGGTGAAAAACGTTTTTCACCTACCTTTTTTTTCCCTCATCACACAAGCCACAAATCGGACAATACAGGATTACTCAAACATGCATGAATCAGTCAAAATACAACTTTGTGAAGAAACGCTGCTATAACAAACTTAAAAGTTCTTTAATTATTATTATTATTTTCTTCTGTTTCATCTGCTACCTACTTCACCAACATTTTTTAAAAATGTGACTCAAAACTGTAGCTACAACTAGATCAGAACCAAGAGCAAAACAATGTGGCTTTAAACTTACTTAATAATGAGTGTAAAAAATATGTTTTCCAGAAAACGTTGCAGCTGCAATGTGTGAGTTCAACGGCTGTAGCCAGAGGAGGAAACTCCCCTTAAGAAACTGGGTGATGATCACAATGATGTCCATCTTCTGGTAACGTCATGGTTTGCATCATAAGAGCACTCTATGTTATTGTCTCGTATAAGTGCTAATTACTTCATATTGTCAAGGTTTGTTCAGAAAGTTTTTCAGAGTGACATAACCACCAATAACTCCATGATCAAATAAAAGAACGTCTACATCTAACAAATGCATTAAATCCATGTTTTTATAGCTCTACACTACTTGTTGAATGAAATTCCAAAAACTCTTGCCAAATATTTTCTTCCAGACGTATTTGAAGATCGACTCCAGCTGATGCAGTCTGTACCTGTGGATGGATTAATCCCTCCTGATTATAAGTTGCATTGAGCCATCACAGGTTTGAGAGAGACAGTATCACTGAAATCATGTTGTTTTCTGAAATGGCGAGTTGTCAGCAGGCTGACCGCTGTCCACACCTCTCCAGCTGAGAACACACGCTGCACAAACTGCCTGAGCGCGCACTGCTCTGGAGAAAAGGTGTAATAAAACTTCACTGTCAGTCTTTCATATGTGAGGCTCAGGAGCTGTCACAGCCTTTGATAGTAACTGTATGTAGAACTCAAATCTACATTTTGCAAGCACAGGCCTGTTATTGATGGCTTTTTATCAAACAGCACAGCATCAATAAGTCTAATCACTGAAGTACAAATTACCTGAAAATGTTCATGACTTGGTGGTAGTAGCTTAAGAAGTGCAAATGTCTTAACTTACATTGCTCTTAATAACATATTGTATGTCAAATAGAATGGCAGCCATGTGTAGTCAGCCTGCCCCAGGGCAGCTGTGTTTACAGACTTGTTAGTAGCTAAATAATTCAATCAACTAAATGCATTATTAAAATAGTGTGCCATATGCCAAATGAATGCAAATCTAGAGGTATTTTCAGTGGCAGAAAAAGACAAAAAGTTGACTTCACTCATGTTACTGTATTATTTAAACTCTAGTGTAATGTATGTATCCACCTCCATATATCACCACTGTGTGAGTCATCCCAAACCACATACAACATATCTTACATTTAGTGGGATGTTTAGAGATTTCCACAAACAGAAAGTGTGGAGGAGCAGCGGACTCGTAGGCTCAGTCACAGAGTGAGGACAGAGCCTGTGGCTGCTAACACACTTAGCATTGATCCTAAATCACAGCTAATCAATTCAACTCCAATTGAATTCACATCAAGCTGGGCGAATAGGCATTTCAACATAGCTGCAATGACTTTCCCTTCTTCCTCCATTGATAGCACATTTGTCATGTTGAGACCTCAGAGAGAATTCCTGGCCTCTATTCAATACAAATCTATACACCCCACCCCCTGCCCCATGCATTTGTTATTATCAGGTTATGTTTTGGTAATACATGGTTTTGATGACCAAAGTCTCTGTCCACTTGATTCCTCCTGTAAGATCAAAAAGCAGATTTTTAAAGAAAATGGGATGCTGATAACAACTTAAAATAAGTAGAATATTCAATATAAGAAACTTAAAACAGTGTATTTTTTTAATGAAAATAATTTCCTGATATTGTATCAATAATAATTAAAAATATAATATTAATAACTACAATTTTACTGCCCACTGTCTATTGAATATCATTGTCCTGTAGAATGTTGTGACCTAAAATCCAATAATTTGTTATGTTTTGTATATTTGACAGTACTTTGCCTGCTTATCTGCTCCCCTTGCCTCTGCTCCTTGTGTCCAGCCTTTGTAGCAGGTCAATAACATTCGCCGAGTGATCTATCGACAGGGCTGTGTGTGTGAGAGATGAGTTCAATATACTTCAATTTGCTGCACTTGCTTTAATTACTTCCAGGACGTGCTCAAACCCTGGTGTTGCAGTACAGCTGTGAAATGACTGAATTCAAGGTGTGTTAATTAAGTACACGATATTAAAAGGATGTATCCATTTTGTTATTGTGTTTATCAGTGCACCCTACAGTACCATATAGTGTCATGCGACTAAAGAAAGACTTTTTAGAAAAGTCTTAAAGATGACTTTGGAGTGTCAGCCACCTGCTTTTGTTTGCTTTGTCCGGAATGTTCCACTGGATGGCATTAAAGCCGTTATTACACAATTTTCTGATCTATGTTATAATGTTTAAAGTTTCCTCATCACGAGCATTCATGGTGTTGTGTTTTGATTTATTTACACATGTTTAACACACAAACACACAAATCCTGCACATTTATGCGGAGTTCTTCTCAGTAGACACCTTATGATGTCGTGTGGTAATACAGGAAGTGCTCCACTGTGTTTTTAAACTCCATACACATTCACTAGAATCAATCATCTCTACTGAACAAAAGGTAAAAAGGTAGCTGTTAACCTCAAAACTACTACAGTATGACATCACAAGGTAGAACAAGACATTTTAAGTGTAATTGTCTTAACCCCATGCCAAGTTGCAGGTCTGATATGTGGAGAGAGGCTGCTTGGGCGACAGTAGCTCAGTTGGTAAAGTATTTGTCCACTGATTCAAAGGTTGATAGTTCAAATCCTGCTCTTGATAAACATTACTGGTGAGAGGTCAGATCCACTGACCCACAGGTTGGCTGGTGTGAGTCCAGCTCCCACAGATGAATGCTGTCTTTGTGTCCTTGGGCAAGACACTTAACCCACCTCACTCCCACACTGATGTTGACTGAATGGTTCCTTGATGTAAAGTGCCTTGAAGTCAGAAAAGTGCTATATAAAAATGTGACCATTTACCATTTGAGATCAAAAAGTCAACAAAAGTTTTGAAATAGTTGGTAGAGTTGGTGAGTGCTGAGGAGGGCAGGGAGAGCCATCTGCTGTAATTAGGAATGGGGTGACAATAATGACTAAGTGTGCACCTGTGGGCCCAAAAACCTCATTACCTTGATGGATGCATAAAGTGTGGAGCAATAACTCCTTCATAGGTGGCTGCTTCACTTCCTGGGCTGTGGGAATAAAGGTGCAGACATTTCACACACACTGGTCAAAAGGGGAAATGAAGTCAACTCCCTCAGAGTCTCAGCTTGGACGGCTTAGGGGGTTATTCAGCTTCAACTCATCTCAAAGAGCGTTTCCTGGGCAGGTGTCCAATCTGCTGATGCTGTTTACCTCTCTCACTGCAGGTTCAACTGAGTTTCACTAAACCAACCAATGTGAAGGCCAAATTAAAGTTTGCCTTAACTAATTACATCCAGTGTTTTAATCAGAAACAGTTGATGTCAGTTAGGGCGCTGCAATTAAATAAACTGTAGAAGAGATTGAGATTCAGTCCTCTCAACCATCATCATGATAAGGATGGCTCTTTTTAATAGAGAAATCTACAGCGAATACTCTGTAAAAGCATGTCTTTTGAAAAAAAAAAGTTTAGATTTTGGTGGAAGAAATATGGCTATTTTTGTGTTAAATGGGAATTGATAAAAAGTTAGTTTTTTGTTGTTTGTTTTAATAATATGTGATGATTTTATTTTCTCATATCCCCCAGCCATATGAATAGCATAACAATCTGACAGCCTAAAATGTGATACACTATAAAAGCTTCATTGTGACCAAAGCTGGAGAAATACACTAGAGAAATACACTAAACAGGCCTTCATTCTTTGTCCATTTTCATGTTGGACACATGTTGCACGTAATTTGTGGTTTCCAGATTGTGGATATGAGCTAAAGACAGTGGTTAGATGGGTATTTGCCTTCCGCCCAAAAACATGTTGTACAGCCGCTCCACAACTGTCGATGATAACAGGGTCGAAAATATGTGCTCGGCCGGGATCTTTCATCTGCAATATGTCACCAACACTCTTTCATTTAAAGACACTAAAACAGAATATACACACATCATATTCTTTGAGAAAAATACATCAACTTACATGTTCAAATTCTTTCAGTTATTAAGTATTAAGCTCTGTTATTGTGAAAAAAAAATCTTTAAATGAACCATAATAAAAAGTAATGTGATCTGTGTTTAAAAAAATGTTTCTTTGTGTAAAAGTTGTGTTTTGTTTTGTTTATTCATGTGAAAGGAGCAATCACGCACTATTCAATCTGAAATCTCAAAGTCTCAAAACTTCAAGAAGCTCTGTTCCACCGAGTGATGTCATGAGGTGCACTCTGCCCTAGGAGGTATTTTTCCATGCTTTTTCAGTTGATAAATCTTCACTGGACTGAAAATTTCAGCATTCATATTGCCCTCAAATTCAAAGCACATCTGTGTATTTGCTTGAGCCTTACTTGAGCACTGTAAATACTGCCATATATTGCATTTTGAATGCATAATAATGTGGCAGTGTTTATAGAGTAGATTTTAAAACAATTATAAATTAAATACTAATGTGGTATCCTCAGGTAAAGTCGGGATATTGCATAATAGGACTTTTAACATTCTGCCAGCTACTTCATAATATGCACAATATGTCTAAATATATATCTAAATCAATTCTAAAACCAAGCCAATGGTGTCACTCTCCACTCTTGATATAGATGTGTTGATTGTGTGGTAAAATCACATGTTATTCAGCTCATACAATAGTGTCAGAGGTGCAGTGGTTTGAATAGGAAAACATCATTTGTTATGAAAGCTTTGATGAGTTCATTGATGCCTAATACGTCTAAGAATTTCAGCTTTAGAACGGCCTCCTCTCTTTGTTTCTGAAATCACAACGTCTGACTCACTCCCACATGAGTCTCCAAGGCGTGTTGACAGAACGTGTGCTGCAGCTACATGTGAGCATGGCCCACATCAGTGCAGCGTACACCTGCCTCTTTTTTCACATACACAGCATGATTTAGCAGGTTTCATTGTTCTTAAATATTAACTTTACATTGCCTACAGAAGTCTGGTTTGTTGGGACCATTCAATTATCTCAATCTGCACAGACCATTTGAATTGGGAGTCCACTTCATGACCGTGTTACTTATTATTATTAGGTGCGCTAGTGCAGATGTCTGTTGGAAACCCCCACAGAGGACACACGCGGTGGGTGGAGGTCCACACACATCAGACAGACAGCCCTGTAGTCTGGAGAACCCCTGGCTCACGTTCATACACTCTGGGAAGCTGTGCTGACATGAATGCACAAACAGGCCTCCCCTCTGCACACACACACACACACACACACACACACACACACACTTCAAAGGAGGAGAGGAACCTGACAGGCCAACAACTCTAATAACCCACAAATCGCTTTTTTTCTATGAGCAAAGAACCCACCTGTTTCCTAAAGTTCAGCCTCCTGCCTCTCTGACAATTGTATGCTGGTACTCAGCAGTCTGATGTCTTCTCTCTTCTCTGTATGTTTACCCCTATCCCAAGATTACTCTGCTATGCCTTGTCCTGATACACTGTGGCTCTCAACGGTACATCTGGGCAGATGAAGCGGCACTGCTCTGTAATCTTATCTGACACAAGTCGCACTCAATGAGCCTGTATGATGGCAACAGCTCACACATCACACAATCTCCTTGAAGTCAGATGCAGCTGGAGATAAGACAAATTCAAGGGCACAACTGACAAGACAATGGTACAAATATGAGTACATCCTCAAAGCATTTCATTTTTTTTTTTTTTTTTTTAGGGGACTCAACATAAACAAAACTATCATTGATGTTGGCAAACAATACTGTCTAAAAAGCATGTGGCCAAGATTAATCTATTTCAGTAATATTAATACACAGACATATATCTTGGTTACATACACATGTGTGTCTCTCATATGAATTTCATTACATCTGACTAAGTTGGTGTCAATTGTTATAAAGTTAAGTTGAAGAAAATAGGCAGAAGAGGGCATGATGTAATGGGTCAATTGCAACGTCTTTCAAAATACACTCACACAGTGACATTCAGTGTTATTTGTTATTCTAATAATGGCTTAATATCTTCCTCAACTGGGTACACTGCCAAAAATTTAACTAAATTGTTATTTAACTAACTATGCAACTGTTATTTCTATGAAAACCTAAAAGTGGCAAATAACAACAATCTCCTTTTATATGTTCTGGATGTTTTTTATTTTCTCATAATTGGAAAAATATATTCTCAAAATAAATAATATATGAAATAAATATACTGTATGTTCTAGGAAACAGAAGCTCATAAATAAGAATAAAATTTTCTGTCTTTGTCGGTCCCATACTTCCACAGTCCAAGGGAGAGCCATAAGTCCTTCAAACAGTAATCCACCATCTTGATTCAAAACTCCTCCTCATGGCATATTTTAGCATCATATTCTCAGAACAGTGCTTGTTTAAGAAGAAATAACTATTCCTCCGTTGTGTTACGAGATCTGTTTCCTTGAACAAACATGATTTTCCAGTGCATGACATTACAGTGTAAACGAGCCACACAAAATCGTGGATGATAATGCATTTAGATCATATAGCAGCCACATTTATAAAGAGCAACTAACATCAGTGTGGAACCGACAAAAACAGCCACAGCAGTATAGAGCAAGCAGCTGGTATCAGGTCCAAAGCTTTTTGTCCCATTGAACATGCAGTTTGGGATTTTATTATTGGAGACTCCATAACATTGTCTGCGTGGCCACCAGGGCCCCTGCATAGGCCAATGAGCGGGACAATGGGTGGCTGTCTCCTGCTCGCTCCCTGGAGAGGCTCTGGTTCCTTCCATCATGTCAGCAGTGGGACGTGTGGATTAGTGCACTTCATACAATCCTGGTGGGCCAGCCTCAGAGCATGGCAGTATTTTATATGCACTTCAGCTTTGCATGTGAAGCATATGAAGTCCTCTGCGCTTTCAGCTCTGCCCCAGTATGTCTCTGTACAGCTCCGGTACCCTGTCTGGATCCACGGGTCTGGGTAAGAAGTGAGTAAACCTTTGGTGTCGCCTGGATCTCGCTCCATCTCGTGAAGTCCCATCTTTATTTAGAGCCACAAAGTAAAAAGCCCCCCTCTCCCCGTGCCTGTATATGTTTGACGAGTAGGTGTTGTACCAGTTCTCCTCAAACTGCTCTCGGAAAACACACTCAGCAGACAGCTTCTCCTGGAGAAAAGAAAAAAATATGAATTTCATGCAAATATAATCCATTGATCTACAAAAACATAAGCAGTTAAAATGGTCCTTACTGAGCCATAGAGTTCCCCTTTGCTGTTCATGGCCAAGTAGAGGCCACTGTCCACTCCTCTGATACTGACCAGTCCCACAGCCAGACTGATGAACTCCAGAATACCTGCACACGTAATCACAGTTAATATCATCATTAATAAGAGCTCCTATGCGTTATGTACAAAAGTAATCTACACTAAATTCTAAACAAATAGCAGGTGTAGCTTGAAGAGTTAAGATTGTATTAGTGCTCTGTGCTGCAAATGTGTTGTATTGTTACATAAAGTGCAAAAGAGGTGGTTCTTATAAAGCTGGGCTATTTCTCCTTGTCCAATCACATTTTAAAACCGCGCAGCTGTGTATCCATTCACTGTACTGCCCGTGTACTACAGTCACTACGTCAACTGCGCATAGTAAAAAAGCTATGGATAGTTACTCACCGAATCTGCTGTGGTCCTTTCTCGTCCCCTGCACAGTGCCATCGGGGTGAATTTCCAGGTGGAAGCCCGTCCTGCAGTATAGTTGCCTCCGCCTCAAAATGCCCTTTAGATGAGTGAGATCCGTTAGGCTCCGGGACAGCCTCTCTGCGGACGCCAGGTGCTCGTGCAGTCCTGCCCCGTGTCCCCCCATCATCATGAGTCCTGTAACCGAGTTGTAGTCCACGGCCCCGGCGGGGGTGAGCAGCAAATGAGAGCCAACGGGAGCCGAAGCAGCGCCAGCGGAGCCAATAAAGCTGTCCACGAATACGTTGGCGAAGCTCCCAACCTCAGCCGCTGCCCCCATCACAGATAAAGCCACCCGGTGTGTTCTGACGCGTTATCCCAAAGGACGAGCCTTGGTGTGGAAGGGATGGAGAAAGAAAAGTTGCGGGCAAATGCAATTCCCTCAGTGAGAGCGCGTTTTGGCGCAGTCAGCACTGTTAATTAGACTGCCATAGACTGCCATCTAATTAAGATATACTCCCGCCTTATCTCCCAGAGCAGCCCGGCTCGCTGCTGTAGCCTCCTCTTCTCGTCTTGAGCTATTTATCCCTGTGTCCTCTCCTCTTTCCCCTCTGCTGTTCGGGATACTCCCCTTTGCTCCAGCGCACATCAGGGTTTTCCTCTCTCTCTTTCTCTCCTTCATTCACTGATGCCTTTCCTTCCTGCGCCAGCTCCTATCTCAGCAGCAGTCAGCAGCACAGTGTAAGGAGGACAGGCTCAGACCCACGTCTATATAACGCAATATAGATATTCACCCCGACTTGCCTTTTTATGCAAATGAGCGGAGATCTCCTCCTTTTATGGCTTATTGCTGTTTGAAACAGAACCCCTTCATCCTTGTTCTGCATCACCTTTGATGTTCACAGTTTCAGCTGAGAGTGCATTAGATATTAAAGGCTGTTAATTCGAGCATGGCACTGAGTTAGTTTTCCTTGTGTCCTTGTGCAGACAAATTACGCATGGGAATTTGCGCAAAGCAACTTTTATGAATAACATTAAGCCAGAGTGTCAAAAAGGCTTAAAAGTGATATCACCACGACCCTAAATGCTTTACAACCTCACGCCCCATATTTCCAAATGACTCAGGTGCAAGACAGAGGCAGAGAAGGAAAGCCCCCATTTGCGTAATTTTCGCACTCTCTTGTTGATTTATTGCCCCTTTTTATGTATCCCCGCAGCCTCACTTTTACAGCGCCCGCATAGACACAGAGAGGAAGACTACACATTCTCACGGAGGCACACACACCTGTGTAAACGACATCACTTGACTGTCAATCCGCGCATTGATCTTTTTACCATCCTTTGAACAGTATAAGAACCATAGATCCTTAATTGTGGTCTTTAAAGACAAATCAAAGACACAGGCGCTTCAAAGTGGAGAGATCTTGTAAGAGGATCAGGCAATAACAACCCCAAGAGGGGAATAATAACTGTTTGAACTCCAGAGCTCCAAAAATACCCTGACACATGAAACTTACCATAACTCATGATGTAAACAGTCAGGTGTAGTGCTTATTGGCAATGGAGTCTAACCAACAACGCCGACATTTACTAATAAACAAATTGTCAAAAAGGGCCATAGCGACCTCTAGTCCATGACCTAATGCAATTTATTGCGTGATTTATAGACCAATCCATTATAATAAAACATACTGATGATTCCAAAATATAAATACACGATTGAAACTCTTAAGTGCTCAAGGTTAGTAAACTTGTGATTCCATTCTGACTGTGGGTCCAACTTTATCAGAGCATTTATTTAGGCATATATATGACTTTTTTGAGTTTAGCCATCATTGGGTAAAATAATGTCTGTATGTTTAGTTGTTTGTTTATTTGTTTGTTTTCTCACGCCCAGTACAAAGTTTAGCGCTGCTAAGCCTACTGTTTCATCTGTTTAGAGTTACCAGTTGCAGTGTTTTGTCCTGGCAGTTGCACAGAGGGACCATGTTGTTGGGGCCCTGCCACAGATGACATTGATTTTGGCCACTACTGACACGCGCTTAGCTTGAACACACCACGGCACGCGCTCACAGCTGCCCCCTCCCCTGGGAATAGCATTGATAAATGACTGAAGGTGCAGAGGTGTGTTGAAGTGTTTACGTGCCAAGTCCATTTTCTGTAGCCTATGCAACATTCCGATTATTTCTTACGCACACACATCCACATAAGCGTAATGTTGGCGTTTTCTATGTGGTTTAAGTTGCCATAAAGCGCTGAATGCAGCGCGCGCGTCTGTGGGTGGATCTCCTCAGCTGTCCGTCACTTCATGAATATTAATGACCCTCGAAGAATAACTTTCTAAAGGAGACAGAATCGATTGGAATCGCCTCCAGGCTGATCAGATCCTGATGTATTGGATATCGATCCAACCACAATGAAGATGTCAGTTAGAATGCCACATATCCACGCGCACTTACGTGCGCTGGTCACGTGGATTTCATTGAAAAATATTTCCCAAGCTTAAGCTAGCTCTGGTTTGTGACATGAAAAAGAGAGGAAGGTCAAGCATGAAGGCACCATATATAGAATTCATGAAGAAGGAGGAGGGGTGAGGAGGCCCCCAGGGTTATACCCACCACCCCCAACTCACACACCCACACGCGCCACAAAGAAATTACAACCTAATCGAAAGCCTGGGTAATGGAATAACTGAATATGTAGCCTAGAGGTTATTAATGCAAGTGGTCTTCAAACTGTGGGGCCTGAAGAACAGGGATGCTCTTTTAAACTATTGAAACTATAGCAAAAACATTTTACTTGAAATAATCAATGTTTTGTATAAAAAGCTAAACCTAAAAATATGGAAAAATATCAAATAACAATTTACTTACTTAGACAACTGGCCAAGACATCAGAGATTTAAATGTACATTAACTTGGAAAGTGTTCCAATCAGTTTTTATTTTCTTGTGACACTTCTTAGGCATTGTCAGTTTAGATACAAGACAATAATACAATTATTCTGTTATCTTGTTTAGCATTTGAAACATTTTGAGATGGGTTTATTTTCTATTGTTGACATGTCATTTGATCTGTTTGTAGTTTCAGTCCATTGACTGTCTTAATGTGTTAACAGGTGACATCTGCTAGACTCTCCCCTTTATTCTCTCAGCTTCAAAGTCCCATAGACAACATAGCCTTATGCACAGACTTATCACCCATCTTTGATATTTGTTTGATACCTGGTTTCTATTGCCTGCTTTGATCTTGTATACAGTAAATAACACAATAACCAACAGCCAGACCTCATTATTCAAACTGATCACTTCTATTCAATGCAGTCAGTTAACTTGATGCACACAGAATTTACATTATTTTTGTAACAATACAAAAATAAAACAACACAATTAATATGAAGGTTAAACCAAATGTTGAAAGAAATGTCATGGAAAATCAGAATGACCTTGTTTGTTTATGACAGACCAAATATGAAATAGCCTATAGCCTGTAAACACACACAAAAAATAAATAAATAAAAAAGTAGCTATTAAATCTTTTAAAACCTTTGCTTTTACGTGCCTAATAGTAACAATAAATAAATAAATGCATGAATAACACGTGTTTTACACAAACTGAATTGAATTATTGCTGATGACTGATCCAGGGCTTCTGTGCTCTCATCAGCATCACTGGGACTCCTTCAGTTCTCGCGATGACAGCGACAACAACCGCGATAGTTTTATACCTCTAGTTTACAATCCTGGCACCACAACCGCAGCTGCAGCAATGGCCGCCCTTCGCAGAGTGGCAGTCCTGGCCGGTAAGTTAAACGTCTGGTCTGCGGCGAAAGGCGAGCTCACCGGCGGACAGACGGCCGGAGGCAGAGGTCGGGGGTATTTGACAGCTGGTGTGTGTCTGGCAACCGGAGGTGTCGTGGCGTATTATTTCTACAATGATTTGACAAGCGACAGACCGAGGAAGAGGATGGAGAGCCGCGGCATCAGTGGTCCTGGTTTATTGCCCTACATCCCCACCGTCGAAGCCAAAGATAAGGTAAGACAACCCGAATATCACTGTCGTCTTTTCAGTGCGCACTGGTACTGCAGCTTTCACTTTCTCTTACTCTGCTCCACTGTCCTGTAGAACTGGTGGCACAAGTATAGACTGGGTATTTGAACGAAGCTGTTATTGGAGGAGATTTTTTTTAGGCCTCTACAATGGAGTAAGATAGTCTAGTAAAAATATATATTGTTAGCTTGCGTCATATTGTAAATATTTAGCACGTAGTCTGCTTACATTTGCAGAAGTCTTCTTTTGAAGGCGTGGTTGGTTGGTTGTTTTTTCTGCCTTGGGCCAGATTAATAGTGTCATTCATTCCCCGCAGCACGCCAAGTGGAAACACTTTCTCACAGTTTGGCTGCGGACTGCGCAGTTGCAAAACTGGCGCTATCCACTCGCGCTGGTGCTGAAGTCACTGCGCACATCGAGACATTGACTATGCACAGAAACAGCACTGACTGTGCTGACATCACCACTGTTACCAGTGTTGGGAAGTTACTGAATACATGTAACGAAAATACGTGTTCTTAAAACTTATTTTGAGTAACTGTATTGTTAGTCGTAAAGTTTGGTAGTGATCAGAATACAGTTACTTTCCTAAATTAAAAGGAATACATGGTGGTTCTTCATGCTGTACATAACTCTGACTGGACAATGTACAATGTTACAAAATGCATTTTAATTAGAGTATTCAGTATTCTGTAACTAAATACATTTTCAAAGTATTCCCATCTCTGAGTGTTACACAGTGTTAAGGGTTTAGTATGTTCTTTATCAATTAGTGAATAGAGGAAAAACATATATAGTCTAATAACTATTAAAGTGTAGGGCTATTGTCTTAGACAAAAGGCAGTAGGCTAGAGGCTACCAGTGTTCTTTATGTAAGCAATGCTTAACTCTCCCCTGAGGTCATCAAGCTAAGTTTACAGTAACAATAATATACTGTCTGTCCCATATCACTCAATTTATTAAGTAAAGACCTGAGAGTTTAGAAGGGTAATATATTACATTAGACATCTGTACACTCGGTAGTATTCAGTGATCCAGTGATCCACAGCAGACTGTTTTTCTCCCATCTTCATTAGCAAAGGGACTGGTCTGTGCAAATCTTCATGATATTTGCTTAACATTTGCTAACAGGAGAGGTCTTTTTTTTTAAAGTTGTATTGTATTATATTACACAAGTATTGAAAATGTATTGTGTTTTTTATGACTTATAACAAAAACTACACTCCTGTTGTTATTTGTTATTCTGAGTCAGATTGGACTGGTATTTTGGAATGTATGATTTTAGAGTGTATTTTAAACTTGTAATAATGTAACTGTAATTTTATTTCTTTAAGGTTGACACTCAGCATTTGTCAAGAGACTACAGATGAAAAGCCCTCTAGCTAACTCTGACACATTTGAGCTTTCTACAGTGCTATAACTCATCTATGTTTTTGATGAGTTATAGCATGACTCATGAAAAGGTTTTAGATGTTATTCATGCATGTTTCATTATTTTAGCAATCTCTTCCTGGTCCTATTTGAACCTACACGAGGCCACAAGCCTACATGATACAGGCTCCCACATGACAATTCTCCATAAATATACAAAAACATGATACAAAACTGTACACAGCAGCTTGACAAATCTGATGTGATGTGCAGTAGTACCATTAGTGAGACACACGCTGATGTGATTGTGCTCTGAAGGGGGAGTAACTAAGCACAGAGAGCAAAGGGAGGGAAGACTTTCATACTTTCATCATAAATGTTTATAAGACGTGTAAATACGTTGTTTTTGGCATCCTTGTAGTATTTCTAAAACAAGAAAAGGTGGCATGGTCATTTAATATGTCATTTAGCAGGTAATACCCCATAGAAGTAAAATACCCCCCATTTAACCTTATAACCAGAAATTACATCATGTACCAGTCTGCATGTACCAGGTTCTAGCTAAAAGGTTTTCAGTCCTTGAACAGGTTTATATCAAAATGACACAGACATATTTACATGCACTTACTCAGTTTATAAATGCTCACAGGCTTGAGACATTTCAGTTTGACATGTTTGCAGAACTTGATGAGCTTCATTGATTAGTCTCATACAGTTGATTACAGTTAATACTCATCACAGTGGAGCTTCTGCCTCCTCCCTGTGCCCTGAAACGCCCCCACGGTGAAGCAGCATCAAAGCCTTATGAATGAACCTGTACGATCATTTGCATGTTAGCTGAGCTGTGCAGGAACCTTGGTGCACTGGGCCCTGCAGTCGAGGCAGGTTTAAATTTGGAAAGCCTCTCTGTTAATTACAGAGCTTCATGCTGCACAATCTGTCCTCTTCTACTGCTGCTAATCAAGATGCACTTGTGTGAGAGAGTGCATGTGCCATTGTTGTCTTGCTTTCTTTTAAGATGTTGTGTGCTGTAATTATTGAAGTAAATAGTGAAATTGTTAACACTGTCTCCCATTTGAGTTCACTGTTCACAGGGGTCTATATACTATAAGATGTTTTTGAAATAAATAAAAAGACTCAAGACACAGAGATGATAAACATTATTATTATTTGTTAGGGACTGGTCATATTAACCTTATGGCTTAAAGTTATTTTGACTGACATGCCCATCTTTGGGGTCTAATTAGGGCATGACTTTCTGAAGCTAATAAACTCAATGTATGCTGATGGCAGAGGTTGAACTTTGTGCCAGTTTTAGTTTCATGTGTATAGGCCCAGCAATTAGCAAGATACAAACCATAACTCAGGTCAACAGGATTCTGCACTCCAGCTCCAAAATGTTGTGTCATTTTAACACAAACTATTGTCCATCCATACTCTACTGCCTTTAATTTCAAAAAAAAAAAAAAATATATGACAAAATATTATGGAAAATATCTACTAAGAAGAAATACAAAGCAATGAGTGTGCCAGATTTTGGCATCTCTAATACAATTTCACATACAACACAGTGAATATAAATGTATACATAAGAATTGTACATACATTTACCTTATGTTCTGATGTTTCTCTCTGTACTGAATTTATATTATATATCCTACAATTTCTGCATTTCACTTGCAGTAACCCAATTTGTTAATGTTTTGTCTAAAAATAATATTTTTTTTGTTTTTGTTTTTAGTTACTAATTTGTGTGATGTGTGTTTTTGTGATGTCTGCAGAGTCCTGTGTTTGACTTTGAGACTGGTGATGTGCACATGTCATCTCATGAACATCGTTTCCGGATGTTCAGCTCCGTAGAATATGAAGGACAGCTCTACATGACCCCCCAAAATTTCATCGAGTCTGTGACCATGAGCGAACCCAGAAGTAAGTACAAACTAAGCCGATATTTCATTTATTTATCAATTTGTTAGATATGAGTTTGAGTGTCTCATTTACATCAATGATATTTGTGTAATGGTACTTGTTTAATTATTTCTTCTGTAGTTTGCTGACGTAAATGTATGAAGAATGTATTAACATATTTTCATCATGTAATGTGTAATTTCATTTTTAAAAAGTAATTTTATGCGTGGCCAAAATTGTACATATTTGGGACATATAAATCTAAAAAAGCTACAGAATTCTGAACAGTTCTCCATGTGAACCTATCCTATCCTAGTATATTTTGATTTATGATACTTTCGACCTGGATGTAATTTATTTTTAATATTACCTATTATGGACAGTTTATTAACAGTAGAGTCCAGACATGCTTAATATTTCTATAAATCTTCAGTTATCTGTTGTTACTATGCACCATGTATTGATCAATTAGCATTCACTATCCTTTTAAACCATATGTTGATTTGTCTTTTAACTGAAATAGAAATCCTCTATAAACTGCACATTTATCTGTTAAACGTCCTGGCTGAAGCACATTTCTTCTGCTTTGTTGCTGTCAGTTGTAAAATATTAGTCCTGGGCAGCCAGCCTCAGGGCAGATGGTTTTACAGCTATTGTTTAGTCTGAGTTTAACATTAGACCAGCCCACTCCTGTGCCCTTTTACACTTAGTACACTTGCCTGGCTTTTTAACTGCATTTTATCTTCAGTTTTGCTATTCACTTTATTAAATCTGAAGAAAGCGATGATCCAACTCTGCTGTTCTGGATAGTAGCTACGTGTAATTGTATTGCGTGCAAACTGTGCACCTGTCTGCTTATGTTTACGTCTGCCCCTACTCCCTGACATATGATACGGCCTCACATAGCCCTCTGCAGCCTACATCCTCTAATGCGCCCTTTGAAGTCGAATTAGATGAACCTTGTTGTATAAAACAGAACAAAAGTCGTATGCCTTTTTACCGGGACATTCCACACACTACAAAGCCAAGCACGGGGCACTTTAGACACTACAAATGGGCCTGTAATGATGACAAGTGTATACACTGAAGAGCTCTGTGTGTGTGTGTTGTGACTGTACGCAGCGCATTAAAACCCATTTCTAGATCATACAGATGCTATCAGAGCAAGCCCACCCAAATGCTCTTCTCCTCTTTCTCTCCGGCAGACAAGAGGCCCTGGAAGTCCCTGAGCAAACAGGTGGGAAACACACTCAAAAGGCTTCAGTTTTTTCCAAAGTTGCAGGAATCTGTTGCAAGTTATGTCTTTTCAAGGATAAATTTTGACAGCTAAGACTGCTATGTGTTTAATAAATTCCATATTTCTTCTCAACGTACCACAGCATCAGAAGATTTTGTTGAGTAGTTGTGCATTTTTGTAACAAGGCAGGATAATTAATACTGACAAATTTAAGAGTAACAAATTATTAGCTTAAATTCAAATATCTTGTTGTGTGTTTATGGGCATATTTACTAAGACAGGTGCTAAATTATTGTCCTGATTCACGCCAGATTGATATATGTGTCACTCTGAATTAAGTTCTACACATTATTAATATGAAATTGCTCTCACTGAAAGAGATTGAAAAATGCATAATGTCATGATTGTCTAATCTGATTGGTAGAAGGGTCAAGAGCAAGCTGAAAAATCGAACATTTGTTAGAGCTAGTTGAGAGAAAAGCACAGACATCTTCCCTGTCAACAAATGCAAACTATAAATCTGCGCTGTGTCCGTAAAGCACCTATAAGTGACACTAATCTGAACTGCGGCTGCTTTTTTTACTGTGTCCAAAGCATTTATCACATATGCAAATGCTTAGTAAACGCTTTACCCCTAACATTTTTTTTGTATCGACTCTCTGTCTGTTGCTATCATTCTCACACCACCCCTGACATTCTCTTTGTCTATACCCACCTGTCCACACCAGACAAAATGATCAATGTGTCCTAATGAAAAATCTTAAAATATATATATATATTATTTATTATTATATATTATATTATATATATTTTTTGCAGGAACTCGAGAAGATTCTTACAGACACTCCGCCTGTTTGGAGAGGATCATCCAAACTGTTTCGTAATCTCAGAGAACGAGGTATGACCAACTATGAGCACCTCCAGCCTCTTACACTAAATTAACAATCACAAAGTAAACAGCACTCAAACAGTGATGAGTAATAATATAAATCATCATATAAAACCAAGACACCTACACTTGTAATTCATCTTATTTAACATAAAAGAACATAGAAAAGAACATAAAAATTAAATAAGTAACTGGTAGCACAGAGCACAATAATAGCATGCTAACAGGAAAGGGATAGCAGCTAAGACTAGCTTCTCCCTACAGGCAGTGTCCCACCAGCACTGACCAGCAAATCGTCTTCACTCTAAAAACTTTTGTTCAATTGACAGAATTGGATTTTTCGTTTGCTATGGATCATACCTATATGTCTCAGGGATTACACAGATAAGCATTGCAACTAAAAGTGTAATAGTAATTACTCATGGAAAAGGATGCATTTGCTAATCTACTCATGGCAATATCCTAATAAATGGTTACGAATGTTAATGACTAGGAAACATAGTTTGTTCAGTAACAATAAGGACATTAGTCCCTTGTTATTCCAGTTACCCTGTCATAACAATTATTTATTACCTAATGCTAAGTGCCACTACTTTACAATAATATTATAGCAACATCAGCAGCAAAACATTGAATAACCCTGTCATATATTTAGCACATATCTAAAATCTGTCACAATGGAAAGCTGTATCCTTTTCACTGCACTTTCTCTCTTCAAAGTGTAGTACAATACAATGTTTTGTGCCAGTGTAGTGCATATTGTATATCTGAGTGTGCACGGGTCCCTGTAGGTGTCTTTAATCCGGGTTTGGAGCCATGCTGTCCCTGTTTGGAGCCAAACTACCTGCTGAAAAGGGCTAAAAATACACCTTCTCTCCTTTCCTCTTTTTAGTGAGGACAGAAATACAGCACGTAGGAAGGAGAAAGCCCCTCTCATTAATGCATTTGCTTCAGGAGACTGTGGAGCCTGAGCGTCCCTGTAGTGATAATTAACCACACACTTTGAGTTAAATATAACTCGTCAACACAGCTCCTATTTTTCCACAATAACACAACCCCATCTCTCACCTGCAAAATGTTTATTTCTCCTATGACTTTCAGAATGAAGGATGTTTGAATTCATTAAAGCCTTTTTAAAAGTACTATAAATACAATTTAAAAATTATCCTGACTGCTTTAAATACAACAACATCTTTTTTCCAAATATCCAAGTTTGTGATTTACTTTTAAGATGGAAAAATGTGCAGTAAAAGGAATAAAAACTATCTAAAGAATGAAAGTGAGTCAATGTTCAATTAAAAGACAGTAATGGAGGCATTCAGACAGAAGAACAAAGAAAAGAGTAAGACTATCCCATTTCGTTTTCAAAGACAGGGACATTGTTCGGTTCAGTTGTTTGTGGCGTCAGGCCAGGACCACACACAAAAATCACCCTCACAAAACAAAAAACATCCTGTAATACACAATTTTATTCTTTCCCTCATAGAAAATATTGCTGTGTCCTCACTTGTATCCTTGGTGTATTTTTATGCATGTTGGTGTCTGGGCATGCTTTTCTTCTGGGACCTTGGTGAAGGAGGGCAGTGCACATCCTTGGAGGAGCTTTACATTTCTGAGATTGACAAAGCCGCATGTCACACTGAGGAATGCACAGAGTTGTCTAACCAGACTGTGCATGTTTGTGAGCGCTGCCCTGGCACTGTGAGGTCAATCAGGTTCCACCCAAACTTCACTAAAGGTGTACTAAAAAATGGATTAGTCTCTGAATAATAATGGAGTATGGATGGAAAAATAGTACAATATGTGTTGGAGATAAGACAAAAGTAGAATATCGATTGTAAATTGTCTATGATAAATGGTGGTGGATTTTCATGCTTTTATCATCACAAATCTGTTAGGGTTTTTTCATGGCGGTGCCAATACTGATATTGACATTCAGAGAAACTGATGAGCTCTAATTTTGAGTGTGATATGCAGAACCAATTTTCACATTTCCCCCAAATTATATAACATGGACTAGCATTAAATTGAGTTATTGCCTGTACTGCATTGCTCTGCATTAAAGAAAAGAAATTAAGTATCTTTGTGTAGATAATACATACAATGCATCCTGTTGTGATGGACTGATGCAAAACATTGGCTCTATCTGTAATTTATATCAGAACTACCT
This sequence comes from Boleophthalmus pectinirostris, assembly GCF_026225935.1. Lineage (NCBI taxonomy): Eukaryota > Metazoa > Chordata > Actinopteri > Gobiiformes > Gobiidae > Boleophthalmus > Boleophthalmus pectinirostris. The sequence continues at coordinate 22,154,210 of NW_026571190.1, read as the reverse complement.
TTAACTCATTTGAATATGCTGGCCTGGTTTACCAACTCTGGTCACAATAGGATGTCACTGAATATATAAAGTGTACTAAGTTAGAGTCAAATCTTTATGTACTTTATACATTTTAATTCAGGATGCATCTATCCAGCTTTTTCAGTTCTGATGCCAGTTTTGATACTACTGCTTTTAGTATCTATCAATACCTGATATCAACTGAAGCCGATGTAGCCACTGAAAACAGCAATTATTTCTTTTAAACAAAAATAAGAAAAACTGTTCTAAATGTGTTATGTAGCTATTTAACTAGTATTTTTAGGTACTATTTATGTAGTTATTTATTCCTCAAGTATCTACAGCACAACAACAATTGTGTGTAAATAAAAGTTCAGTATGAGATTTTCTTGGCCAACTATGACCACAAATAGTCTTATTACACCAATTTACAGACTTGGAAGCCAATATCCGATCAGACAAATTTGTTCAGCACCGATATCTGATACCAGTACCAGAGCAGTGTATCCCTAATTTTAATACCATATATTTTGAAACAGCTGCAAAACACATGGATACACACATCATGGATACAGATAATTTCACTATTAATTATTATTAACACTTAAATAAACACCTCTGTAATAATACCTGCAGCCCAGAAGGCAATGTATTCACTTAATCCATTGAATGCGAGTGAGTGCAAACATGTTTTGTATATTTCAGAAACTTGAGTCGTGAGTGAGTGTGTGACCCTGGGCTTCTGTGGGCTCGGGCTTCACAGGGAAAAGGGACTTTGGTTCCAGACCAGCTCCTTGGCACAAAGCGGTCAAGCATCAGGAACACACAAGGCGCGCACTGGTTTTTACTGGTGTCATGTTCACCTACACTCACATTGTCACACATGGGAAAGCAGTCTCCCGTAACACTCAAGCCACTCACCCTGAACTATCTGCACCATCAGACAGAAAGCGAAAAAAGGAGGCCAGTGGAGATGAGATGGGGCTACAGAGATTCCTAAATGGGCCTGAGGCAAGAAAGGATCACCTCCTAAAACATTTTTCACTTGCTTATCCAAACACACACAAACCCAAACCAATCTCTGTCTTTACTTTGGACACTCGGGGTGTAGAAAAAGAAGCGGTGTGTGGTCAAATGGCTGTTGGCGACTTGAGAAGACACATTTTAAGATGCTATCTTCATGAAAGGAAGGATTATGTGTGTGTCTTGGGAGATCTGTGTCCTTTGAACATCTGTAAACACTGTGTATGAGCGGTGTCTGACCTCTGTCTCTGTTGTTACCAGGTATCATCTCCTACACAGAGTACCTTTTCCTGCTCTGTATCCTCACAAGTGAGTCCATACATACACTTTTATTAAAAATACTGCCTTTAAAATATTTAGTATTTACTCTTATACTTACTATACTGTGGGACTATACATTGTATTAAAATGGCTTCATTTTGGACATACAGTTTATGAACATATCATGCCTGATATAAAAACAAGCATGTGCATAAGAAACTACTGTTTTGACATCCCTAGTTTTCATACATCACAAGCAATTGAACACACTTAAATTGTTAAAGGAGCTTGTGGATTACTTGTTTGTTTGCATGAAGTAGCCAAAAAGTTCAGTCAAAGTCAGGCCATAATTGTGTCTGTAGTGAAAGGCTCAGAAATCTCACATTTGGTGCAGGGGTGAACCTGTGCTATGCATCGACCACAACATATTTCTGTTTTAAAGAGATTTTTCTCATATGCACACCCCATGCACTCACCTTGTGTGCCTTCTGCTCCTGTCCTCCAGAACCCCATGCTGGCTTCAAGATTGCTTTCAATATGTTTGATGCAGACGGTAACCAGATGGTGGACAAGAGGGAGTTCTTAGTGGTGAGTATCTGACACCTGCAGTATGTAATGTCACAGATATTGTAAATATATTTTATATTGTCTTTTTGCTTGGCCCTTTAGCTACAGGAAATATTTCGAAAAAAGAATGAGAAGAGAGGACGGAAAGGTGATGCAGAAAAATCTGCTCAGTTGGTAAGAGAAAATATTCACTATTAATTTAAAATATGACATAACAAAAAATGTCAGTTATCATATTTTTGTGATGTCAGCATAATGATTAGGCTACTAAATAATGATCGGAAAGATATTTTTCCACAATTTAATGCATCCATTCGAAGGTAATTCTGAATAAATCTTTGTAGTTTTAAAAGTTAGACTTGAATGTGGATGGATTAAAATGTCTGTACATCGTTCAAACAAAATTAAACTCATCTTTGTCCTATAAATGCATGCAGCTCCTACTGTTAATTATGTGTGCCGTATTCACTGTGACAGTGTATATTGGATACACTACAAGGGACAACACTGGTCTCAATGCCAGGACCATATGCTTTTTCATTTGCGATATATTTCAAGAAGTGATACTTATATAATACAAAAAGTATTTATCTTTACAAAGCATTAAGCCTAGTCAGTAACTTAACTTAACTTAAGTACTCAACATATTGTACAATATATTTTGTATTTAGGTCTATACTTTTGTTTACAATTATTAGATGCTTAATAGTTCAGTGCAGCCACAGACCATAAGAATACCTGTAATGTTAAAAGTATACTATGTAACTTTTCTAGTGGATGGTCTATCAAATGGAGACGTTATTACTTCTTGAATTTCCCTCTGGATTAATAAAGTATCTCTCTTTTACTTTGAGTGAAATATTCCACAGTATGGTATTAATTTTATTATTATTATTATTATTTTATTAAAACACTTGCAAAACTAATAAATGCAAAATTTTAATAAAATTTAATGCCAAACTCTGGAACATTTCAGACAGAGCAATAACCTCTCCATGGAGATGAGTAGGTGGCCAACCCGTTACCAGAAAAGTGACACAGTGCACCTTTAACTGTGTGTTGTAAAAGTGTGTCCCAGATGTGTTTTGGAGTGACACATCCTCTTGCAGAGTGTATCCACAGTTTTCCTCGCATGTACTAACATGTACCTCTGCCTTCTCTCCTCCTCCCTGCCCCACTGTGTGAACGCATGCTCTGTCTTTTTCCTCCTCATGTCTCTTTCTCTGTGTTAGACTATGCAGCTGTATGGATATCAGGTTGCCCCCGTGAACAGCGTATGTATCCCAAACCATAGTGTCATTCTGTTGTTACCTACAAGAACTGTCAATATAATGCAGGCAGAGCAGTAACATATGAGAATTTGCATTCACTGTGAACTGCAATTTATTTAGCCATCACTATCTGGCCCTTGTTGTCAAATACACAAATTCTTACATTTGATCATTTGTTCAGCATTTAACACATCAGTTTTGATGAAAAATACCTAATATGTTTCAATAATTACAGACAATTTAACCGGGGCTAAGTATAGTCCAGTGCGGTTCAAGATTCACCAAGTGACTATAACCAAGTTTCCTGTTGACCTCAGCGGAGTGTGGGCATGGGTTTATTTTCCCCGGACACCATAGCGGCCTGGTGCGGTTTTTAGGTCATTAGAAGTGTGTTATCATGTGAACCTACATGAAACCACATGAACTGCCCCGTTGCCTTGTTTGAATGCGCACCACAGTGCACCATACTTGGTGGAACAGGCAATCTGCAAGTAACCCACCCACTGTGTGTGCCAAACCTGCAGATAAATTACACCTGGTGTAAGAATACCATTGTAAAAGGTGTACTCAGTTCTGTTGTCCTCTGCTATGCCTTTTCCTTGCATATAGACGGAAATAGTATAAGATTTGAAAATGCACACAAGATGATGCACATAAACCATAACGTTATGGTATATATTCAGTTGTACTAAACAGTATGTTTTGTTTTTTTAGCTTGTCCTTTGTATGTCTAATTTACCTGAAAATGCATTGTGGATTGGTGACACTTTAAAAGACCTTTTAAGTTCGTCAGTCTTTTTGGGTGCTAGGCCAGTCTTTGAACTGAGCTTAACCCTGACCTCTCCCATGTGCCCATTGGTCGTCAATGCTGGGCTCAATGACAAGGAACGAAAGAATGAATGAATGAAAGACAAAAAACTAAATTCAGGAAACAGACTGCCCATCTGTCTGTGCAGCCCATAAGGAGAAGGCAGGATTTGAAATAAGATATAAGTAAACAAAGTCATATATTTGAATGCAGGTTATTTGCATGGAAAGCTCTTTTAAGTCAATGCATTTGTAATCTAACTACCGTATGGTTTATACTGCAAAGAGACTTCATAAATTCTATTAATATATTATTTTTCTGTGAACAGCAATTTCAAAGTATATACCATAGACTACAGTCTCTGCAGTCCAGGCATTTATTAATTCATGTCATATAAGTATATTTTAATTCATTGGTAATTAAATCAAATTATTAAAACATTTGAATAATTGTCTAATAAATCAGGTTCATACATTTCTCAACATTTATTCCACTCAAATTTCTCAACATTTCTTGCAGTGAAGTCTTTTGTTTATGCTGTTACTGCAAATAAGCCCTATTAACACACTTGTTGTTATTACATAGATTATGAAGGCAATAAAAAATAAATAGGATAAATGAACAATAATTTTGCAATGATAGACTGAGTGGAGTGTGCCTTTTTACCATGTATTTCCTGAGACAGACGCACAGACACAGTCGTTGTGCTGTCACGTAGGTGATGGATAGCTCCATTGTTACGTTGAAGTTAAGAGCGGAGGCCGGGGTCATGATAAAATGGCCGCTGCTGCCTTCTCCCCAGAGAGACACTCAAAGTGGGTGGTCAGGGCCTCAGCTCCAACAGAGGCACAATACACCTGGCAATATTGCACATAGACAATATTATTTTTATTATTATTTATTCTCTAAAAAAAGTCTTAATTGTAGTGTTTGTTTTTAATTTACCAATTATCATATTGCAAGTAAAGACATTTTAGGCAATAGCTCTCACTCAATTCTTTTATTGCCCAAGCTATTTCTTTTCTATGAATTACTTCATTCAATTTTGAATTTTAATTTAATGTATATAGGTGACATAATCTTTCAGAACCACAGCGGCAGCTAAGGTTGTAAGCCCATTCATTTAATTAATCAAGTACATAAGCTGTTAATTTTGAGTGTTTTTTTTTTTTAGATAATTTTTTCTGTCACTGTATTTTGACAGTTAAACCTGGACATCCCATACTAGTTCTTACCATGGGCATATAGTCAGTATATAACAGTAATTACACTTACTTCCTGGTTTGGTTGTAAGTGGACTGACCTTGGCCCTGCTTGACCGCCCCCACAGGTGCTTAAAAAAGAGAGTCAGGAGTTTGTGACGCGGAGTTACTGGGACGTTCTGAGGCGAGGGGCCAGTCAAGTCCTGTTTTCTGACCTGGCAGAGGTACACAGACCCATGTCCTCTGTCCCATCATGTGTGCCCATCCCATTGTTTAACCTACTGTGTTTACATTTTACCTTAAACCATTCCCGTAGTGTATCATCATTAGTGTTAGAAGGCCAGACCATAGTGGAATAAAAGTCAAGCATTTAAGTCAAAAGTCAATACATTCGGACAATATGCAGTATTTTATTTAAATACCCATCAAATTGAAAAATGTTGAAACTTCAATGTGCCCACTGCCTTTTATTCTTGTGTCTGGCTCTGATGAAGACTGACCTTCGCTCTTTCTCTTTTTTGTTTTAAACAATTACTTTTTTCCATCTTGTCTCAAATCTTTTATTATAGGCTTTTGGGTTTAGATTTTTTGGTAATACTTCTCTTCTTATTCCATTGAAATGTAATTGTAATTTTGCTCACTTAATATTTTATATCTAACTTAATTAAAATCATTAGACAAAGCATATTCAAATGTGCTTTAATTACTCTGATGTCAATGGTAAATGCTCTGTTTATCAAAAAATACATAAACTTCATCAATACTTTATAGCCCGTCTTTAAAGGTGCATGGTGTAGCTTTTCTGGTGGAGGGTCTGTCAAATGCTTTTCACCATGAAGATGTTAGTTGTTGTTTGGAATGTTTCACAGTATGGCATTAAACCTTTCTATCTCCATAGAGACTACACCAGACCAAGTTACAGGTCAGATCTGTGGAGAGGTGACCCCGCTTACAGTCAGTTACCTGTTTTTCTAAGTATTTTTGAGCTATAAAACCACTTGTAATTTTTGTAAATGTAAGATAGAGCTGTTTGATGTCATACTGTGGAACACTCTTGGCAAATAAATGACATATCTATAGAAACAAGCAGGTGACAAACCCTCCACTAGAAAAGTTACACAGTGCACCTCTAACCTTTTCATGTTGTGTCGTTTTCTATATGTTCATTATGCTTCTTGTTGTAAACCCATGTTGTGTTTTGGTGCCTTTGTGTAGCAAATGCGGCTGTGTGTGTAATTCATTTCACAGCTAATGTAGGCCTATCCTGGCAAACGTATTGATTTGAATTACTTCCAAAATAGCATTGGTTTGTTTTACCTGGATATTGTAACCCTTCTTACAGTGGCTATCTATCCAGGCTACTGTTGGTTCAATAGGAGGTCAAAAGGGGCCTGTAATGATTAATAATGGCTAACACAGAGCTAGCATGTTAGCCTGTATGTTGTCTGTGTAATGATAGGCTGTGTGCTTTAGTGTTAGCGGAAACAGAGGTGGAGGTAATGACAGTGGAGTGTAATGAGGCTGACCTTGTACTTACTCTGCGCTGCCTTTCAAGTGTCGCAGATGGACAACAGACAAATTAGACGGGGGAGGCTCAGAGTTTGAATGAAGTTTTGGGATAGTCATGTATTCTTGTATGAGTTGTCCATTCGTGCTTTCGGATCAGACATTTTATAATCTTTTCTGTAAAAGTTAAATGTGTTGTAAGATAATATGCATAGAGCTCTCCAGTCTCCAGAAAAGTTTAGAACCCGACAAAAAAAGAAAAAACAAACTGATCTTATTGGAAAGCAGATTAATTATTGAGCTCTTGTCTGGTCAAATAATACAGTAGCATTTAAGTGGACATGTACCCGTCCAGTACATGCTAATAGACTGAATTCCAGCACAACAAAATTATAATTTAACAAATAGTTTTATAAATAGTACAAGCTTTTTAGTTTGATTAATACAAGTGAAGTAGCCTAAACATACAATTTTGCGGGATGCAACTCAATTTGACCAATTTATTAACGCTTTATGGTATGAGGCTGGTAATGTAAGGAAGTAAAATCTGCAAAATTATCCATGATTTCACATGCAAAAATGGGACAGTAGATCTCCAAACATGTAAAATTCTAAATCATAATCAGAAAAAATGCATTCCTATTGTCATTCAAGATACAATCACAAATATCAAAGTGAAGGGGGTCTGGGAAGTACATTTAGGGGAAATGAGCGAAGCCATAGCAGGTTGTATTTAAAGGACCAAGTGTTTACTCAACAGATTAGTCACCATTACCATAGTCTGCAGAAGGAGGGACTGAGTGACAGCAGCTCACCTGTTTGTCAGGTAAAGGAGGTACTGACGGCTCAAAACGACAGCTCCACAAAGCAGAAAAGAACTCTGGGTAATTTGAACTGGGCCATGAAGAAAGGGAATGCAAGCAGTGATAAGAGCTGAAAAAATAGCTGGTTGATAGAGGGTACACAAAAAGAGGAGAGCAGGTCATGGGAAAAAAGTTGTTTTTTATTGCTTGAAGGTGTGACTGACTGACAGTGTGATCTATTACTCAAAGGGGAGGGTAGAAAGGCCATTAAGTGCTAGCATCAGTAATTACTATTTTCTGTTGTGATCAAAGTTGCTTGAAGCTTATAGACAGTGGCGTAGATGGACACAGGCATAGACCAGGTGTCGGCTCGTGCCTCGTGGGCGTGAGAAACATGATGTAGTCTTTAGCGGTCGTCAGGTGAGGTCACACAAACATTGCCACACTTCCAGGAATGATAAAAAGTCATTAGGATCCATAGACACATAGGATTTTAAGGATGAGGGTTAGGAAGAAGGGAGGGATGTTTGGGAAAGAACATCTGGATGCTGTCTACTTTGTATGATCAGTTAATGTGTCACTTAGATATAAAAAGGTTTATATCAGTAATTAGAGCCTGTATAAAAATAACAAGAGAACTGTCTGCTCCATTACGATGCATATTACATGATTTTAAAGTAGTTGTCATTGTAGATAGTGAGAGTTGCATTATCTGAATGCAAAGACAGATTTGCAAGTGGGGTGCAGTACACTTTTATTCTGCAATATGTTTGATTAAAAAATCCATTATTGTGCAATTAAAAGCCCTACATTACACTCAGTTGATTCTTGTGAGCTTTAAGCCATGCTATAATGTTGTTATCCCATCAAAAATATACCCAGATTTGTGTTTTATTTTATATACACATTTGAGTAATCCTGGTTTATTAGTTTGTTTGTATCTCCAAAGCTCAAAACACTCTGTTCTACCTTGTGATGTCATGTAGCAGTGGCTTTCAAGTTAACTCCTGCCTTTGACCTTTACATCAATTGAGAACTGGCAATTCCAGAGCTGAAATTATGTAAATGATTCTATTGAAAGTGTGTTCCTGTATAACCACGTGACATCACAAGGTGGATCAGAGTGTTTTGAGCTGTTTTCTGTTTGAAAAAATCTAATAAAACACAGCTCCGTATATGTTTGTGATGAGGAAACAACATTATAACATAGATCAGAAAATAGTGTAATATGGACCATTTAATGTACTTTGTTCACTTGCAATTTTAAATGTATATTCTGCTCTGAGGATATACAAAACACTACATGCATACATTTTTTCAGTCATTCTTAGTGCATTGTTGCAGCAAACAATGCAGCTTCAACATATGTCAGTGATGTTTAAGTTGATGTCTATAGTGAGTTCAGTAACTTTACAAAATGCTGACATCCTGTTTGACATTTTCTTCTTGTCCCACATTGGACTGTAGGATTTTGTCCTTAAGGTAGAGCCACGAATGGCATCGTGGTGATAACGGAACTTGCAGCAATCTGGACATGTTTATGGAAATGGCATAACTGCTCTTGTACTCCATAGAGGGCCCTGTCAACCCACCAAGTCTTTTTGTTGGCACGGCTGATATGAACAGGGGCTGTGGCTGGTGGCAGGAGAGAGAAACTGGATTGGCACTTATTTCTACCATATTTTTTAAAAATTTCAAAATACCCTTTTCTGTCATTGTAAACATTCACATGATTAAATTATCAGTGAGGCCAAAGTTTATTTTAGTGTATAATTAAAACTTTATTTGACAGAAAAGGGTGAACCTGCTGCTTTTGCTGTCTGTTTCTGTGTGCTTGTAAATTACACAATGTCATGATGTCTGCGTATAAGAGTTGCATTAGTAAAGACATGCATGCCATGTCCATGTCTGACACTTTGAATATTAGTATTCACCTCCTCTTTGTGCTGTTTTTCTCCTTTATGCTCACTGTTTACATGTGTTGCCTTTGTGCTTTTGTAACCTGTAAGTCATGTTTTCCTTTGCTTCATGTTACAATTTTTGATGCCAGTATAGGCTGCTAATGACAATCATTTAAAAAAGTTTTCTCTCTATACATTCACCTTATAAAATGAATGCCTGCTGCCTAAACTGGTCTGCTAAAACATTAAGTTTTGCGTGTACTTTATGCATATGTTTATTATTTACCTGTTATATTATATGGGCAATTAAAATATGCTTCTTGCTCGTCTGGCACAGCAGTTGTGTTTTAGACTAAAGGACCTGCCCACTGCTTGTCCAAATGTCTAACTCTTATGTTTTACTCAATAGCTTTACCCATTAGTTTCTTCTTTGGTGATCCACAGCGCGCAGATGAAAACATGACCATTGACACAACTCTACTGGTCCATTTCTTTGGGAAGAAAGGAAAGGCAGAGCTGACATTTGATGATTTTTACAGGTGATGGTATCAACAATGATAATAACAATTCTGTGATGTTTAATGAAAATAAATGAATATATATTTATTTTGTAATTTGAAAGATCTCATTGTTATATTTAGTTGCAACACGGTGTCTTTTGATATTGCTGTGAATTGACCTGGATATATTGAGCTTTTCACTTGATGTAATTTCATTACCAGTTATCACTGATATTTCTGTCCAGGTTTATGGACAACCTGCAAACAGAGGTGCTGGAGATTGAGTTTCTGACATACTCAAAAGGGATGACCACCATCAGTGAGGAGGATTTTGCCAAGATTTTGTTGCGCTTCACCAATGTTGAGAATATCAATGCTTATCTGGAAAACGTCCGACAGTCTATCCCAGACGAAAAGGTAACTCTTAAGGGTCACAGCCTGTAATGTGCTAAAGCAACAGCCATCTCTGGTGTTTGTAACATAAACACAAACAATAATTTTCTGAAAGCCAAATACTACAGTTTTATTACACAAAATTCGTTTTCCTCTACACTATTTCTATCTCTGTAAATCTCAAGTTGTCTTCATCCAATGTGTCTTTGTGTCCCTCTGTACTCTCTTCTCGTGCTGTGGAAGTAGCAGGTTTGTCTTTGTCTCGTAATGCATTGCCTGTGGGTGTCACTGCACATTTATTTATTTTTTTCTACTTTGTCTCTTTCTACTTACTCACATTTAGACAATGAAACAAGAATTGCACTGATGGTTTCTGTTAATTTAACTTCCTTTGAGTTCAATTTGGAACAAGGTACAAGGAGCATCTCTATCATGGTAGTCAAGGCATATGCTTAATTTTAGACCTGAAGCCTAAAATTACATCTCATTTTGTGGAAACAGTTCAGTTGACATTGCAACTTTTTTAAAGCAACTTGTGTGATTGTGTGGCATTATGGCTGTTGGCATTTTCAATATTGTCCTCTCACCTGGACACAAAAATTAACTCTTTAATACTTTTGTGTTTGTTTCAGGGAATCACATTCGATGAGTTCAGATCATTCTTCCAGTTTCTCAACAACCTTGAGGACTTTGCTATAGCCATGCAGATGTACACCTTTGCAGCACGTTCTATTGGACAAGGTATAATAAATGCAAAGCACATATAAGAGTAAAAACACTATTATAACATTAGTAATGAAATTTTACTGTATGCTACATTTTCTATCTATACCAGTTCAGTTTACTGCAAGTTATTGTCTGAACAGGCTCTCTCAGTTGGTGTATTTTACTAAGACATCTTTAGCCCTGATGAGACCATTTAGGTTGATGCCCCCTTTGTCCCCTGTCTTTGGTTTTAAACATGTTAAAGTGTCTTCTGTAAGACCTTGGGATTATTATACTTTAAAAAGGACAGTGTTGTCATTTATTGATTATGTTCCTGTGTTAAACCTTTTTAAAAATCTTTTTCAAGATGAGTTTGCAAGGGCTGTGTATGTTGCCACGGGTCTGAAGCTCACACGTCATCTCGTGAACACAATTTTTAAGATCTTTGATGTTGATCATGATGACCAGTTGTCACACAAAGAGTTCATCGGCATCATGAAGGACCGACTACACAGAGGGGCACGGGTAAGACTTTTGTTTTAGTTTTGAAAAGTTGAAGGCAGATGGTGTATTTTACATTATAAGCCCTGCAATTTTTTTTTCATTAGGGGTACAAATCTGTGGAGCGTGCCACTTCATTTCGTTCATGTCTAAAAAAAGAGTTGGCTAACAGGTAGTATTTCAATATTCAACTTGAAGTTTCAGCCAGCTTCATGACTTTTGTCCTCCTTTCTCTGCTCTAGGTAAACATTCTGCCTCTCTACGACGAGGAGAGCCAGCTCTGTGAAAAGATGATAAAAGTGGGATACCAGAGACCAAAAATATATGCATAGAATATGCATAGATGTTATTTTATTTAACTTAATGTTCACCTTGTTTATGCAGTTTCCAAGATGCAAATGTGTATATTTATATTATAGCCTATAGGTCTATATGAAAGCCTAGTTTAGATTTGTATTAATTGGTTCAACTTGTAATTTAATGAATGATATGAAGTGTTATTTCAGTGAAAAGTCTTCAGTCCCACTGGAAAACTGGAGTTTATTTTACTTTAGGTAATTTTTTATTATGCTGTAAATGACCTACATCAGCATGGCCTATTTGTCATCAATCATATTTTAATGGATTGTTTCTTTTGTTGCTTTTTTTTTTTTTTTTTTTTTTTTTAAAGACTGTAAATATTACTAGGCTATAAACAACTTACCCCTGGCATAAAATTATATATATATCTTATGCACTTTTCTTATTCAGAGTAGAGTATAGCCTGCTGATTGTGTCTGACAAAGTGATACCCCAGTAAATTTTTGGGCCATAAGAAAATATTATATAAGTGCTACAAAGGGCAAAGCACAACAATAAATAGGCTAAATTCTTAATAACAGTTCAACAAATTTCATTTTTGCCTCCATTTAGATGTATGCAAAACGTTCATAATAAGACACGTGTATTTGGGCGCCTTTTCTCTTTCGCATAATATGCAACAAGATGTAGACCTAGCCTTGTAGGCAAATGTTGACAATGAGACTTTTATAAACACTAAAGTCAAGTGCATCACACGTGTTTTGTGTACAGCCAAGTGCATGAAATAAATGTTTCCAATAATTTAAAGAAAATGCGCGAGTTTCTGATTGGACGGAAGTGAAGGACCTGATGGAATCATGGAAGTAAGATGAACGCAAGCAATTTGCTATGTAACTTTGCAGCTACTTTGTCGATTAGTAACTTAATTTCGCTTGTAGGCATAAACATATACTAGAAAAATTACGTACACTTAGCAAATATTAAAAAATGAATAAATTTCGATGTAGACTTGTGAGATAATTTATTAGCTAAGTGACTTAGCTTAGTTTAGTTTTTTTTGACTCCCTGGATTCTTCTTTGGGTAAGTAAATTGAAATACGTTAATACATTTGTAACTGAATTGATAAAACATCGATTACATTTCCAACAATAATTTCTAATCCGAAGTCAGATTTCTGTGGTCAAATCATAGACAAATGCTGCCACCTTGTGACCACGCGCCATCTTGTAAAAAAAAAAATAAAAATGTGTATATATATATATATATATATATATATATATATATATATATATATATATATATATATATATATATATATATATATATATATATATGTGTGTGTTTCTCACCTTCCACGGTGGTAGGTCTCTCTCACCCTCATTCAGCTCGGGTCCTCTACCAGAGGCCTGGGAGCTTGAGAGTTCTGCGCAGTATCTTTGCTGTTCCCAGTACTGCACTTTTCTGGACTGAAAAAAAAGTATAATATATATATATATATATATATATATATATATATATATATATATATATATATATATATATATATATATATATATATATATATATTTATAGTTATAGTTATAGTTGTAAGGATATTTTATTAATTTTTGCCTGAATTTGTCCTGACAGACATTTTTGTATTATATTTTGGACATGTGAGAAAGATGAACCTTAGTCATGAATTTGAATAAGCGGAACTATGGTTATGTGGGAGCCGACCCGCACGGTAGCATTAAAAAGACGGAATGTTCGTTTTGTTCATGTTTTGGGTTTTAGCAATCATAGCGTTGACTACTTCGTGTATTAGATTATACATAACTACCGCGGCCTTTTCACACAATCAACGTATTTGCCCTCATATGCCGCAGTGTAAAATTAAAATCATGTTCGTCTTGGGCCTTTCTTGCAAAGCATGCTGGGAAATATTGTAAAACTTCGCTTCGCTTTTTAGTAGTGTTTACATGTGTTGAGCTTCAGTGTTATTTAGTTGAATTGCTGTGAGTTTGTAGCGTCTGTGCTTTTTCTGAGTTAAGTTTTTTGGGATTGTAGCTTTTTCGTGACGCTATTGAAAAACTCTGACCGACTTTGGTATCTCAGTGAATAGTGTCCGGTCGGATGAGGGTTTCAGGTTAAGACTATACTTTCAGGGATCATTTCTATAGTTTCTTACTTGAGAAATGTGTTTCTAAAGTGTTTGGTCTCGCTAGCTACGATGATGAGGCTTGATGTTCTTCCCTGAGCGCGAAGCGGGTAGAGAATAATGATTTACATCATACGTTTTCTACCTTTGATGAACGTTCACTGTCTCCTTCTGGAGCTGTGAGGGGAAGAACATGATCAGAGTAGTTACCGGAAAATTGTAAACAATAATGATGTGTGTCGGTGTTTATATGGTATGAATATAGTAAAGAAGTCAACATTGGAATTTAAAATGTCTTGTTAAACTGTTGTCTCGCCACAACTTACCATGCATTTAGGCCAGTTGTAGGTAATGTGCACCTCCTGGATCTGACCTCTATTTTTTATCACAAAAATATTACAACACGATAAAACAATAAATGTATATACAGTATAATGTGCAGATTGGATTGTTGTAAATATACATATACATTCATACACATAAACATACATACATATGTCTTTTTTTTCTACAATATGGGGGTGGTTTGCAAATTATCATACAGGGGAGCAGAAGGAATGAAACCAAAATTAACAACAACAAAAAAAAAAAAATATATATATATATATAAATAAAATCAAAATAATAAATCATAAATTAAATAAAGCTATACTATACTTTTTTAAAGATATTGTAAGTTTTAACTGCTTTTTTGTTTTGGACCTGTTTTATCGTTTGAAAGTATTGTTGGATTTTGATATTATATTGATGAATATTTGGTTTATTTTGAGCCCATTTGGTTTTGTGTATGTGATATTTTGGCAGCATAATGAGAGTCTGAATGAGGAATTCAAGATCTTTGGGGTTTTTGGAGGGGCTGGTGAAATAGAACTGGACGTCACTTTCCTGGAGGCTGATCGAGTGTTGAATCCGTGTATCATTCGTTCATTCGTTTTTCAATATAAAACCAAAAATAAGAAAACGAAAAAACAACAGTTTTCTTCGTTATTTGTCTCCAAAACCAAAATGAAAAAACGGATAACGATTCGTTTTTTCAGTTTTCGATTTTGCGTTTAAATGAAGAATGGAAAAAACGGATAACGGCCGTTTCCCGTTTACGTGACTCCCGTGACTGCGATGCCGGACTTTTGCACCGCGTACGGACTGAACCAGGACTGATCCAGGTCCGAGACCAGACCGAGACCAGAGCGGGACTGAGACCGGGACCAGACCGGGACCAGACCGGGACCAGACCGGACTCCGAGCTTTGACTCCGGGCCTCCACGGGGTCCGAGCCTCAGCTTCGAGCTCCGGCCCTGCCGTGGGCTCTGAGCCTCCGGTCTGGTCCCGGTCTGGTCCTGGTCTTGTCTCGATCTCGGTCTCAGGCCCGCTCTGGTCCCGGTCTGGTCCCAGTCTCACCGCATACGGACTGAATCAGGACGGATCAAGGTCCGAGACCAGACCGAGACCAGAGCGGGACTGAGACCGGGACAGAGCTGCTCTGGTCCTCCGCGCTCAAGAACCGCGGCTGATTCCGAGGTGGTGCAAAGCCTCCGACTGACGCATTCACCCCAACGAAAACGAACCGAACTAAGAGCTTTTGGTTCAGATGGACCAGGTCCGGGACCAGACCGGGACCAGAGCGAGACTGAGACTCAGTCCCGGTCTCGGTCCCGGTCTCAGTCCCGCTCTGGTCCCGGTCTGAGTCCCGCTCTGGTCTCGGTCTGGTCTCGGACCTGGATCAGTCCTGGTTCAGTCCGTACGCGGTGCAAAAGTCCGGCATCGCAGTCACGGGAGTCACGTAAACGGGAAACGGCCGTTATCCGTTTTTTCCATTCTTCATTTAAACACAAAATCGAAAACTGAAAAAACGAATCGTTATCCGTTTTTTCATTTTGGTTTTGGAGACAAATAACGAAGAAAACTGTTGTTTTTTCGTTTTCTTATTTTTGGTTTTATATTGAAAAACGAATGAACGAATGATACACGGATTGTGTGTTTGGTTTTGATTTGGATGAGTTGTTGTATATGGTTTCAGATGTTCTTACTGTATGTACAGTGGTAAAACAGGTGAGTGATTGTTTCTATTTCGGTGTGACAGAAGTCACAGTTGTCATCAATCTTTAATTTGAATCTGTCTAACTCTTTTTTGGCTGGGTAAATATTATGGAGAATTTTGAAATTAACTTCTTTAATTTAGTTATAAATGCAGAGCCTCTCGCCAACCAGCCAAGCCCTGCTCCAGTCAATCTTCCCGTGCAATAAGTTCCAATATGAAGTGGCTGGGGGTCTGTTTGGACGTTGAATAATATTTCTGTGGTTGCCTCTGACCGGTCCTGTAAATTCATGTGGAATTACAAAATAAACACATTTTATAATTTTACCTCATGCATGGACTAAAACAGCATTGCTTTTATTCTTTTATTTTATGTTTTGTTAATGACATTTTTTATAAGGCAACCTCACTTTTTCATTGCTTAGTCATAACATAAACTCTTACGCGTCTGACCAGCTCGTCATAACAATGCTATTTACTACTTTTTATAAAGAAATACAATTCATATTATGCAGAATTTAGTTAAGCATTTTGGCCTGGCCCTCCACAATATGTTCTGTTTCTCATATGGCCCCATGGGAAAAAAAAAATGCCCACCCCTTGCCTAGACTTACACTTAGACTTATAAAAACTTTATTGATCCACAAGGAAAATTATTCAGACACAATAGCTCACACATCACCATAAAAAAGATAGCAAGAGACTGGTGTGAAGTAAGACATAATTATATAACATATATGTACAAGTCAAAATAAAATACAAAAATAAGTAATAAAAAATATTAAATCTTCACTTTTTACAAGAGGTCATAGGAAGACAGTGCAGCAATGATGTGATGATTGACAGGACAATAGGGTTATCTGTTATATAAAGGTGAGTTGTTGTACCGTTGTAGGGAGTATTATAGTATGAATGTAGTCCTGCATCTTTCACTGTTTGAGCAGAGCTGTAGGAGCCTGTTGGAGAATGAGTGCCTCTGTCCCTCTATAGTCTGATGCAGTGGGTGAGTTGTTGCACAGTTGTAGGGAGTATTATCTGTCCCGCTGTAGTCTGGTGCAGTGGGTGAGCAGGAGTGTCCATGATGGAGAGCAGTTTGTCCAGTGTCCTCCTGTCCCTCACTGTGACAGATGTCTCCAGCTCACAGCCGATCACGTGACCAGCTTTACTTTACCATTTTGTACCTACCACCAATTCAATATATACTTATTACTTATACTTATTACTTATATACTTCTTTATCTGTCTGTATGATCTGAGGAAGTATTTTAGCACATTCATGGTGACATTTTGCTAAAGATTTTGAGTTCCATCTTTAACTTAGAGCAATTTAAAAAAAGACATCAGTAGCTTCTATTGATCAAAAACTTTACTGATACTTTAGTTGAGTTGTTGTTTGTGTATCTTTTATTTAAGTAGCCTAACTAAACTGAGTACATTTTCAACCACTAAATGACAGAGTCAGTAATGAAAGGTTACATTGCAAGTACATGAGACATAAATCTGTCTTTTTTTGGTAAGGAGCTCAAACAGTCCCACCCACTTAAAATTTTAGAAACAGATTTTACATAAAATTATAGGTCTTGTTAGTTACCACGTAGCTGATTAGCCCTCAGCAAACTTTCAAACTTTTAACATATAGTATATTTATATTTCTCAGGAAGTCTATGAGAAAAATAATCCAGAGCAGACCGTCGCTGTTGAAATCCATTTGTGTGAAAGTCATCATTTTTTGAGCATTTTAAATATATCACCTCTGCAAGTAACAAATGCAGAGGACTCATTTTGGCATGGTCCACTGTCAGTTTTAAGTAGATAGCAATTATTTGATTACTAAAATTTGTGGAAAGTTTAAAACAAAAAATCAAAAAAGCTGTGATTGACCAGTTTCAAATGGTTAACTGTTTTAGTGCCATGTTCCACTTAAAAAGTATTTAATTGATTTTCGTGGAGAGTAAACTTTTGAAATGTAAACATGACTTTCACGTGGTATGTGCTAAGGCCTTGTGTTTGTGACAGAAGATAGTGCAAGAACTGATGAGTGTAACAGTGTTGCAGTTGTATGTTCCAATGTTACAAAAGAGTAAAACTAATACAATCAGATGTTCAGGAGTGAAAACGTGAGTGTTGTGGAGTTTTTCCACCTCCAGTTCATTGTTAACATTTCTCTTTGGTTAGTAGCTATGTTGTCATTCACCTATTACAGAATTTGTCCTTCATTAACATTATCAGTTTCCCTGATCAGCTCATCTCACTGCAGCAGGATGCATCTCAACCAGCTGTCCTTCCTAGTTCTTGTTTAAACCTCCGTGTGTGGAAGCGCAGTCAGGGTTGTGTAGCCAATACTAACGCGCAGTGTTGAGTATTTAAGTTCACCAGGTCCCGGACTGATGGTAAATAAATCAGTAGGACTTGTTAGGATAACACTTATTTTCCCTAACATTGAGACATACAAGATCAGCCTATCAAGTAGACATATCTAACCCTGTTATTTAATGTCTTCTCTTGGCCATGCAGACCAAGTATTTTGAGTGAATTTTTTCATGACTGAAAGAGAAACTGAGTGAAGTGCTATAATGCACGACTTAAAATGATAATAAGAAATAAACACCACAGCGCTCTGTTCATCACTACTAATCTACCATGCAAATGTACTTTAAAAAGCTGGCAGCTCCTTATAAACCTCACAGAGTTTAGGTGAAGGTCTGATGGATCAGGTCTAATAGATCCAAACTCTCCAAACAAATTCTCCGGAAATGACGTTGCACGTTGGTTTACGTAACGCGTACGTACTAAGTTGAGCTTGTGCTTCATAGACCGTAAATGTTCTGCTTACTCACAAGGTTGTTTTTATCGCTTGCTTTGGTATACACCGGTTTCGTTTCGGGCACAATTTTACTCTCAAGTTAGCACTTAGTACATAAAGAGATTTTCTGCCATTCAGGAATATATCATGCGTCTTTTTACTGACAGGAGACGTATAAAGCCCGTAACATTTCAACACCAACACGCTACGACTGGCTAACAACAGTTAGCATCGCAAAGCTCACACCGTACAGTAGACGACTGTCTTATATTCCGTTTTTCGACTTTGGTTGAAAGGATCACAGTTTCTGTACTCTGTACACGCCACCGGTCTCGCCAGGAGAGGATGAACTGGCTTTTCCCCCTGTCCAAAGGATCTGGACCTCTCCCACCTCTGAACAGCTTACAGCAACAAAGACAGCGGCAGATCGAGTCGCTTAAAGCTGCACACCCGAGGTAAAACCAGACACTCTGTGGGTAAAATACACGAAAAAGTTTGTTTGACTGGTGTCTGTCTGTGATTTACTATGTAGCGCTTGACTACTTATAGCTGTGTGGTAGCGTAGTTTATATTGACAGCTTACTCTGAAGTCACACATGTAACCATAAGTCTACTGTCTACTTTTAATGGTATTTACAATTTGTGAAACGAAATCGTCCGATAAAGATTGACTTGACTAACTGTCCTGTGATCGCACTGGCGTTTGGGAGCTTTGCTTGTCTCACATGTTGCTGTAGACACACATGTGACTGGTGGCTTGGTAGATAGCTAATTAGATACAGAGATTAAAGTATTATCAGCATTTGTTTATTCAGGCTCTGTTGCCTTACACCTGTGATTGTTTTTTTGTCATATGAGGTTAGTGCCACCACTATTCATTATTATTTTATACACTACTGGGAAATAGATTTGAATAACATGAAAAAATGTTAATGTTTTCAAGATGTGCCTAATCACATTTCTATGGTTTGTCTTTGCTACTTCTAGTCTTGCAGAAATTCAGAAGGATGTGGAGTACCGAATACCATTTACAGTTAACAACTCTACCATTAGTGTTAACATGTGAGTACACACTGTCACATGATTTCATCTGGGATTTGATATGAAAATTGTCACTCTGACACATCCATTAAACAATCTTGAAACTATTAATAAATACATTTAAACATTACCTAACTGTAGGGCTGGGCAATTATTACACCAATACTGAAAAAAACACAAAGGGGAATAGATACGGGTTATAGATTTAACTATGTACCAGAAGAAAGCATGAGGCATTTTCTTAATTTTAAGTTTGCTCTAATGAGTAATTAAGTAATTTCAACCACTAAAATGATGTTGTTAATAATGAAAGGTTATAATTCAACTACATGAAACACAAATTATTGTTTTACTAATTAAGTGATTAGTAAAACAATCATGATTTGATTTTTTTCCATACTTAAAGCCACAATATTTTTTTAACCAAATCAACTAACATAAAAATTATGTTTTTTATTGTTGTTTTATTGCACTGAAAATCATAGAAAAACATAGATCCTTAATTTGAGCAGGCTTGTATTTCTACAAACCTGACATTTCCATGGAAATGTTGTGAAATTGTGGAATTGTAGAAAATGTTGTTTCTTTGGCAGAAATATTCCACTATTTGGCATAAAACATATCTTAAGGAAATATTCTTCAGGAAAAGTTTCCAAAGTATGTAAAAGTTTTAATTTTCCATGGAATCCTGCAGGTGACACCTCTAGAAAGTTACATACTGTACTTTTAATTGTGCAGCCTTCCCCTAGCTTTGTTTCCACATGCAGTAAACATTATCATCCTGAATCAACTTCATTAGAAGAAGAGAAGCCAAATACAAATACATTTGTGTTTAATCTTTCTTTCTTAATTTCTTTGTTTTGTAGCTTGCTTCCTCCTCAGTTCCCTCAAGAAAAGCCAATGGTTAGTGTCTACCCTCCAGTTGGGCACCATTTAGTTGATGGCAATAATGGGACTATTGTCACATGTCCATTAATTACAAATGTAAGTTTTTCCCCTGACCATAACCCAGTAAGATTAGTTTATTTTTTAATTCCATGGTAATCTTACTCTTTTCATCTGATTGTAGTTGAACCGCTTGTGAAATTGCTCTTGTAACATTGTTCTTAACATGTTTCAGTTTGGAATGCATTCAGATCTGGGTAAAGTTATACAGACTTTGTTGGATGAGCTTTGGAAGAGTCCCCCTGCCTTAATATCCTCTGGCCCAAGTGGCTTTCCATTGTAAGCCTACCAGTTTAATTATTAGAATTAATCAAAAATCAGCATTCGCATCTTGTGGAGTACTTATTCATTCTAATATTTAACATCTTTCTTGAACTAAAGCAGCATGTACAAGTCATCCGGCATGGCTCCATACCCAGCTCAGGGTTTTCATTATGGTCCTCGCCACATCAGTCCAGGACAGGCTCCACCTGGCGCTCCTTCACCTACTCCTGTCCCCACATCTCACGCCGGGTCAGACGCTGTGCATGGACCTCCTCGAGCCCCGCCTCCATGTGGATTCATCCCTGACCTGCCCATGCCTGTGCCCACAGGAGACCTACAGGTCAGCAGCATTAGGGTCTATATCGAAATGAACTACTAAGCAAACTACTAAACATATACTTATTTAAATGTAGATGTTTCATTTGGAACACGATTTACAAGATTTACCCATTGTAATTTGGAAATAATAAAGTGTATTTATTTAAAGGATTTTGCTCATTTGTTTTTTCATACATTTTAGGTAGGGCTGAATGGACACCTTTACAAGATGCCAGAGATTCCAGAGGCTTTTCCTGAACTTTGTGACAAAAAGTATGTTTTTTAAGCTAATGTATTCAAACATTTAGTCTTATTCTGTATTGATGAATGACTGTGTTTATTTTCAATTTTAGCCTCACCCAGTTGTCAGACATGTCAGAAAATGAAGATGTGCTGATTGAATTCTTTGTGTCTTTGCCACAACTCAAACAAATTGCAAGCGATAAAGAAGATCTTGTTACAAGTATTGTTAACATGGCCAGTAAGTACAGCTTTTCTGTGAAAAGTTTCAGAATAAAAGGTTACCTGCCTAACTGCCCATCTTTTACAGAGAAAAACCTTCAAATAGAGCCACAGCTGGAGGGTAAAAGACAAGAAATGCTTTGCAAAGTATGTACCCCTGTTTTAGTTAGGGCTTGTGCACACCAGCAGCATTCCCATTCCTACTAATCCCATTGACCCTTGAGGATAAATAAAGTTTGATTGTTTGCTTGATCCAAGGGTAAGAAATGCTTTTTTTGTGCTTTTGTCTGGCAGTATGAACAGCTCACTCAGATGAAGTCAGCTTTTGAAACAAAGATGCAGAGACAGCATGAACTGAGTGAGGTGAGAAAATAACATGTAAACAGGTTTATACACTTGTAATGCTGCTGTATTGGAGTTATTTTGTTTTACTGTTTTTGGCAGAGTTGCAGTTTAAGCACTCTTCAGGCTCGGTTAAAAGTTGCAGCTCATCAGGCAGAGGAAGAGTCAGAGGAGACAGCAGAGAACTTTTTGGAAGGACGCACTGATATAGATGAATTCCTCACCAGCTTTATGGAGAAGAGAACCGTAAGAGGCCTGTCTCAGAGCTGGACATGTGACATTAGTTCTGTATTTGACTCCTGTTTTGATTTTCAGCTTTGCCACAGCAGAAGAGCAAAAGAAGAGAAGTTACAACAGTCCATTAATACACTTGGACAGTTTTCTTCTAGTCACTGAAATCAAGGTAATTCATAGGAAATTCAAGGCAACACTGTGATTGTAGCGCATATCATCATCTTCATGTACTTTATATGCATTTGTATGATATTTTTTGTGATAGTTTATTCCTCCTCCTATTTGTGATTGACAGGTATTTCTCTCAGCCAACTGCTGCCATCAGAATATATTAGAAGATTTGTAAAGCACACTGAGGGACCCAATGAGATACTTTTACAGAAACAAAAGTATCAAAGTAAACGTGTTGAGTGGGTGTCTCAGATCAAATAAGTTTGAACACAACACTATAGAAATTTGCACCTCCTTTGTGTTGAGGGTGGTTTACTTTTCAGTATATATCAGGTTTTCATTTCTCCTCACCCACCACGGCAGCACCAATATGACCATATTGTTCTCGAAAGGAATAAGTGAGGAAGAAATTTGTGCATTTTCCACAGAATACAATGCAGTCAAATAAATTATGATGAATAATTTTAATACGAATGTAAGGGAGACTGGAATATTTAGGGTGCATTTAAAGTAAATAAACTAATTAAGAATACCATTTTTTGACCTTGTTGATGTCGAGAGAGTCTTCAAACTCCTTTCAGTATGTTTACATCTGCACCTACTATAATGCATTTAAAAAAAACATGTACCATACTCAATACCACCACATGTGCAATTTTTAGTTATTAACCAGATTGGTGGAAATGGTTTATGTGTTGATTTTTGTATTTATTGTAAAATAATATGCCCTCTCAAGGTTAACTGACCAGTTTGGTCCCAATGCTGTATTTCTAAAATACTAGAGGTAGGCTTTATGTGGGTGTGAACATACTGCTGAGATGTTGATGACTAAGAGCCATTTAGTGCACCTTCTGAGCTTGATGTTTCTGGATGGGGAAACAGACAATGATTATTAGTTTGAATGCCGCAGTAAATATCTTCAACATCAGAAACTGTATTTAAATAATGTTAATAATAAGCTTTATTGTTATCAAAGACTTCGACACCTTGTACCATATTTTATTTGGTAGTGTAATAAAGAATTCAGATAAAACCTGTTGTCTGGGTGATTTCACATTATGTTTAACCACCTAAAGGTCATTTTACAGGTCAGTATTAACAGGACAACAGTACCGCTACTTTCATTTTCACTTTCTGGTGAATTGGCCCACATTATCCAGTTTCATTGTAGCCTCTAACTAACATGGCGATTTTCACACCTAAGATGAACGCAATTTACGTTTTCGATCACCCGTCTGTAGACTTCCACTTGGTCTGTTTGATTGAAAAAAGTTTGGGGATCCCTGAATAGGCTTTTGAAGTTTTTTGTTTAGTATATTCTGCGAAGACAGTGGTTTCCCAGCCGGTAGAGGGCGCTAAGGTCATTGAAGACAGAAGGAAGTCGGAGTCGGAAAACTCGACCAAAGCCAAAGCGCGCAGCCTGCACTTATAACAGGTAAGCAATCACTAGAAATGTAACGAAACCTTTGAGAAATAGCTACTTATAACAATCAAAATAGCCTGTTCTGTCTTCTGACGTTTTGAATTTGCCGGTAGAAACCCCTCCTCACGTTATTCACTGCGCTAAAGCGTTACTTTTACTGTAAGAAGAACAGATCAGAGCTGAATGTTAGCATTAACTAACTGCCATTTACATAATAAGATACGATGATAAAGTGACAGTATTTGCTCAGACTAATATTTGTGCCAGTTATCTTGCATACAGATCAGTGTTTTTTCTGATCTAGATCATGGCTCCGCAGTTAGGAGACAGCCATCGCAGGTTTCTCCAGTCCATGATGTCTAAAAGTGTCGTGGATGAAAAAGAAGCCCGTGCACTTTACAAACATTGTTGTGACATCCATAAAGGTAATAATATTGGTTAATATGGTATTTTTGTACTGATATGTACCAGATGAATACGTGTGAAACAGCATGTGATTAGTTGTTGTCTTACTCTTGACAGCACATTGTGTCCCTGACAAGCTGGATGATTTTATTGAAACTATCAACTCAAAACTCCAGCCTATGCTCATGCAGATTAGAAAGGGGATGTCAGAGGATAATGGCCAGCAGTATTATGCATTAGTAAGTGTGAAACTCAGATATCATGTTTTGTTGTTCAGATATAATTTCATTTAACAACATTTGAAACTCCTACCAAAAGCTTAAATCTGACAGCAAAAATGTTGATTAAAAAATGCAAACAGTCACTCATGTTTTAATGTCCAAGCTGTCTAATGAAACAGTTAAAAATGAAAATTGTGTGTTGCATATGTTTGTGAATTAATAATATTGATTGGACAGTGAAAAAACATGAACCTGACTTGGTGATATCTGTACATTGTGTGTAGGTGAACATGGCTCAGACAGATGTGACTAGAATGTCGTCTGATTATGCTGACAATGAACTGGAGCTATTTAGGAAAACGGTGAGTGATACAAAGACATATGTGTTAACTTTTTTCCAGTCATTTTGAGACCAGTCTGTTTTATGCTTGTGCTTGCTGTATGCAGATGGATCTAATTATGAGCTCCGAAAATGGCAAGGTTTCTTCCACTGATGTCCTGAACCTTGCTGACACTTTGACTACAAAAAAACTTAAGAAAAGTGAGGCAGAGCAGGTTTTGAAGCGGCTTGTGCAGGATAAATGGCTCAATGAGGTAAGTTTTGTTTTGTCTATATCCAGCCATTAGAGAATAATATATTGTGTAAGTATTGGTTCATTGTTATTTTTATTTTTTTTTGTCTCCTTCAGAAAAGAGGGGAATTCACCTTCTCCATCAGATGCATCATTGAAATGGAGCCATACTTTAGAAGAATGTATGAAGACCAGCTCAAAATGTGTCATATTTGTCACAACGTTGCTTTCCAAGTGAGTACACTTCTGTCTATTTATTTTCAAAGTACACTCTCAGCCATTAGAATCTGACCCTTTAGTCTTGGTTTTCTAGTGCCAAATTTGCGACAGTCCCACGTGTGGAATCAAAATACACAATCCGTGTGTGGCCAGGTACTTCAAGGGCAGAGTTGATCCCCGCTGTCCAGCTTGTGATGAGTTTTGGCCTTATGAAATCCCTGGTATTTCATTTTACTTTTCGATTTACAAATCTGTATAAAATTATTGATTAATTCAGTTCTTTTTGTTCCATACAGAAGTCAGACACTAAAATCTGTCCCCTGGAGATGATCATAAATGTGTAATTTTGATTATCTATCTGTGTTAAATTCTTTCTGTATTTGTATATATTTTTTTTAAATATGCATTTTCTTGTTAATAATAAATTGTGCATTTTACATATTTACTTCTGTTTGCCTTTTTCTCTTGAGTTTGAGATGACTGAAGTAGATCCATCCTCTACAACCTGCTGCAACAACCTCACTTGTAGGATTTATAAGTGAACACAAGGTGGCTCTGTAGCTAAGCCAATTATACTTACCTCGCCTATAAACAAATCAAACTCCCCAAATCAGGAATAATAAACATTATCAACAATAATAAGCACTACATTTGAATTGCTCAAATTGCCCTGGATCACCACGGGATGAGCTTTAATATAATAAAATGTACTTGATTGCTTTAGGCTTTGGTGGCTATTCAGTTTAAATGTATGAGATGTCTCAGCAGGCAGTACACACAAACTCTATAGCCTATATACAATCTATGATAGCATAATAAAGAATAATTACATTGGTTTAAGCAATTTACCCATGCTTCCTCATAACGGTTCGTGCTTCTTTGTTAAAACTCTAATACAAAGTCGATACTCCAGTCAAAAACAACAGGGTTCGGGTTTAGGCTATTTCTCCTACTGATCTCACCGATGCGCCGCGGATGCTGATTTGATGCGCAGTGCCGCCGTGAATCACACATCACCACGGCAACCGGTGCGTTCACGGCCAGTCCCACAGCATCCGCTTGTCCCGCATATCCACCGCGACAGGGAGCCGAGAGGAGCACAGCAAACACATGTAAGTCTTGCTTTGTTCATCTATTGTACTGATTTATTGCGACTGTTAATAGAGGTCGCGGGGTAATTCTACAGGGAACTAGTTGATTGGAAAAGCCAGATTTAAGATCCTAAATATCTGACCAGAGATTGCACCATGACCATATACTCATCCCACATCCCGATTGTCAGCTGTGGTTAATTACAAATCGAATTGACTATTTTACAGTAGCACCGGGTACACTGCGTCAGCCTATAGGCCTTGGTAAGTGTGTATGAATACTGCACCAAGTTCAGACATATGCATATACTGCTCAAACGCTAAACCATGGACAGAAATGGCAAATAAAATAAGGTGTTTCAAAAGCATATTATTTACGGTAATTGGTTTTATTACACCGATGATGCCTTTGATTTGTTGGACCCTTTGTCTTTGTTCTCCTCTGTGTGGGATCAGTGTGTGCTGGTGGGAATCACAGGTTCTTGATGATTCACTGCTTGCACACTTTGCTCTGAGTATGGTCAGCACTGATGACCACCCACGCACCTCCAAGACAGTTAGGCCTATGTTCAGGCTGTTGTCTTACAATGTGTGAGATGTATTTTATATGTATTAGATAAATTTCACATTTGTTGTTGAGCTTCAGATTCTGATTAAGAGAGACGATTGCTGTAGAGAAAAACTTTAACATCCAAATAAAATAAGTCCTTTAGTGTATAAGCAATGTTGTGCCTCACTGGCAGTGAGTCATATAGATTAATAGAGTGTGGGGGCCCTTAGCAGTGAGAAACTGTTATACTTGTACTGTATAATAACCTACTGCTTGTTTACATAACTGTACTTTCAGTCACACTTTTTTTTAAAGTGCTGGCGTCATGAGCTTTACAGGTTCATAGAAAGAGAGATAATATATACAGCATTTTTTAACTTTTAGAATCAGACGAATCCATTGGAGCCATGGTGAAGCTTGGAGCAAATCTGTCTGATAAACTGGACAAGCAGCCCTCAGTAGATGATGGCTTTGATAACATTCCCCTCATCACTCCTCTGGAGGTCAACCAGCTACAGCAAACTTTCACAGACAAGGTAATGTTTTAAAATTGAATTTATGCTGTTTTTATCATAAGAATGTAAAATCAATGGTAAATACAAGAATACTGAAGAGACACAGGGAAGAGCATGGTTTAAGATAACAGATCAGTTGAAAACTCATGTGATGTGAGTAGAGATTAATCATTTCAGGTAGTTTGATTTAGTAGTTTGAGTTACATAATCCCATTGATATTTGGAGATAATAGTTCTATGTTGTTTTCCTGTAGGTCATTGTGAAGACATCGACACAGTTCCAACTGCAACAGAAGAAGAGGCCACTGTTTATGCCCAGTATTAAGAAGCTGAATATTCATTTTTACAGAGACGTTTCAGACAAAGCCAAGGTATGATACACACCTCATAGTTGCATTAACTATTGTCCAAACCTTTTGCAAGCATTTATTTACAACAAACCTATCTGTGTTTTATTTGCAGATCACAGGTCTAATTCTCATGACGTTGGGCTTCCTAACCAGTCTGCTCCTCCTGCTCATGTACAAGGAAATGTGGTACGACCAGCTCACATGCCCAGACGGATTTATTCTTAAGGTAGGCTCTTCACTACCTAAAGAATATTATTGATAATTTTTTATTTTTAAAACACAACCATATTTCCATTTTATGTATTTTCTCCTATATGTGCATGGGTGGTTACAGTTGCAGTATTTATTCATTTTGTTTTTGTATTTATTCTAAATGTACACAATTATATTTACAAGTGTAATGCAAATAAGTTCTATACGTTAAGATTTATCTATTATTTATTGTGGTATAATTATCACCATATTGCATATTTACAAAATGGAACAAAAATAAGTATACCTATTAATGTTTGCTTCTTAAGTGCACAATATGCACTGTCCAAATACTAGCCAATATCTCTATTAAGTCTTGAATGTCTCCAATGTCTCCAGAGCCAGAAATGACAGACAAATTGTTGTGAGATTAACTTTGATTTTTTGTGTGCGTAAGTAGAGGCTTATTTCACAGCGGGACTACCTTTTGTATATGATCCTAGTATTAGTTTCCTCATGGCTATTCTACCATATACCTATTTGTTTCCCAGCACACTCTCTCATGTGTCATTTGAATAGCATTCTTGAAGCTGAAAAGCCTGGAAACCAAATCTCATTATCTTTAACTCTCACCTTTGGGGCATTGTACGCATGTTAGTTTAAGAGTCTCGCAGTTTAAAATCAGAGGGAGGAGGAGTGAGGAGCATCTTAGCCTGCTTTCTGCTCAGTGAGAGGCTGGGATACCGGCCTATGAATTCAAGGGGTCTTTAATTAGAGCTGAGCGTGACTAAACTGTGATTAAAGGCTTAACGGTGAAGGGGGGCAGCTGGGGGAGGGAGGGGGTTCTTCCGATGAGACGTTTGAAGATTGGTCTGTTTAGAATTGCTCTTTTTTATATTTAGTTTATATATCTCATCTTATATCTATATATATTTTTTTATTTAGAAAAATTTGCTCTTCTATTGTGTTTACTTAAAAATACCCTATACACTATGCATGACTGTTTTAAATGTAATGATGATGTGTTTGTAATGACC
Source organism: Boleophthalmus pectinirostris (assembly GCF_026225935.1). Lineage (NCBI taxonomy): Eukaryota > Metazoa > Chordata > Actinopteri > Gobiiformes > Gobiidae > Boleophthalmus > Boleophthalmus pectinirostris. Next base: position 22,125,138 of record NW_026571190.1, on the reverse strand, counting down.
TGTCTTTTAAATTAATGCAAAATAATTAGACTGAGGTTTGTTTATCCAAGTTTTCCTCAGTCTTGTGCGTATGCCGGATCATGTTTTTGACCTTTCTGTGCCTCTCCAGGATAAACACTGCAGTCCGGCGGCTCTGGAGATGTACTACTCCGAACAGCAGCAGGAGTCGACTTTGGACCAGAGCAGGGACCAGACCGGACTCCTGTCCGCCCTCAACCAGGTCAAGAGGAGCGGACTCCAGTCTCCATGGAGACCAGTCTTCAGTGCCCTGAAGGAGGCCCATAATAACCAAGCTGTTCAAAACCCCATGGACCAGGACAAGTGAGGGTAAAGAGGCCATGGAAGAGGACAGGCCAAGAGGCTTTGTCTGTGAATGTCTCTGAGAATATCATATTAAGACCTGGAATTACATAGCCTTTGCTGATGCATTGACTAGAAGGTTTAGGTCTATTGCGAATTGGCATTCAGCAATTTGTAAATTCTGGATAAAAGTGGGTGTGGTCTCAAGGAATGGTACTGTGAAAATGGTATCAGACTTGGCCTTTAAAAGCATGATTATCTTTCACCATTTGTCATTTGTTACAGAATGTTATGAAACCAGGTCATGGACAGAGAGGGAGCTATATGACGCCATTGTTGACAGTGCAAGGGGCTAAAGATTTTATTCATAATATATGGAGAGCATTTACTGTAACAGGACATTTGAGAAAAACAAAGATATTTGCTGCCATTAATATGATGAATGTACTTTACATGTTTCATAAAGTAGAGATTTAAAATTTCTATTTATTTCAAATTTTTTGACTTAGACAACCATTTAGTTAAAGATTATAGATTTAGAATTTATTCGAGTTTGTCTTTATTTTTAATGTTGTAGTGAATTACATTGTAGGAAATCAAATGCAGTAGACACTTTTTACTATCCTTGTGTACAAACCGTCTGCTTTGCCTGTTAACATTTTTGTTGCACAATTTTAAAGGAACCGATACATGCCTAACTAATTGAATGTATGTAGTTAAAGCAGTTAGAATTTACTGTGTACAATAGTTTCATTCTAATATCTATGAAAAATATATATATTGTAAATATAACAATTTCTCAATCTACTAAGTAAAATACCGTATGCACCCTTAACTTTTTTTTCTTGACACATTTGTTTCTTCATTGTCACTGAATAACTTTACTGTGGTAACTGGCGTTGCACACTGGTAACAGCTTGACTTCTGTTTCCAAGACTCATTTTTGTCGACACTGACGTCAACATGAATATAAATATACCAGTGATGCTGAGAGCTTTTGCGTTTACACGCAAATACCTAAAAAACATGCACAAAAGGAAAGATCTTCCAGCACACTCAGGTTGCCCTAGAAACACTGAACGCAGAGGACAAATTTTCCATGGGGACAGTGAACCTTAATCTTAGACATAGATAATGTTTATATAGTACTGATAAGAATTTCATGTGGATTTCCTAAATTTGTATAGTTAAACTTCCTGTTTTTTTATTGCTTAATATCAGTGTGGGATACATGTATATTTGGTCTTTATTTACCTTTAACTTTAGAGGAATAAACATACTAACCTATCTAACAGTGTTAACTTTGAGATGTGTGTCCCATGTCAACACTGTAATGTATTCTCAAAATGCATAAAATAATTCTACTTGTTCCTCAAAGTTTACTTAAGCAATTCAAAGCCAAGCCACATCCTCTCTCCATCTCTGCCTCACTTCTGCATCTCATTTACACGTGCATATTTCACACCATCGCTCCAAACCCAGAGATGTGGGGAGGAAAATCGAGAGTGTGTGTTCACTGTAAAAGGTACATGCATGTTGAGTATTGGTGCTGTTGTATTAGTGTTTTAATGGTTTGCGTGAGTGTGAGAGCCCCAGCTTGTTAATTAAATCTACATTACACCCTGTTTAGCCTGTGGGCTTCTTTAGCTCCCTGCTGTTCCCCTGTGACATACTTTAAATGGTCTTGGCCCAGGGCATGGAACCATATAACGTGCTAAGGAAATTTATAGGGGCATTTACAGATCTTATGCTTGAACAAGGCATAACACACTGTGCCAAAAAGGCTTAGATATGGAGCCAGGGGAAAATCACATAAAATCAACCCGCTCTATTTTCCCCCACTTTATAGCATCATCAGATCTGAACAGTAAAATAGCAGGTTGGAGGTTTAATTTGTCCTGACCGCTTGGAGTCCCCATGCATTCCTCCTGACACTTGCCAAGAGCGGTTTAGCCAATAAGATCAACCCAAACCAAATTCCTCTGATGTCACTCAAATGAGGTGGTCTAAAAAGTGTTACTGCACATTCTTAGAATAAAGTTAGAAACAAATGTGTACAATAATGGTAGACAATAATAATGTCATTGCTGTTTATGGCTACAATCTGTTTAACCTGCTTCTGATGTGATTTATAAATGTGTGTGATATATATATATATATATATATATATATATATATATATATATATATATATATATATATATATATACATATATATATGTGTGTGTGTGTGTATATATATATATATATGTATATATATATGTGTGTGTGTGTGTGTATATATATATATATATATATATATATATATATATATATATATATATATATATATATATATAGTTTTTATATAGTTATATAGTTACTCTAAATTATATCAGAATAATATGACTACATTCTGATATAATTAATTTGTAATTCCTATTTTAAGTTTGTGTTTTTATGTCAATATAAATTCCCTGTATCGGATAATAACAAAAAAGTCCATTATATTTATGAATGTGGTATTAGTGTGCAAATTTGTTCAGGTTGTAATTTAATTCAGAACCCTTCTTTAGCTGTATTATGAACTCATATTTGAGATAACATTAGGGGTTGTGGAGGATATGAGAATGTGAATGCTGGAGATGGGACATCCCGATGAGAGGCTCCGGTCCTGGGAACAGTAGTGGGGCGGAGGTGGGGCGTGGAGGCAGCCGCTGACCCCTGTGTCTGTGTGGGTTGTTGTGTGTCTCAGTGGGTTTCCTCTGCCCTGGCGCCAGATGGAAATGCCGGCACTAAGCAGAGGCAGTACAGCCATCATCCTCTATTCAAACTCATACAACAGCCTTTGATGAGGGTAACTTTATACATACACTGACCGCCTGACTGATCCTATCGCTCTGCTGTTTAAAGGGCCTCCACCAAGGCTCATCATAACTTATCTGTTCCTCAGCAGCTCCTCAGGCAGCCTGTAAATAAAACCCAGCTTTTCAATAGCAATAATGATGCTGTAACTGTGTTTTCAGGAGGCACACTGCCACCTAGGGGTCATCTCCCGGGGTTGCACAGAGGAATGTTGATCCACTTGGACATGATTACAGCAACAACTCTTGATAAAGACATAAGTGCAGTTAATCTTGAGGAGTTATTTGCATAGAACAGTTCCCATTATCTCTTGCAAACAACTTTGATTTTTATAATAATAAAAAAAAAAAATATAAATATATATATATATATATATATATATATATATATATATATATATATATATATATATATATATATATATATATATATATATATATATATATATATATATATATTATGGGCAGTGTCACCTCTCCACAGATCTGACCTGTAACTTGACCTAATGGTGTCACCTGTTTGTCTGGAGATTGGTGAGTTTAATGCTATTTTTGGAACAATCTAGGAAAAGCAAAGCAAAGTAAACTAACATCTCCAAAGACACAAGCAGATGTCAGATCCTCTGTTAGAAAAGTTTACATTTAACTAATAAAATGAACCACATAATCTCTCCCTAAATAAACCAGTAACATACAGCTGTTTTGGTATGTACACAATTATAATTTAATCTTTGGAGGATAAGTACTTTTATTCTTCATGTAAATGCAGAAATGTGTTCTTGCCTCATGGGTCATAATGCAAATAGATCACTTAAGAGTTTTAATTGTATTGCATATGCTCCAAGATGACTGAAATTGAGATGTCAATCTTAATAGAACATTACTGTATTGTGGGGTTTTTTATTGTTTATAATTACTTAGCAGATTGTGTTTGCACATGCACTTTTCTCACGTATGAAGAGAGAGCTTGACATATGTACCAGACCATCTCTAATGAGGTGCTTAAGCCACACAGCTCCTCTCCATGTCTTTGTTGTTGTACCTGCTATCAGATTAGTCACAGTTGCTCATTAAACTAATCCTTATGATGGCCTTGTTAAAATGACTCAACAGCCATGAAATTAGTCATTAGTTTGTTATGCTGCTGTGATGTTGCTCTCATGCAACACAGAGTGCACAAGTAAACAATTATTTAAAGAGGTGAGGTCCGTAGCTGCACTGCAGACATGCCGTGAGAAATCAAAACAACCCACTCCTCCAGCTAACTTTGCCTGCTTTGTTCTGGTCATTACGCACTTGAAATATTGTCATTACTCATTGCCCAAATCATTTTACAACATCCTGTGATTAAACTTTAGGCTAATGGTTTAATGAGACAAATGGAGTTTGAATGCCGCGAGTTGGTTTCTATTAGTAAAGGTTTTGCAGAAATGCACTGTTGCATGCCCCACACAAAACAAACAGTAGAGCAGCCTGCTTTGATTTAGCTGTTGTGGTGGTGGCGCCTCCGACTGTCCCGGGACCTGAGTCGGTGAACCTCAGAGCAGCCCGATTCGGACGGCTCTGCAAAGACTCAACATGAAACCATTCAAATTGGGTTTAATCTTTGTTTTGCTTTGCCAATTATCGGCCAGCAGAGCTACATGGCAAATGGGGATGAATGAGCTCTCAGTGGTTGAGAGAAAGGTCAAAATGTGATTAATGTTTATTGTGGAAATCCACGAATCAGCATCTACAAAGTATCTCTGTGTATATGAAGAAACTATGGTGTGTCTGGAAAAAGCAAACAGCAACTTCAGAATAAGTGTCTTTTTCTCTACAATAATATTTATATTATATATGTTTTTGAACATTTATTATTTTGAACACAATTTGCCTATGATTATCAATCAGTCAATAGTACTGTAATTTAAGCACACTGAATATTTATGTATGTCCCATTTTCTGCCCATTTCTCAGTAGGATTTAAGCACACTGAGCAATTAAACTCATATCATTATATACATTTAGACTATTTTTATTAGACTGTTGGTTAGCGCAAAATGTTGATGACAATTTACATCACAAAAGTTCTCAATTATTAAAAAATTTTTTCAACAAAAGCATTTCAATTATAATGAAATATATTTTCCACTTTGAAAATATGTACAAAATGCAGATTACCTTAAAGTGCATTGATGTCTCCATCTTTTTCAAATTATGTTTGGTAGATTACCTGCGGTAAATATTTATCATAGTTTTACACCAGTGAAATAGCAGTTTGTTAGAAAAAGATGACGAACAAGTTGAAAATTACAATAAGTAGCACTATAGAAGTAATCCTCTAAGTATCCAAAATCCAAATTTCATCCAAAATGCAAGGAGCACATTTTTCTGTCAGTTTAATCTTGTATTTAACAAAATAAAGGCGCTGCCATATATTTATTTGTCAAAAAATTACTGTTGTGTATATTTGATGAGCTTTGGCCCTTATATTTGCAAGTCAAATTATAAACTGTCCCAAAATTATGCATAGGAAATGTAGTTGAAAATGAAAATTTTAAATAGTAATATTTAATAGTTTAGCAAAACTTCATAGTTTAGCAAAAACTGTAAATATAATTAGTATAACTAGTCATGCACATTTTGATGTCCAGAGGATTTTAACAGTACTATTGTTATATTGTTGAAGATTACAACATTATGCTGTAATTTGTTTTTTAATGTTACACTGTGCACTAGGTCATTTCACCTACATTTTTATTAATTTACACTGTTTTTATTGAATTATTTTCTTCAGACGGGCCACAATGACACTTTCATGTCTTTCATTATATAGTTAATGGTTGCTAATGCAGAAATAACAGGAATACTGTAAAGCAAGGCAATAAATATGAATGACAGCGAATAGCTGTCAACAAATAATGACAGAAGCCCTTAAAACACAGAGAGGCTCTTCTGCCACAAGTCGCTGGGAGGAAGAGCAGGCCAAGAATAAATTGCCTGTCTGTAGTCATTTGAATGCAACATTTAGCTCTGATTTATGTGAAGCACAAAGGCATTATGAGCAAACTTTTTCCAAGTGCAACAGCTTGCAGCAATTTACATTATATGGGGGGAAAACCACTGAAACAAATATTTGAGTGGCCTCCACAATGAAATGAATATATTTATACACATTAAATTGAGTCAAAGGCTGTGTAACAAACGTGAGCTTTCTCCAAAGAGCATTCCTCCTGTAAACATTTTAGTGATGCTACAGGGGCCTAGGACCAAACTTATTAGAGCCATAAGTCTCCCAGTGGGTTGCCAGATACAAGGATAATCCACATCGAGAAGGAGAAGACACGCTGCAGGGAATTCACTGTGTTGTTTGTCTCTGTTTCAAAAAACACTCCAAATTTACAAATTTGATTTCAATTTGAGTCTGTTTAAACAGGCCAAGCTGCAGTTGGTTTAGCTTTGCCTTGCCTCCAAAACAAAGTGTGCTCCTTGATTTATCCTTCCATCTCCCACTTGGCACATGGGCACACAAGAAGGAAAGAATTACAGTTTTGGACAGCGCCAACTTAAATAGTGGCAGTTAATATTAATCGTTACTGGATTTTGTATTTTTGGACCACACTCAACAAATAAACACATTCCCCAATAAGTTACATAATATGGCATTAATGCTCAATGTTTGTCCTCAATTGAAAGTACACACATGAACATATCAAGTCAATACATAATGTACAACAAAACCATTATAATGAAATTGAATTTGTTTCTGTCGGGAAATGCAACTTTCAGGCCACAAACTGTGCTTTATTTCCATACAAAGTCCTCTTTTGATTGGGCACTTTAAATGGCAAACATGCATGTCCAATTTACTGACTGAGCACTGTGATGTATTGTAGTGGCATGCGTGGAGTTGGGCGCATTAAGTGACTGCTGCTCTGTTGCGTTTGACATGGGAGCATCATGACCTCAGCGCCTCTGAACGCTTGGCTTCAGGCCTGTTTATTAGCAATGGAGGTTAAACGCACTATATGGGCCACAGTCAAATTTCCAGCATGAGTCATTATAGGCTATTGTTTTAAATCAGAAGCCTAGATAAGTTACAGATGATCCGATTTAGCATAACTGCACAATACGCTGCTAGCCATTTAAGCTTAAGACATGAATGCAACAGCCCTAATTAATATGTCACAGCGAAAATATTTTAATGGTTTACAAATGGCGGCGAGTACAGTCTGCCGTGTGCCATTTATTTACAGTGAGTGTGAGACTTCGTGGCATGAGGCGAATTCTTAGACATCTAAATTAGAGAGGGGCCCTGGTGTCGTGGGTTTGGGATACATGTGCACGTCCTACCAGACCCCCCTCCTCTGCACACTGTCCCGACCTTCTCCTTTGCATGTACCCTAATCAGTGCCAAATGGAGGATTTTTGGGCAGAGAGAGGAAGGAAGTCGTCGTATTGAATGAGAACCTTCCATTTTTATTTTTTACAGCCGCGTCACATACTGTTAGACCCCCCCTCCCCGCATAGATGCACTTTCATGTGTCCCAGTTAGTGGTCGCACGGCAGAAAGGGCCAATTGCTCATAATTAAGAGGTATTTGTTTGGGAGCTGCAGGGTGCTAAATTCTTCATACACATGGCATCCAATCCATGCACTGGCAGTGTGGCGAAATATTCTCACTGAAATTTCTGAATAAATTATGTATAAGCGTAAAATGATACACAAAGCTAGCCCTTTTGCACTTTCTACCCCATTTGAGCCAATGTTGAATGCATTCCACACTTTTCTTCAGGCATATGCTAGCAATTATTAATTAAGTAATAAGAGAGAAAGAGCAGTAAAAGCTAAGGCCTCATACCCATTAAAGTTTACTATGTGTTTGTTTTTCAGTAGGGTTTTAATGCCGCTGATGTAACCACAGGGAAGAGCTGGAGCTGAGCAGATAAACAAATTAAATGAGGGTTAGTGAAATTATTGCCATAATTGTAAAGACTGGGTCAGTACAGGTCTGTCCACTCTTGTAAGCTTTGATCATTTTTCATTTAATGTAGCCCTGATAGTAATATTGTTGTCAGTCATGCTCAAGAAAGAAAGCAAACTAAAATAATATAATACAGTTGAATGCCGAAGGATGGATTCTGTGCTGAAAAGGTAATTTTTTAAAGTACAGACACTTTGTGGCTAGAATTAGGTCTGTCACGATAATTACTATATCAATTTATCGTTCAGTATATGATAGAAGGAACAATATTTTTTTGGGGGGACAGTATTTATTATATGTACATTTCATTTGCACCACAGGAATATTTGTTATAGTTTGACTATATGACACAATTTTGGGTTTCGGGTTCATACAATTTTGGGTTGTAAAAAGTTAATGAAATAATAATAATCCATCAGTTTTATATAGCACTTTTCTGGACAGAGGTGCTTTATGGATCATTACTCATTCACTCCATACCCAGAGGTGGTAGCTGTAGCCACAGCTGCCATGGAGCAGACTGACAGAAGCGAGGCTGCCAATCTGCACCATCGGCCCCTCCAACCATTGTCACTCACACACACATTACTTTCATACTAGGCAATGTGGGTGAAATGCCTTTCCTGTTTCATTCTGCTATTTCATTTTTTTACACAATATTGTAAATTTTGAATAGTTATTGTGGTTTAAATCTACTCTTAGGTCAGTGGCCTAAATTAATTTCAATGTCATTGTTTATCATCTATATTTACTTCACTTCAAAATGTGTAATCATGACAGGCCTAATTAGAATCATCTTCACAGAATGTTTGATTTGCCAGATCCCTGGTACACTGTGTGAATGCTGTAGATCATCTTAGCTCAGTGAGAAACCACAAACAACAACTCCAGTGTGTCAATACAAATTTGATAAACAGTTCAGTTGAGCGCAGCACTGCAGTGTCTAGTGGCCTCAGTGTTGCGGAAATTATCTGATGCTCCACTCTTTACTGAATGTCTTTCCCCCGCTCTTCACTCCTAAAACCTGTGCATTAAAGCCTACAGTCTGGACTTAGGGTTAGGGTTAGTATAAAATATAGTTAAAGGTCCTATATTATTCAAAATGTACTGTATGTTGTTATCTCCTGAAAAACATACCTGGAGTTGTAGTCACATATTTAAGTAACCTTTATTATTAGTCTGCCTATACATCTCTAAATCTCAAATTGTGATGCAGTGGTAGTTTACGACAGCACTCTTTGTCTTTTCTTCAATAGAAACTGGCAATTCCTGGGCTGAAATCATCCAATTGATTTTAGTGAACGTCAGTTTAAAAACACAGTAGAGCACTTTCTGAATTACCACGTGACATCACAAGGTGGAACAGAGTGTTTTGGGTTTGAGAGAAGAACTCGGTCTGAATATGCAGGATTTGTTTATTAAACATGTGTGAATGAAACAAAACACAACTCCAGGTTTGTGATGAGGAAACAACAATATAACATAGATAAGAATGTAATGTAAAATGGGCCCTTTTAAAATTCTTCTGCAACACAAAAATATTGTAAATATATGTTAACAACCCTGCTTTGAAAAGAAGTCCCTCCACCTCCAGGTCCTCTCCTTCTGGTCCCTCTTGAGTTTAGAGCGACTGTTAGTGGCACTGCTGCGGGCCTGCTGCTGACATGGCAGAGCCTGTCTGGGTCACAGAGTCAGTTGGCACCAGAGCTAATGGTCCGGCCCGTCCCCCCTGGAACATGGAGCCACGCGATGACAGGCCGATGGGCAGAGCACAATGCAGTGTAATTTGTGAGGGGCCACGCTGTGAGAGGAATGATGGGTAATTAAGAAGAGGACACAGAGAGACACTGGGAGGGCTCCTGACAGATGACAGGTTATTGGCTATATGCACCCACAGTCAACAAACACACCATCTATTCTTTTTTCTCAGTAATTAGTTCATTTACCCAGGTAATTTACTAATACTGCACATGCTTTTGGAAATTAACTCCAGAAGAAGTTAACCTGCCCAGGGACTGAAGATAGAAATTAGCTTTAGCTAAATCTGGTGTAAAGCATCTCTTCTTGTATGAGATTAATGTGTTTGCACATGGTCTTTGTTAAAATAAATCAAAAAATAGACCAAACTAAAAAGAAACTTTGAAGAATCCAAAAGAAATTTGCTGTTATAGAATTGTTATTTTGGTTTGCATAGCTAGTAGCCTTTTTGTTCCAATTATGTAATTGTTTTGTCATTTATCAACCACTTTGGTAGCACCAAAGCAAACTAGACTACCAGTCATTAATAATGTGATTCTCTCTCTCTTTCTCTCACTCTCCCTCTCACTCCCTCTCTCTTGCTCTCTTTTTATCTCTCTCTGTCTTTCTGTCTCTCTCTCTCTTTCTCTGTCTCTCTCTCCATCTCTCTCTCGCTCTGTCTCTCTCTCTCTCTTTCTCTCTATCTCTGGCTCTCTCTCCATCTCTCTCTCCATCTCTCTCTCTCTCTCTCTCTGTCTCTCTCTGCTTCTCTCTCTCTCTCTCTCTCTCTCTCTGCTTCTCTCTCTCTCTGTCTCTGTCTCTCCGCCTCTCTCCGTCTCTCTCTCTTGTGTGTATGTGATGATCGTGTCTGGTATCAGGTGGTCTTTGTAACAGATCTGTGGTCTCCTGCTGTGACAGTAACATGTGTACAAGTCCAATACCACACAATTACACCACTTTAACTGCACTGACACCGACCACCATCACTATTAGTCCTATACTCAACTTAATCAATTGCTTTTCATCATTGATAATCTTTTATTTAACCAGGCAAAACACTTGAGAACTAACTCATTTACAAACATGACCTGGCCAAGATGCACCAGCAGGAAAAAAACTTATTCACGTAGTCACAAAGATGAACAACAATAGAAATAGAGGCAAATTTAAATATGCCTGATTTTTATTGTATTAAAAATGTGAAAAACAGAACTAGATCATTTTAAAATGTTTGGTCCAAATGGGAGACTTATGTTTCAAAGAATGAGTTTGTCAGTGCTTTTGACTCCATTCACAGATCACAACATTTTGCTGCCACGGTATAACTAACAACTAGCCTGCTAATGTGTACTTCCTGATTATCAGAAAAAATAAAACACATTATAATTAGATGCAGACAGTGCACAGCAGCCATATTTTGAGCTGCTTATATCTGTACTGGATCAAGACAAATTTTGCTTGACATTATTTATCATATAATATAATATAAAAATGAATATACTGAACAGACATGAACATTATATGAAGTCATGATACTTTGCAGCTGATGGCATCAACTTTCCGAGGGGGTGTGATGCTAACTAAGATAACTGTGAGGCTTTGTTAAACTTTAGTCTGAGCTGTATTTTCATGTAATCTGACCAGAAAGAACATAATTACAACACCAGGTTATTTGTAATGTTAAACAAATCCCTTTCCAATAAAATGACAGTCACAAGCTAGCCTGCATTAGCCAACATTTTTTCAGTTACTCACCTTTTTTGTTGAAAATCAAGCACCTAAACTGGACCACGAACACTAGTATTGATCATAGGCTCCTAAAAATGTGTTTAAATCCATTTTGTTTTTTTGTTTTTTTTCTTTTTCACACGTGACTCTGTTTAATTTGTGCAATGTTTCTCTATGCTCTAAAAATTGGTAAACATTGTACCAGTACACATACATGTAGAATACCCCCAGCATGATGTCACAGCAATTTATATTTCATAATTTTCTAATAGGTCTATGTATAGCAGAAAAAAAAAAGTCTCTTCTCCGACACTTAACTCTTTCCCGTGTTTCTCCTCTTCCTCTTAGAGTCTTTTCATCTTCACCACATTCTACAGCTGGAGCCTAAACCACAAGAGCTGATCCTGGAGCTACACCCTGTGCGCTCTTATTTTCCCACAGACCTGTACAAGCATTTCTATCACTGTACATCTCCTTCACAGCCACTAAATCACCCACGCTCACCCAAAACCCCAGTGGTTGCAGTCTACATCCTATCGGCACAGTGCAACAAAATAGGAGCTGTCTTGGGATAGTTCAGAAAAAAGAGAAGGTAGAGCTTTAGGAAGTGGCAGAAGTTGTGTGAGAATTTTGGGTTTGAGGGAGAGGTGTGCTTACTAACTGTTATTCTTATAACGTTCTTATAACCGAACGTATATTCTTTAAAATTTTTCCGTCTAAAATGTACTAATATTGTGGTCAGACAAATGTGTGCAAATTGGCTTTATACAAAGTCTAAACAACTCATAAATTAATTTCTGAGTAAGTTGCCCATCAGTTGCTATGTAACCTCTAGAGCTTTAGATATTGATGTAAAGGACATCCTGGGACATGCCATTTGTCTTAATGATTTTAAACATGACAGGAGATACTGAACAGTGCCATGTCCTAACACACATGGGGCATCAGCCTATACCGACATGTGAGAACAGTTTGCTGCAGCCACATTTTCAGATGAGAGTTACTGTTGTGTATAAATAAGTGAGTTTGTTTGTCTTGGTGCAGGACATGGAGAGAGCCCGAGCAGGACGTCCCGAGGAGGAGGGTGCTGAGGGCTGGGAGAGACTCTTTGATCTGGAGCTTGTCTGCCATGCTGTTTTCCTTCAAGGCTTCCTGGTATGTTTCAGTAGACACCAGCGAGTCCCGCTCTCAGGGGTCGGCACTAATGGATCAGTTAAAGAGGCCTCTGCTTTACGGCCGGGCTAAGTGTTATCATGTGGGGTTAAAGACACTGACCACGAGCGCTCACTCTGATAGGAGCCTGCTCCCCGGGGATTACAGTAGGCCCTGTGCCAAGGCCACGAGCCAATTGAAAGAAAGTGCCTCTCATTCTGTGTTTTGTTTTGCTTCATTTATCTACCTCCCATCTCTCCTTTCTTCTTCTGGTCTTGTTGGCCCCCTGTCCCGCTGTAAAGCTCCTGATGCTGTTTGAAGCCATTAGTCAGCCGCGCAGACAGAGAGCTGACGATGGATTCCAGAGGCGGAGGTGAGGCCTTTCATATACAGGGCTTTATCCTGGGAGCTGTCAGGGCAGAGGGCTGCTCTAGGACCAGGTCCAGATAAGGATCACAGAGACTGGCTGCCTCTGTAAGTGAGCGTTCAGACCAGTGTTTTTGTTTAACGAGCCCTGCGCGGCCTGGATTGACAGCTCATAGGCCCGCTCTAATTGAATGTGATAGATCTAGTCATTAAGTTAATTGGCAGCTGGTTTTGATCAGGGCCTGTCACACTCGCTCACAGACGTTATGGCATCATTTCTGTGGTCGATTGAGAAAAGTCAGCGGCCAATAGCGGCACTGTTAGAAGGTAGTGGACCTCTGAGATGAGAGCTTTCATCACATCAGGCTGAAGCATGCGGCGGCTACATGTATGGATAGAGCTGTAGGTATGTGCACGCTGCAGCACCAGGCCTTTTTTGTGGTCATACAAAGTGCACTCACTCTATTATTACATATAAGAACATCATTTTAATAGAGCTTTTGTATTTTATAGTGAACTTGATGAGAGATTACCCTGGTTAAATTAAAGAATAAAAGACATGATGTATGTTACACTGATTTGCAGAGGGCAGTGTGCAGAGGCCATGATAATTTGTTGAGCGCTCTAATAAAAGCACTTGACATTTTTACCATTACACATACATATACATACACACACATATACAGCAATAATAAATAAACATTTAAACTAAAGTAAAAACATGTTTGTTTTTTCTTTCAGTTTGAATGTTATTATTGGACTGAAAAATATACTTCCTTACAGTAAGCTGGCTTGCATCTCCACAAACCCGACTCTTACTTGGCCTGGAAGTGGGCCCCCACTTGCTTGTCTGTATGGAAATAGTTTTCCTTTGGCTATAATATTCCACAGTTGACCTTATTCTGCCCTGGCCAGTTGCCTCTAAATGCTTCTCAACCACTTTGTGGTGGCAGTTCCAATTAAGCTTGAATCTCCTTCTTTTCTATGGTGAATCTGAGAAAAATTTCACCACTACAAGTATGTTGATTTGTGTAAACCTGAGTAAAATTCTCAGTGAGGCTTTAAAATTTATTTGATGTGAGATTGACAGCCCCATGCAAAATAATACAACCCCAATGATGATGGTGGCTCCCATGGCAACTTACAAAATAAAGTGAGTGGCATAAAAGTCACTGATGTCCATGAAAAATGTTCAAAAATATTTTCTTGAACTCATGCAGGTGACATGCGATCTTCTTAAAGTTGCATAGTGTTGCTTTAAAATTAATCGATATTAAGATAATAAATAAACACTCACATTTGAGTATGGCTTCCTCCTTTCTTATGGAGGCATATTTTATTATGAACATGTCGGCGCCTTAACTTCTCCTTTTTGCACACCTTAACATCCGAGTGTAGTTGGAAGGTGGTCGTAAAAGTAGCCTATAACACGTGTTTCAAATTGGCCATTGGTTATAGATTGGTTTACAAGGCTGGCTGCTTATCGGGCCAGTGGCGTTTCCCTGTGTTGATAAAGCACCAGGGAGTTGTGGGTCAATTAGTTTGCCACAGCCGAAATTCCTACACACAAGCCAATTAAAGCAGTGCCATGTCCCAGAGTCCTCTGCAAACAGCTTATTCTAGTCCGATGCCATTACGTTTAAACACTGAGGCAGATTTCCACAGTTACTGCTAAAGTTAAAGCATGTGTTTTCTGTGTTTTAATGACTTTGTGAGGAATATGCCAAAGGTAAACAGAATATGTAAAGAAATAAACAAAATCAAAAGGGATTGAGTGCAGTTCAAAGCAGCACAAAGAAGCGCTTCGGGCCAGAGCGGTGTCAGATAAAACAAAAGATGATTACACCAAGTTTATTTTCCACTCAGCTCAGTTTGTCTGTGTCACAACTGAGCAGTAAACTTTTCCCCTTTGTCCAAATGAAAGTGCTTACTGTCATATGCTTTTATTTTGAAGGCTTTTGTTCATGCAAATAGTTTTTTGGAGAAATAGAGCAATGAAGCCATAATTTTTATTCGATGCATCAGGAAATTATTTAGTTTGTTTTCAAAGATGCGGATATTAGGAATAAATAAATCTAATATTTTGAGCTTATTGCTTATCAAAACCATAATAACACGGCTTTTACTTATGATTGATTGTAGCATTTCTTTCAGAAATAAAATTCAAAACAGCTCTCATTTCTAGGGAGATTTTTTTTTTTAACCACCCCATTCTAACACTTGCCGTGACAGCGACAATTTTATGAAAATCCATTAATATAATGAATCAACTACTGTAACTAAAATGGATTACTAAGAATACCATTTACAGTTTACACTTTAAGTATCCTTAATATAAGTTGAAGAAAGACTTAATTCATAATGAATATAGTTTATTTTTAACAATTCAGGCTTAGTAACTATACTTAATCAAGGGCTGCACTATGTATTTGTAATGAAAAGGTCTTCCTTTACATTTTATTAAGCTGTAGTTATTATAGAGTCTCACCTAAATCTTTGCTTCAAGCACCAGAATGGCAGGATTCCCTCTAAAAATTGTTGAGAGGAGCAATCTACTGCACTTTGAAACACTATCTGCATTTTTAAGTTGATGTGACTCAAATCTATTTTCACACAGTGTCAAACTTCAGACAAACCATATAATGTGATCAGCCCAGAGTGGAACACCTTGTGCCTGCTGTCCGCTGCTCTGGGCCCTGTGGTAGACGGGGCTTCCTGGCCATAGCTGCTCTCCCTGCGGCCAGTGTCTCCATACAGAACCACTTAGGCCGGCTGCCACAGGTATGCAGACTCTGTGGCAGTCAGCTGATCCGCTCGGACAGGCACGGGCGGCGGCGGCACCCTGGGACAATCTGCCTTTAAAGCCCAATTACAGTCCCCCATTTCAAAGAGCAACGGTAGAAGAAGATACCAGCCCCGATAAGGGACACATGGGTTCCATCACACTTAATTGAAGCAGGGTTTCCTGAAAATGAAAGTGGCCTGAAGCAGTGGAGGAAAACAAACACATAGAAGGGCATAACAAGCAAGCTTAAAGTAAAAAAAGATTTAGGAGACAGTGTCCTTCTCTCTTTTTTACTGGACAATATTGTGTCTTGAAGAGCACCGTGAGTTTCGCAGTCCTTCCAAACCTGATTACTGCTATGCTAAAACCTCAGACAATGCTGTGGTCAGTGTGCAAACCAAGAGTCTTCTCAGATATGGACCATTCATTGTTGTCTTTGTTTTCACTTTATTTTTCTGATATAAAAGCATGGAAAACCTGCAGTGTGCACTTTAATGGGTTTAAGTCTATCTTCTATTGCAATACCAAAATATTTAAATGTCAATTTGTTGAAACATCAGTCTGTTTGGATGGTTGCATGATGAAAGGCAGGTCCATATTGGCACAGGAAACTTGTTTATAGAAATAACACTAAAAAGCATACATTAAAAAAAAACACCACCAATAAAAACATGTAAACGTGAATAAATATTAGTAATACATGAGATATTTCTGAGACTGGAAGAGATTGTGTACATTTAGATAATATCTAACAGTGAACATTAATGAAACTTTGACAAGCAGTTTTTATGTTTGTTTTTTGTTGGTTTGTTTGTTTGTTTGTTTGTTGGTTGGTTGGCTTGTTTTTTATTTTTACTTATTCACCTGCGTTTCAGTTTGCATTTTTTAACTGTATATTTTTGTGCTTTTACTGTTTGCTGCAGTGTCTCGGATAGACAGGGTTGCATGAGGAAGGACATTTGCCAAGTCATTGAATGTCGTAAGTCTCATTATAAACTCTGGCTACGCCTAAAGTAAAAAACGAAGAAGTTCAGTTTGCATCTAAAAGAGAAATGTATCCCGTGCATGTCTAATAAAGGTTTGCACAGAAGCTCCCTGTTCTTCAGCCCGCTCCCATGAACCAGGATGTATTTAGCATTTACAATTTCTCATTTAGGGGTATATTATTACCTCTCTGGCACTAGGCCCCACTGTTTGAATCCCCTGGCTTTAATGTTAAATCATGTGGACATTAAAGTCTTTCCTTGACTTACAAGACATGACATTTCTGGAAACATACAACCCGGGTCAAAGATGGAGCTTGTTAGAGGATTGCACACAACCACAAATTCACCAAGAAAATAAAAAAGAGGAAAAAAAAGTTGACACGAGGGACAAAGACAGTGCTGTGTTTGGGCTCTTTTGTCCAATTTGCTTTATCATGGCAAAAGTTTGTTTGTTATTGACTATGGCTCCTAACAAGCGGTGCAAGCATCAAGGGGATATGAGAATGAGGAGATAAACCCCGCGGTACAGCGCTCCTCTGATCTTAAATGAGGAACATGTTTTGTTAAAAAGGTCAAATATGATTAAAAGCCGATGTGTATCGTTTGATCACAGACCACTTCTCTTGATTATCTATGGCACCTATACAGTCTCATTCTGCGGTGTTCATCAAACTACTCCCTGTAAATATAATTATGTTTACAAAGCCTATATTGATTTTTAAATCTCTTATTTTACCCGCTTTCATAATCTTGTGTCATTTCACTTAGGTATGATCTGGTAAACAAGTCAATATAGCTTTGGCATCATGGAAGATTCATATATTTCAGTTTATTTTATTTTATTTTATTTTTTTTTAGATAAGAGCAATGCCTCTCTCTTATTTTGGTCAAGTTTGTCCACTGATTTAGATATTTTACTTTACCTATCCTTAGCAATTGGTTTGCAATGGCCCCCAGCTAACTCACTGACTCCGTGCAGACGTGTCCTCAGGTGAATTGTATTAACTTTGGATCTCTAACTTATCGCAACTCTAAACTCCCATATATAGGAGTGAAAGTAATGTTGAAAACTATGAGCTATAGGTTGTAAACTGAAGTGGAGACACCTTAACAAGAGAAATAAACAATTTAAAGCCTGCATTAGGTCACTTTTTTCATGGAGGAAATGAGACCTCTCCATGGAAATGATATTGGCTTTCCCTGAAATATGACGCACTATGGCATTAAACTCTAACATTTGTGTCATTTCAGATGTTTTTATTGCTTAAAAATACCCCCAAATCATGCATTCTCGCAGTGAGCGGAGTCGTCTCTCCAAATCAGACCTGTAACTTGGCCTTTTTGCTCCATGTGCCGGTCTTGAGAGATACATGTAATACAATACTGTGGATTATTCTGGCATATTCCATAATATATCCATGCAGGCAAGCAGGTGGAAAAGTTACAATAGCAACATTTCGACTGGCTTTACCCAAACCGGTTTGAGTTCTTTGGTTTGGTTTGATTTATTGGTAGATATCTGTTTCCATTTTAACATCTCTTTGCGCAGTGCATTGGGTTTAGGTAATGTTAGATTCATTATCCACTGGACATTTAAGATTTTTGATGCAAGTACTGTCAATTGATAAAAAAGAAACAGCTGTTGTTAGCATGCGCTAGCTTTGTTGGGACCCCTCAAACAGCTCGATACAATTCACTTTAGACAGTGGAAACACTTACCGTACATATCCGTGCCAAAGCAAACCAATGGAAATAAGGCTATAGTGTACCTTTAAGTAGAAAGCGAAAAGTTAAAATACCACATTAACTTACATTCTTAGATTTTGTAGCATATTGAAAACATTAGGAGCTTTCTGAGTTGTGAGAATGTTCTTAACAAGTGCATCTCTCTGTACTAAAGTTTGTACTAAAGGGAGTTAAGTCTTCATTTGTTGCTGTTACCGTTGCTTTGTTGTTGCGTGTCCATTTCAGAAGACACAGTTACACAAAACAGGTTAGAGACGTGTTTGGTCTTCATAGCCTCAGAGCTCAAATGCAGCCAGCCGTGACTCCAGCTCTCGATTTGTCTAATTATGTGCACTTTGTTTGCCATTAAACTGGGCCAGAGAGACACTTAATGATCTCACAGAGGAGCAAATTACAGACTTAATATTGTGATCTTTAATTATACTTTACTAGCTACCTTCCCATTTGGCAAAGTTATTTTAAAGTCTTATTTTTCCGAATAGACAAGGCGAGCCCTCTGCACGCTGTTTACACATCCCACAAACTGCTAATACATTTGGAGTGCACCCCCCCTTTGCCTCAGCCCCTCTCTTCCTTAATTGCCCAACATCATGAGGCAATTTGGGTTTTTTAATCACCGTTTTAGCAGTTATAGCGTGGCTGTCCGATTTCCTGCAACTAAAGTGTGTAGTGCCATTAGTGCGAGTTAATTCCGCACAGCAGGCCGGCAGTTGTGCGTGTGATGCTCTCGGGACTCAAACAACAAGGATCACAATGGAAAAGCTGAGCTCACGGGCTCAATCACACCGCTTTGTTGTGGCTGGCTTTGCATTCTTTGGAGATTGTTGGTGAGATGTATCCATGCATGGGACATAATGAGATACTTTCATGTCAAATTTCAGGTATTTTCATTGTTGATGTTGACTCATAGAATACAACTAATTGTTTGTTTTTTAATTATATATTGGCATTTTTGGTCATGCTCGTCTGTATAAAACTCTCTTTGTGTCAGTATACAAAATGCAGGATATGGGATGGATAAATTGCTAATTATCTTTCAGATATCATCTCAGGTAAGAACTGATTAAAGTACAGTAACAGTTCCACCAAAGTCAAACACATTCAATACAAACATTAAAGCCTCACAGCAAAAGAGTTAACCTAAAAAAAAAAAAAAAAAATTAAAAACACACATCATATGACAGGGTTTGCTTCTCAACCAATATGACTCATAACTTTGTCTCATGGAGGGCTTGACACCTGCTTGTGTCCATCGAGATGTTATTGCTTTGCCTGGAACATACAACAAAATGGTATAGATCATATTTACCTTCATGGAGAGTGTTCTTGGAAATCTGATGCAGTACTGCTTTAATGTTCATTTTTATTTTTATACTGAAGTCAACTTTCTGATTACAAATACTGTCCACATTTTTATTAGAGTCTGATCACTGTATCACCCATCACACAACTTTACATTGGTTATGGTCATTCAACACATCAGGGGTCCTTAAATGGACCAGAGCCACAGTGGGCCAATCCTAAAACTTTGCTACTGTGTACCTTCATTGGGCTGAAGTAAAACCTGTGGAAGTGGTTTTACAACTGTATTTATACATGTCCTTATTCCCATATGCCAGACTATAGACACAGAATCTCACCATTTTGGCTCTGACGCACTTTTCAGCCTTTAAGTCAAACAAGCACTGCAACCCAGCGGGTCATATATTAAAACTCATGCACTTACAGAGTGAAAAGCAAAACAGAGAGACTTCTTGTCCTATTTTAAACAGTGTCTTATATAAACGTAGCGGGGGCTGGGTGATATCTGATAAAATAGATCAAAATTACATTATTGGCTTTTATAGCCCACTGAAAACACAGCCTGAAGGTATGCTGTTTGGCAGAGAGCGGCTCGTAATATGTCCAAGAATTGTTACCATCTGGCTCCACGGCAGGGAATACTTCTCTCTTAAAAACCTCAAAGTCAAAATGATATAAGTCAAACGCAGCATTCATAACCAGGTTGGCTTTTATGGATGCCTGTCCACTTCGATTCGGCTCCACTCAGTCTTGGAGATAACTCGGACAATTTTGAAAGCTCTTTTCTCTTAAAAGGGGGTTTGCTGTTACATTCTGGCAGGGCACTGTGGATACAACTTCATATTTCAGGTCATTAGGAGGTAATCTTTTTCATAGGACCAAAGATCAGACAACAAAACTGAGATCCTGAAGTTTGAGTCACATCCTTCACCAACAAAATGCACAATATGCTTGTCTCTGTCTGGACAGGAGAATGCGCTCCCTTGACATTTTAACCCCTTTTTGGGAGCTACACCCCTCTAATCACACTCCTGTACACAGTTTCGACCCCATTATCTTATTATGAGATTACAATGTCAATGCGCTCACAATTGTGACAATTACAGTAAGTGGTGCAGTAATTTTCAGCATTAAATGGGCTCTTTGTGCAGCGCAGCTCCACAGACTGTCACCGGGTGAAGCCCTGTGAATCACATGCACTTTTATGTGCACAATAAAGAGTATAGGTATACTTATGAGGACAGTGGGCGAGCTGACAGGCCCTGGGCTGTGCAGATGAAACATGAGTGCTGTTTAGAGCACTGGAGCAGAGTGTTTTCTCACTGCCTCCTTGACCTGTCACTATTGATGATGTGTGTGAAGGGGACAGCGTGCTGATATCCTCTGCCCCCTCCCTCACCACCGCCCCTCCCTCTCTGGCGCCCGCTATGAGAGAGAAAGCTGTTGTTAATAAAAAGTTTTCAAAGAATGGGATGAAAAGGAGGTGAAATTGAGCGGCCCTGGCTGTATTATTTCTTCTCCGTATGGGAGCTGGCCTCTCGCGGTCTCTCCGACGCTCTCAGACCAGGAGGGGGTCGCTGGCTCGGTGACCATTACTGCCCCGGGGCCAAAGCAAATCATTTGCCTCTCTGAGGCTTCAAAGGGGAGCAATTACACTTAAGTAACCAAATGAATAGATAGCCCAGCTTGGCAGCAGTTTGGGGGAAACAGTGGAGGCCTTTGAGTGAAGAGGCACCACACCTTTGGAGTAATATGTAACGGCTCGCAATGCTGAAAAGAGGACCAAAGTAAACAGCAAAATATTTCCTCACTGAAGAAAGCGAAAAGGAGGAGCTAGTGAAACGTGTCCAAACCAAAACAACAACATTGTTTAGAGCGGTTTACCAGACCAGATGAGAGCTTTTAGACTCCACTTGTGCCATTAAACAAATAAAGAGCCAACCACTGCAGTGTGCTGCATTTCACACACAGTTTATGTGA
The DNA here is from genome assembly GCF_026225935.1 of Boleophthalmus pectinirostris. Taxonomy (NCBI): domain Eukaryota; kingdom Metazoa; phylum Chordata; class Actinopteri; order Gobiiformes; family Gobiidae; genus Boleophthalmus; species Boleophthalmus pectinirostris. The sequence goes on along the minus strand of NW_026571190.1, from coordinate 22,103,247 downwards.
TGGCAGGCAAGAAACACAGTCTAAGCAACCATTTAGTAAAGAGATCAGCTTTCAATTAGTTTAAATAAACTGGCAAATCATTATTTATTCTTGTCCACTGTACATGCAGCAAAGAAAACATAAGCAGGGGAGGAGCAGAGTATCAAACTCCAATATAAATCAGTGCTCCTGAATCTGGGCAGCACCGTGGCTAAAGATAATTGCAGTGTTTTGAGTGCGTGGCTGTGCTACTGCTGAAAGCCTGAGAAAGGCCCATTGACCAGAGTGGAGACTGGGAGCTGCACAGTGGAGCTCACCTGTGGAGAGCGCTCTATAGCCACAGAGACAGCACAACAGCTGCCAGGGTTGTAAGTCCAGGCACCTACTGGAGCCACGGCATGGACCTCTTTCAAAGCACTGCCACTTAGTAACAGAAGGCATGTGCCAAACTTGCAGAAAGAGAAAGAATAGTCCCGCTTGGAGTTCACTAAATATCAGCAGCACTCTCTTTTTCAGCCCTCCTCTGTCCCCCCTGCCTCTGCCCTTTCTCTCCATCCTTTAGTCTATTATAATTCCTCCATAAAAGAACAATGGGTGAGTGAAAGACCCCCAAACCACTCAGATATATCAACAATCGGCAGGGTAGAAGGAAGAAGGGGGGACTATGCTGAAGTGTGGAAGCCATCAATTACTGTGGGCCTTAAGTTAACATCCCAGCAGGATATGAGCATTAGAATGCAGATATGGGCAGACATTGGGCAACAGATGCCGAGCGAAGCGGTCAAAAGAGCAGAACATGTGCAGTGTGGGACGCTGCCTCGGAATCTACAGAAGAATGGAAAATTAAGTTGAATGATGATTGTAGCAGTGGCTGAAAAGGGCTTTTGTGAGAAGAAAACTGGAATTATGGCTTTGAGATGAGCCAAAAACCTCAGTAATGTCCCATATGCTGCAGTGTGCAACAAGTGTCCCTCAGCTTCATTTCTCCATCCACAAACGCACCGTGATGCCTTCAATGGCTTTGAGCTAACAGGATTTTCCTATTTCTCTATTCTCAGCGCTCAGCAAGACCCGGCCTCTGGGCTTCCTCCTCGCGCTGCTAATTTACACTAGCCTGCAGGCTTCCTTCACAGTCAGAACACCGCAATTGTATTTTCAGGCTCATTAAGCAATAGCACACGAACGGGGGCAGCTCTGACCCCCCATCTACTTTCCCGTCCTCTCCCGGTAGGAAGAATGAGGATATAAATAGTTGGATGATAAAATGCACTTTAAATATATTTGAGTTTTGATTCCATGTTGGAGCCAGGTCGTCATTGTGGGACTCTTCTGAGAACCAATCCGGCTGCTCTGTGGAAAAGCCCTATTCAGGAGCAGGCCATGCGTGTTTATTTGAAAGAGACCCCCGCTTTCTTAACTTCCCACCCGGTGCCATTGTTCCACTTTTCATGGGGAGGACTTTGAAATTGTAATCTCAGGATATTCAAACACACACATTTGTTGTGACCTCTGGTGCCTGCAATAACATTATTACTATCAGACAAGCTCTGTCACTTTGGATCTGGGCTGTTTTGTCCATAGTTATCGTTTAACAAGGCAATAGCCCACGTTTTACAAATGAAATATGGAAACAATAACATCTACAAAGAACATTTAAGATTTAAAGAAGTGTGGAAATGTTGTTGACATTAATGTTATTATGCTCTGGCCTTGCAGAAAGCAGTTAATAAGATCAATTAATGTGTTTGTGGTTTAGGGGAGTAAATCATTATTTTCAAGTATTTTATATATGCTGTAGGCTATTTGTTTCTATCAGCAATGTAAAGCAACAAGTCAAGAGGTCAATAAACTTCTCTAATCAAACAAGATTATTCATTTTATTTTTATGCAGTAAGTTACACTACCATAACTATAAACCATTTTCAAAATGACACATAGCTGTACTTTGGGGTTTGATTCTTTTTTCAGATAATATTTGTCTTACTGATGCGACCAATATTTACCAATAATGATATATTTCAAAACCAAGCCCCAAGTTGTCATTAAGTTCCTGAAGTGACTTATCTCTTACGTTAAAACTGAAACAAAATACATTTTCTCAGATATAACAAAAATTTTCACAAATAGAAAAAAACAGAAACAACAATAATCAAAAGATAGTTATGGACCAGATAACAATAAGCATCCCCCAATAACGCCAGTGCCTAGTAGCACTCATATAACTCGCCCCTCAGTTCATAATGTTTTATAGTGTGAGTATATTAAATATTACTGAGCAAATAGCTGTGATTTCTTTGCTTTGGCTCGGTATGGACTAAAGCCAGCAGTATGACAGAGCCCTTCTCTTGCTGTGCTCTAGCAGGGCCCTGGCTGTGAGCAGTGTGTGTGATTGTGGCTACATTCTTGGTTTGGTGAATGTGACCACGGAGCAGCCACACTGAGCTCCCAGTCCACAGCGCTCCACCGATTTCGCCCACTCGTATTGTCTACACACTTTCCTCAAGAATGTGGATTTCTATGGTCTTCGGCAAGCCAAACCTAATTGCCAATCGCATTGTCACCTTTTGTGTTTGTTTTACTTTTCAATGTAATATGTCTCTGTAGAATAAGTCTTTCACTCCTGTTGTAACTAAAAGCTCCACTGGACTCTTTATTGCCTAATTGCTTTTTTACAACCCCCAAAAAAGAAGCCATGATGGAGGCAATTTGCTTGGTTCAGTTGGAGAATATTTTGCTCATTACAGTGGAACATAGGGCACGCTGATGCCGCAAGAGGAAGTGGCTTTGGCAGGCCACGTCAAACTGGCATTTAAGTGCAGGATTCAAGCGGGTCTGATGTGGACGGGATCAACTTGTTAAGTCAAATGAAAGGTCAAAATATTTTCCACAGCGTTGCGCAAACTCCATAAATGCTGTCCAAATAGCTAAAGTGCCTTGCTGCAAGCCTGTACCTCACATTCACATAAGAGCCGTGATGAGGCAAAAAAGTGAAATAGTGTATTGTTACATTTATGGGAACTTGGGGAAGAAAAACAACATTCAAGAGAAATAGTTTTAAAAGTATTTTTGGAAAGCACTACAATATATAATTGAAGCATTTGTAATAGGAGTTGGAATAACCTTTTTGAACATAAGCACTATTTTGTATTACTCTGCACTATTTGGTATTGGTTTCTAAAATGACAACACCATGTATTGATCACTAAATGTAACATACTGTATATTCTTTGTTAAAAGGGATATTAAAGGTCCCATATTATGATATTCAGATTTACGTTATAATGTTGTTTCCTCATCAAAAACAAATCAGGAATTGTGTTTTGTTTCATTCACACATTTAACACACAAATCCTGCATATTTAGGCTGAGTTCTTCCCTCAAAACAGAAAACACTCCTTGCTATGTCATGCTGTAAAACAGGAGATGCTCCACTGTGTTTTTAAACTCTATACACCTTCACTTGAATTATTTGAATTATTTTAGCCCTGGAATTGCCTATTTCTACTGAACTAAAGGAAAAAGGTAGCTGTTAACTACAAAACTACCACTACATGACATCACAAGGTGGAACAGAGCATTTTGAGCTTTTGCGATATAGACAGACTAGTAATGCAGGATTACTCAAACATGTCTCAAAGCAACAAAACAAAACTCCAGGTATGTTTTTGATGACATTATAGCATTATAACAAGGCCAAAAGGATGCAAGACTCAATTATGTATAATATAGGACCTTGAAAGATTTTATTGTTGTTTTTTTTTTCAGTCATGCATGGAGTCACACAACTCACAGTTCTCGCAGTTCTGGTAAAAATGTCATGCGCAGCATTGGACATAAATTTTATTTTCTTAGACAAAAATAATATATTTTTTCCTTTGGTTGTTTCAAAAGTTAGAAAAGAGTTCATTTTGTCTCCACTCTGTTGTAGAAATGCATGCGCCAAAAAATCCTACCACAATCTAACCCAAAGTATCTGCATTGAGTGACAAGACTGTTTGTGTCTACACTAAATCTACAGTTAGGGCCCTGGTTTGTTTTATATGTAGCCATGACCCTTTACACATCGTGAAGTGTCTAAGTGGTCCAGTTGAAACATGAGTCCACTTGAACATGTGAAAATCTTTAGCTCTGTGGTGCCAGCTGAGAGGAGAGTTCTTCCCGTGGAGTTTCTCTAACCTTGGCGCTCATATCTGCTTTCAAACTCCCTAACACCTTTTGACACTGCTCACCCGCCTGCACGCTGTTACAGAAATGTCTTTTGGCCCAAAGGATAGGGGCGAAACGGAGGACAGGAGGCCAGGGACACCAGGTAACCCATGGACCTATAGTGTCTGTACATATAGCACTGTATGGGCAGACTTTTTAAAGGCAGAGAGACCCGTGCGTCACAAAGGAAATGAAGCAGTGAGTAAAACATCAGGATTGACTCAAGTTGACTCATTGACCTGAATCCAAACAGTTCTTTTCAGCTGTTCACTAGTGTCTAGAGTCCTATTGAACTATATCTGGTGTTTGTCCTATGTGTAAGTTCATTTGACAGGCACTCATAAAGTAACCTGTAAATAAGGGTCACCAAATTGTTATTGTTATCTGTGATTACTGTACAAATAAACTGGCATGATTAAATGTCTCTCTCAAGGCATATCACAATTGAATACATTGTATCTACTATTGTTTGAACACATGCAGCTACAACAGGAATATTTCTACTATTTAGACAATCCGGCAAATCAGCTAGATTTTCAATTTAATAATGTGACATTTTGACTGTGGGTGTGGCGTGGACTGTAAAGAACTGGATTGATTGTGTGATTCTGAAGTGTTAACTCGTTTACATATGCAATCAATCAGTCACTGAGACTAATTGGTGTTATTGTAAAAGTAGAGATAATAGATCAGATAAGTGCGGTGTTAACCAATTAGTACGGGCTGATCTGATGTTGATCTGATAATGGCGCACCACTGAATCCCAGAAAGCAAAATTGTTGTAAATACTGAAGTAGAATGACTCTTTTGTTCCACGTCCATCATTTAAACATTAAAAACACTGACTGGGAGCCTCGGTGCGCCCCCGCTTCCTGCACTACGCAGTGGACTATGAAATATCTGCAGGACAATTGGTTAAGTGGAGTTAACTGTTCGCCTCTTTTATTTCCCCTCCTCTCTTTCCCCTCTCTCCCCGCGAGGTATATCTTCCTTTTTGATCCCGCCGAGTCTGGCGCCTCGCACAACACAACTCGTCTGGCTTATTAAATGCTCTGACCTGGAGAGAGGAGAAACGCCTGTTGCTTCTCAACTGGGGCCATTGTGCGGGAGACGAGCGAATGACAGCTCCTAAATTGCTGTAATGTTGTGTGACCAACGTTCAGACCTAATCAATTTCTGTCGCTTTTGTTTGGTTTTAGAATAGTTTTTACATTTGGTTTAATGCCGCGGGCCATCCTCTAAACAAAGTTTGTAAATATTAAAGAGTGGTTGTCTTTAAAGGGCGCGCTCTTCTGAAGTGCGATAGAAGTAGTCTCGCTTTGATAATGTCAGTGGGGCTCTTTAGTTCCCATACAGTAGGAGAGGACGCTGCTCCTAATGGATGGAAATGGCCAGGAGTCCTCCCCACTGCTTAATTGCGCTAAAATTGGTCTAAGCCACTTTTGTGAGGGCCTTCAATGGGCGCGCACCGCATGGGGTCTGTATGATTAACTTCTTCTTCCTTTCAAAGTCCTCTTGATGTTCCTTTTGCGAGGCAGTGGGCCAATCAGTGTTCAGCTCTTCAACGTCATGATGTCACTCCGTGCAGCTGATTGGAGGGTTTGGTGGAGTAAAACAGCCCCTGCCCTTTTATAGACGACCCCCGTCCGGTCAGTACTATTGACAAGACTGACAAGGTTGAACTCCGGATTCAAACTAACTTCTCTGGACGGACCAGCACGTACGGGCGCTTCAACATGAATAACGGACAGAGTTCACCGTCACGCGACGGAAAAGAGGACATAGACAACGAGGAACCCAAAGACATGAGCGCGGAGAAAGGATACAAGGCTCACCGGAGCAGCCTTCCGTTCAGCGTGGAGTCGCTCATCGCTAAGAAGACCACCTGTAGAAGCTCGTACTCTTCCACAGACTTAGCGCTGTCCCTCAATAAGACCGGGACACAACAGCCACAGATCCCTCAAAGGACTTTTTACACGGAAAGGACTCCCGGAGACAGCGGGCACAGTTCATCCTCACACTCCCCCAGCGAAGACAGCGCGCAACTGAGCGACAAAGACCAGAGCACTTGGTTCCAGACCGCTTCCTTCTCCTCTCCACCAAGTAAGTCCATTATAAATGACACTGGACTAGATGCAATAGTTAGACTGTTGACGGTATTATTTGGAAAAATACGCATAATAAGAATGTTTTTTGTGATCAAAAGACGATGGGTAAACTATTTAGCACATGCACATTTGCTGCAAAAGATTTTAAAAACCGCTATAATGTGTGTGTGAACTGTGAAGCGACCAAACTACATTTAAAGTTTTTTTTTTTTTGTTTGTTTTTTTTTTTGTATTGGCCTACATTTTAAAAAAAATATAAAATATATATATATATATATATATATATATATATATATATATATATATATATATATATATATATATATATATATATATATATATATATATATATATATATATACATATGTATATATTTGCTATTTAAGAAATATTAAACCGTTTTTGAGGCCTCAGATGAATGACAGTAATCCAGATTTCTGTTTTGTTGGCAGGTCTTGCTGTATTCTATTCCACAATATTACCCCTAATACCAATACACGCAAATAATGCTATCATTTATAATTTTGTTTTTTTTTCTTGCAGGGAGCTCCAGCCCAACGCAGTGCACTCTGCGCAAGCACAAAAACAACCGCAAACCTCGAACGCCCTTTACTACCTCGCAGCTCCTCGCGCTGGAGCGCAAGTTTCGCCAGAAGCAGTACCTTTCCATTGCAGAGCGGGCCGAGTTTTCCAACTCTCTGAACCTGACCGAGACTCAAGTCAAGATCTGGTTTCAGAACCGCAGGGCCAAGGCGAAGAGGCTGCAAGAGGCCGAGCTGGAGAAGTTCAAGCTGGCCTCCAAACCAGTGTTGCCTGCTTTTGCCTTGCCTTTTCCAATTGGAGCGCACGTGGGCTCCCCGGCCTGGAGCCCTTCCAGCGGTTTCCCGCGGCCCAGCGTGCCTGTCCCAGGACTGTTCAGCGGGCCCGTGGCCTATGGGATGTACTACCTGTCTTAGTATTCCCTCTGTATGTGAGAAAGAAGAGACTAAGGACAATACATTTGTTACTGTTGTAATTGTAACTTCAGAATTTGAAGTCATCTGTGACTCCTTTATAAATGATGATCCATGTTTAATCAGGTTAAAGCCACACGCCTTAAAGGTCTCACTGTGGACGTTTAAACTCTGCGCAATAATGGACAGGGAAGCTTTAAGCAACAAAGTACTTAAAGGTGGAGTGCCTTAAGACCAGTGTATCACTTGAGCTCCTTTGCTGTGTCCCAGTCACTGTTCGGTGCCTGTTTAAAATGGGGGATTATATTCTTACACGTGTATTAGACACTCTGTATGGAGTGCCTTACTGTATGCTGAAAATGTACATAGGCCACATGTGGACTATGGATGAAGCCTGTGCCTCTGTGATGTGCACAGTGGTATTTATTGAAACTGTTTGTATCTGTACTGTGTACATCCTGCGTCTCTATGTAAAGCTTTGTAATTTGTAAAAAAAATAATAATAATTTTAGTAAATAAACATTATACAAGATGCCCAGGAGTCGTCATCATTTTTATGCATTTTAATAAACTAAGCTTATAAGTAACAGAGTTTTATGGAAACAGAATGTGTGTGTGGGCCAGTTTAGCTGCAAATTATATTAGCCAACTAAAATATATAAATCACAATTAAATACGTTTTTACATACACTCTTTGTAAATAGCCAGTATTTTTGATAATTTAAAATTATATATAATTGGAACTGAAGAGTGTTCTGTCTCTAACCTGTATATGTCAGTTGTTATATTTTCCATAAATGTTTGAAAAGAATATAATAATATATAGTTGTTGTTTTGTTTTTTTAATTAACCACCTAGCAAATGCCAGCCTGTTATATTTTGTGTTAGTTTGAGTGTTAAAGGAACATTAAAGGATAGAAGGTCAGATATTTAAAACTATGATTTTTATGCTCTTGGGGCTGTCATCTGAATTTTTTCAGGTTATATTTTAAGTAATCGGCTATGAGACATAAAATGGTTGTCACTCTTCTGGATTCCAATTTTAAATTTTTTTGAGAAAAGGAGGAGCAGTAGGCCCATGCTCATGTGTTCCCAAACTCCAAATTCTTTACAAAGTCTGCTTATCAGTTTGAAGACATTGCTGGCGTATTTGTATTACTTATAAATAAACCTCAAAGATGTAGCAAGCAAAATAAAAATATTAAAATAGACTAAATGATAAAGCAAAACAATCGGTTGCTGCAATTCAGTCCGGCTCCTATATATTTGAATTTATTTGTTTGGAGGATAAGCCCCTTGAGATGTCTCACCATCTCGTTTTGAGCGTATCCTATATATATAAAATATATGGATAGATGATATAGATATAGATATAGATGTATAGATGTAGATGTAGATGTAGATGTAGATATAGATATAGATATAGATAGATAGATCCAATAATGGCCTAGATCTGGCCCCACATCAACATATTTTGCCCTTCTTAATAAACTACATTAAACAACATTCAATTACTACATTAAATCTCAAAACGCATTAAATGATATTAAATGACAAAATGTACTTGTTTTTTTTAAACTCCAGGTTTTGTGGTTATATTTAAGCAAGAGTGTGGGAAGCTAAGATAGAGAAGAGGCAGAAACTCATCTCCGTGGGCATGTCGTAAATGCATCGTGTGTCCCACAGAGGGCGGAAAAGTACCAATTGTATTCGTGATCAACAGAAGAAGAAGCACTTCCGTCCTCTCCGCTGTCAGACGCGAGCTCAGCGCAGTGAGGTGAGTGCAAGTATCTGTGCGGTTTGTGAATGAAAGCAACTACAGATTGTGAAAAAAGACACGCACCTTTAGGTCCGTGTATTTATTCGACTCATAAACATATGATAGTTTAATACCTATATTCGATTAACTATGAAAACATCCGACCTTTATGGAAATCGTCTCTGACCTTGGCTAGCAAGCTAACGCGTTTAGCCAAAGATCCCTTTGAAATATCCCAGCGTAAACAGTCAGTATGCCACTCTTTACACGAGCTGGACGCTTATCCTTTCTCCTCACGTTTTGTATTAAATTATGCATATTTAATATTCAATTTTGCCGAAATTGCGTATTTGGTGGTCGTGCTCGTAGGTTTGTTGTTTCTGTTCAGACCCTTAATGCCCTCCTTTTTTTTTTTTTTTTTTTCATTTTTCTCTTAAGTTGTCCAAAGCAAGCTTCTTTTTTGTCTACATCATTTACAACTACAGTTGTGTTAAAATAGCTTATTGTGACTAGTTGATAAGCCTACTGTACACTTCTTCTGACTAATTGTACACTATGTTCTTCCATATTGATTAAGATTGTTTTCAGGCAAAGATCTAACAATGTTTCTTTTTATGTTTTACAGTCATTATGGCAGGTCGCAGGGTGGCACTCAAAGCGATTGACTGGTTGGCATTTGCTGAGCGGGTGCCACCAAACCAGAAGAGCATGTTTAATGCTCTGAAAACCCGAAGTGATGCCATCGCTGCAAAGTAAGAATTAATTGATTTTAACTTTTTTTTTTTCCTTTATGGTCAGCACCAGATGTAATGTCAAACGCTTCTCAGAAAACTGTCAGAAAACACTCATGTAGTGAGCACAAGTACTGAACCCCAAGTCTTACACTTGAGACCTTTTTTTTAAGTCAGTCGTACTGTGGCAGCAGGCGTTTCACCATCTAGTATGGGGTGAATGAATGACTTTTGACACTTTAAGAGGCTTTGACAAACAAGTCTTTTAAATACCATTACAAGTACAAGTGATTATTATTAATTATTCATTATTATTATGACTTTAATCGGTCAATGATGATATGCCAACTGAGTGCCAAGATGTTTAGACAATCAACAACAAGGAACAATCACCTCACAAACTGGGATAGAATAAATATAAATGCAAAATCTCTATTCAGTAGTAGTTGTAATTGTTAACTTTTTCAAAGCCAATATTCTCTGTCTCTCCCACAGGCTAGCTTCTCTCCCGGAAAGTCCTGCTGCCATTGACTGGAACATGTACAGGAAAGCAATAGCTATGCCTGGCCTGGTTGATGAGTTTGAGAAAAAAGTAAGTAAATTAAGATATACATATATGTGTTTGAGAGGGTGTGTGTTTGGTGTGTTGGCTCAAATGTCTGTTGGGAAATGCTCTTTGTACACTGTGGAATGGACTAGATATAATTTCTGTAAATGATCTCATTGTTTTATTCTACAGTGGCCTTGTACAGCAATAGTGATCATTTCCATTACCAATAAACATTTTTTAATTTATTATGTCTTTAAATTAATCTTACACAATGCACACAGAAGCAAGTTTTTAACATTGTGTTGCATTCTCTTTCAGTTTTCAGCTGTGAGTATTCCTCAACCAGTTGACACACAGACCAGCTCGATCAATGCCCAGGAGGAGGAAGCTGTAAGTGCACTTTTACAGTTGACTACTTATCCATGTTAATTCTACAATGTTTAGTACAAACTTGTCAACAATCCCATTCTTATTTTTTGATCTTGAAAATGCTTATTTTTACAGAACGTGTCTGCTCTAGCCTACATTGAACAATCAAAGGCTCGCATTGCCAAATATGAGAAAGAGGTGAGGCACTATTGGCTGTCTTCACAACATAACATTGTGTCAACTGGACAAAAGCTTTTTAGAGTGAATAAGATTCACCACTCCAAGTATTCGCTCTAAAAAATTTTCATCCTGTTGACAGAATTCAATTTTCTTTTGTGGCATAACCTACCCAGATGACTGGGATTAGACATTATTAGTAGTCTTGAATTTCAATGTGATACTGTTTTTAATTTTAATTTAATTTTTTTCGTTCATAGCTGGAAAAATTCAATAACATGATCCCATTTGATCAGATGACCATAGAAGACCTTAATGAGGCCTTCCCCGAGACCAAACTGGACAAGGTCAAATACCCATACTGGCCTTATAAGCCAATTAACGATCTGTAAATCTGTATTATGTCTCTCAAAATAAAATATGTATTTTAAAATGAAACTGACTGAATTTTGTTCTCTCTGCCAACGTATTCAGTTGAATCTTTCTTCCACTGGGAGGCAGTGTTGCTTCAAAATTAACTTTTAAGATTTTATTTAAGTCTCTAGATTTAAGAGAGATGTCATTTCAGCATATTGTCTTTAATCCATATTCAGCAGAAGTCTGGATGGTTTACATTATGTTCATTGCCCAGATTGGCCAAATAGATTACAGTGAAATTAGTAGGTAATCCACAATACAATAATTGCATATCTCCCTCCATTATTTTACTAACGATTGGTCTGCAACAAAGGTTTGTTTTTATTGACACGGAGTGGTGAGGGGGGGTCTGCTGTCTGAAACAGCATTTTGATTGGACCTGAGACAGTCGCCATTTACGTCGTGTTTGGCTGAACAATCTGGACACGGACCGGCCTCCAACGGACACAAAGGCGGAGCTTGGTGAAGATGATTTCCGTTTTATCTTATTTACAGCAAACCACAGCAATTGACGGAGTCCATCAGCCCAGGTAAAATACCGTTTTTTTTAAAGACCAAGTCTTAAACATGTCAGTCGTGCTCAGGAAAAGACTAAGTGATTTCATTTATTTTGTAAATTGATATCGAAGAATTGCTTGCCTAGCTCTGGTGAAATTGTGTGGTGAATTTGTCTCAGATTGTCCTGTGGAGGTCACACTGAAAGACATTTAACACCACTGTTCAATTTTACAAGCACACGTATTAGGTTTAATCGCCTGAATCTATAGCCAGCAACATTTATTATTATAGTCCGTGCTAGCTAACATTAGCCACCACTGATGTCAATAGGCGCCTACGTTATCAGTCAATTCAACTTTGCACTTCAGTTGATGGCGTTAGTGATGTTTCCGACCTTATATAGTTTACTTATTAATTTAATTCTGTGTATATTATCAAACATTGTATCATGGTTGTGCTATTTGCCATCGTTACGCATCAATATCCATGTGGCACTGCGTCAAAACACCCTCTACCGGCGCACAGCACATGTCACAGGAATGTAATTAACGCACGTATTATTCAAGGCAAATAAAAGACTCCTTAAAGCAGAACTATTAAACTCTTGTATAATGTTGTTGTGGATTACTTGCAGAAGAAGTAAATGAGTCAAAGTTGAGTAAAGGAACACTCCTGGGCGTGCAAATTGTGCTAAACTATTTTGGCTTGAGGGAACATGAGAGCTTGGTTCTTTGAGTTCACCTTGGGCAGTAGGTCAGTTAGGTTACAGTTCCACTTAACTACATTTACATTTCAGAGTGGAAATTTGTCTCTGTTTGTCCCATCTGTTAGCTGTGTGTCTAGTTCTTCAAGCTGCCACTGAACCATAGGTCATCAACACAAGCCTTATTGTTTTATAGGACAATGGGAGTAGGACTATCCCTTGAATGGAGGCACAGCATGGAGCCTTGAGTTTGAGTACAGGGTCAGTCTGAAAAAACTGTATATTCACCATAATGTGAATATACATTTTTAGGGGCTGTTTAAAATGAGAACATTTTAAGGATAGGCATGTATTGTGTGTTACTTGAACCGCAACAGATGTATTTTAGCACATTTCTGATGGATTGCCACCATTCTTTCTAATATCATCACTGCTATAATCCAAAATAAACAATAGACTAACTAATATATCTGTATATTTTTTTTCTATATGGCTCACCTCTAGTGCTAGTCAGACCCATGTTATTGCAACACACAGAGTTCACCTTCTAAACAGCACAGTACAAGACAAGGCGGTACATTTTGATCACCACAAATTTGAGGAATTATTTTCTCAACCCTCTGAAAAACTGCTGAAGAAATGCTTTCATCATCTTCAAAATGCAGTGGTCGGAGAATGATTTTGTGTTAAAGTTAGATGAGACCAGTTACTAGACCAGTTACACTATGGTCTTCTTGTTTATGCAACTGGTAGTTGTAATTTCCTCGGTAGCCACATCCTTTGCTGTTTACTTGTGGAATTCCAAGGCTAACTGTAATAAGACACTACAAGACCTTTCACTGATTAAATTACAGCCATACAGCAAAAGGTCACTCTCTCTCTCTCTGGCCCTGGTAATGATGCTCTATTCAATACAACTCCATACAATCTACCAGTACCATGCAGTTGTACTACTACAGAAAGACTGTGTCAATCTGGCATATTTTAAATGAAAGACATACTGTTTGCAGTTTAGTAATGGAATTTTGATGCTTCTCTGTTCTTTTGGTTTTTGTGGTTATTTTGAAATGCGTGAGCATCATCCATGTAATTTTGCTTGTGCATCAATAAAGTCTCAATACACTACAGCACCATGTACAATACTCTAAATTGGAAAAGAGAACAGCTCTTTCTCTGGCCACTGTCCTTGCTTGAAGTTTGCTTGAACAGAGGCTGGAGACTAGTTTGTATTCCCTGAGCAAGCTCTGGCTCTTTTGTTTGTCCCACTTGCTGCTGGGATTGTTGTGAGCCAAAACAGCATAGCTGTTTATTTGTTCATAGACATTGAATGAGGTTGTTGTCCATCCACAGTACACAGCCCTGTGTCAGCTGAATCACTCTTTGTGGGCATCAATGTGGTATGTGGCCATGCAAAATTAACCTTTATAACACTGAATTGATACCTTAAGGAAAATAAAAGCCTCTTGATATTTGCTTTAATAAAACCACTGCTCTAATGTATTAGCAGTGTCAGTAGATCATTGGGGAGGGGTAATGAGGGATAGATGGATATAAAGAGAAAGGCTTACCATCTGGACAGGGTTTATCTGGGCAGAGACATACAACAGCCTGCCTCCTCCTTTGCCTCCTCCTCTGCAGCATGGGATAATTGTAGGATGTTAGTGAATGATTTATGATGTCCTGCTATTAGGCTGACAAACTCACAACAAATGTAAATACAAGTACTTAGCAATATGTGTCTTGTTTTGTTTGCAGTGGACGTTGATGGACCAGCCCTATGAAGACACAGGATTACAATGGGACAAAGTACCTCGGAACAAGAGGTCCAAGAGGCACCACCACCACCAGAGGCCCGCGAGGTCTTTTTTTAAATTTATTTATTTATTTATTTTTTACATTTTTTATAACACCATAATATAATGTGATCATACTTTTGACCACAAGTACATTTCATACATAAAATGGATGGAATTAATGAAATGATTTAATTACATGTTTGTGTGCCTATGAGCATACCATCTGTTAGCCTGCATCTGAATATCTCATGTGTCCAGGCTAACTCCATATACGCTAATCAATAACTGCTGATAACGGACATGTTTCCCTCTGGCCAGAAAGCACTGCACTAAAAAGATCCCTTCTGTTTGTTTTCCTAAGTAAGTCTCAAAAGTACTTAGATTTTATTAAATTGCAAAAGCATATTTCTGGTGATTGACAGTTTGCGACTGTGTTGTATAGATTGCTAATATATTAAAGTAAAACCATAGCCTGTTTTATCTACTTAATAATGTATGAGAACAATGAGACATACTTAATGGCAATCTCAGTAATGGCATTATCCAAATAAATAGGGTCAAAATATGAATAATGTTAAGCCACTTTGCTGCAAAATTCAAAGACATTTCTTCTCTTTTTAATAGTTGAGATCTATTTTCATTCTTTCCTCTTTGCCAAACAAGCAGCTTATCTGCTCACACCCTGCACAGTCAGTCTAAAGATAATTCACCTGCCCCAAAGTGCTCTGTCAATGTGTGTAAGAGCAGTGCCACGTCAGTGCTTGAGACACTAATGAGCACCATAGCATTTCTTTGTCATATATATGTGTATAATATAGACATAGATATTTGGATTTTCAGCATATTGTCTATTGGCCTTAAATCTCTAGCACAGGCTGATATTTTGTTTTGGTCAATCTGCTGCCTCAAAATACACACAGACCTTTATTTCAACACTTTAATATGAAGAGATAACTGCTGAAAACATGACTACACCAGTCACTCAAAGGTTTATGGTAAAGAAAGGGCTGTGGATGAGTTTGTAGTAAATTTAAGTATAAATTTGAGGAAAATCTTTAGTATAGTGTTGTGTGTCACTTTTCTCTGCTCGTTTTAATGTCTTGATTGCAAATCCTCTATTCCCACATACCATTACACTTCAGTGGCCCTGATTTCTTAAGAGTCATGAGGCTTCCCAGCAAAAGTCACGTGAAATTGTGAAGAGCAATGACTATTGTTGGCACTAACTACAAAGTTAACAGTGTAATCACATACTGAAAATTTGTATGTTTGGGATTTTCTTTTCATAGGATGGGTTTAATGATATCAAATCTTTGGTGGAGGAGGAGCTTCAAACGAGCATGGTGAGCTCAATATAACTTCATATAAAATAAGTGCTAAGTATACATTTTGTTTTGTAATAATATAATTTTCTTTAACGTCTCAGATGGTGGGAATGGTGATTGGTGCCGGCATTGTCATAGTTCTCATTGCCATCCTCATTTTCTTTGTCCTGCGGAGGATACAACTTCGAAGTCAGTTTTATAACTTACCATACAAAAAGGTTTTATTATCAAATGTTCTGATTGTAACATTTCATATTCTGACAGATGAAGAGACTGAAGAAACACCGAAGTATCGCTTCCGTAAAAGGGACAAAGTTATGTTCTATGGCCGGAAAATTATGCGCAAGGTCTGTACTAAAAAGAAACCATGTTCAGTGAATTACTAATGCTTTTTTCATCTTTTAATCTCATCCATATTGATTTTCTAATAGATGTCACAGTCTACCTCTTCTCTGGTTGGTACTTCCTCCTCTTCTCGTCCCCGTATGAAAAAGAAGCAAAAGATGATTAACATAGCCAAAAAGTACATCACACACATGAATGTTATAGCTGTGCATGACATACCATAACCTATAATATTTGTTCTTATTATAATACTTGTTCTTTTCCTGTGAAGGATCCTGCGCTTTCAGAAAGAGGTACCCATCCTTCAGGCTAAGGAACCCCCTCCCTCAGTGCTGGAGGCTGATCTCACAGAGTTTGATGTGGCCAACTCCCACCTCCCCTCAGAAGTGCTCTACATGCTCAAAAACGTCCGGTAGGTTTGCAGTCTGTCAAATGGAGTCAAGCGTAAGAAAACTTAAATGTAGTTTACACCACGCCTCTTCTTCCCCACTGCATACCATACCTCCTTTGTGTCCAATCACTGTCCTGTTATAGCAGATATAGATATGCTTCTCAATAAAGCTGCTCTTAAATGTCCTTTGTTACTCAAACTGACTTTTTAAGCCATGTTAGAACATTGTTACCTTCTCAAAAACATACTTGGAGGTGTGTTTCTTTGTTTCATTCACACGTTTGAGTGAGTAATACTTTATTGTTAATCTGTCTACATCTACAAAGCTCAGAATGCTCTTTTCCACCTTGTGATGTCATGTAGTGGTAGTTTTCATGTTAACAACTACCTTTTACCTTTAGTTCAGTAGAGATTGGCACTTCCAGAGCTGAAATCATCCAAATGATTATAGTGAAGGAAGTGGAGCACATGACATCACAAGGTGGAAGAGAGTGTTTTCAGTTAAACACATGTAAATGACACACAACACAACTTGAGGTATGTTTGTGATGAGGAAACAACCTTATAACAGAGATCAGAAAATAATATGTAATAATGTAAATAATGAAAATAATGTCAGTAATATGAGCTCTTTAATGCTCTCTTGTTTCTTTCTCTTCAGGGTGAAATTATTTTCTTGTGTTTAAAATATTGTCAGTGAAACCATCTCTTTGTTTAGGGTGCTGGGTCACTTTGAAAAGCCACTGTTCCTTGAGCTGTGTAAGCACATGGTTTTTCTGCGCTTCCAACAAGGAGAGCATGTGTTCAGACCAGGCCACCCTGACAGCAGCATCTATGTGGTGCAGGAGGGGAAACTCGAACTGTGCCTTACTGGACCGGTGCGTGCTGCTTTTGTGCCTTTTCACATGTAGAGCACACAAACCTTTAGTAAAATTATGTTTTATGTCTCTTTTAATCTATGTTAGGTATTACCCTTGTTTTTATATATGCAGTGTATGGATGTGCCAGACCGCAAATTATGTTTCAGAATGGGAAAAAATCAAGTTCTTTGAATTGCAAATTACTACCTTTAACTAGGCACGGGATGATAAAATTATTAAAAATGCTTTTAAAAATGTTAGTGTCTTTATTATGAATAGTTTGGTTTTTAGATAACCATTTTAGAATTGTACTTTGTAAGTGAAAACAATAATTATCTAGAATAGAACATCATCAATGATTTCTTTTTTCTGCACAAGTGATTATCTTTGGCAATTATCACAGTTATACAAAATGTGCCACAGTTTATCACAATTAGCAATATTCAATCAATCAACAACTTTATTAATCCCAAAGGGCAATTCAGTTCGCACATCTCTGGTCATGAACAATATATAAATATAAATAATAAAGAGAAAGAAAGATAGACACTAGACGTTCGAACCACAGTGCATCAGGGACACAGTTTAACCCTAACCCTGGACTTGCAAATATTACATAACTGTATGTTGCGTTCTTACAGGATGGCAAAGAGAGTGTGGTGAAGGAGGTGTATGCTGGAGACAGTGTTCACAGTCTTCTCAGCATCTTGGACGTGATCACAGTAAGATACACTCTTTCTGTGCGTTACAATTATTGTGAAAATGGTGCATAATATTTGGCCTCATTCATTTCTTGTCAGGGCCACCAGAAGCCTTACAAGACAGTGTCGGCGCGAGCTGCAGAGGTCTCCACTGTACTGCGTTTACCTGTTGAAGCCTTCCTCTCTATATTTGAGAAGTACCCCGAGAGCCTTGTGCGAGTAGTGCAAGTGTGTACTATTACTACTTCAGTGACATTGTGTGTTTATCTGTGGTAAAACGGTTACAACTATTACTTTCGTTTAACAGACACATTTTGTTTCTCTTTAGATTATTATGGTTCGTCTCCAAAGAGTCACTGTCCTGGCCCTGCATAACTATTTGGGGCTCACCAACGAGCTCTTCAGCCATGTAAGTGCACATATTTACTAGACATATTTGCTGTGCTTTGGCATTTCTTATAAACCGTTATTTAACCAGGTGAAAAATACATTGAGATTGAAAGCTCTTTATATACAGACGTGTTCAAAATTTTTTGTACCTCTCTGGTAATGAAAGAAAAGTCAGCAATCATCACAGAAATAACTTGAAACTGATAAAAGCAATAATAAATAAAAAAATCACCGAAAATGATCCTACATAAATCAAACATTGCCTTTCACCTGTGGTTCAACAGAATCATTAGAAAAAAGAAAATAATGAAACTGGCCTGGACAAAAAGGATGGTATACTTAACTTAACATTTTGTTGCACAACCTTTTCAGGCAAACTCTGCAAACAAATTATTTCTGTAACTGTCAATTAGACTTCTGCATTGGTCAACTGATATTTTGACCCACTTCTCATGAGCAAACTGCTCTAGTTGTCTCAGGTTTGAAGGGTGCCTTCTCCAGACAGCATGTTTCAGCTCCTTTCAAAGATGTTCAGTAAGACTGAGATCTGGGCTCAGAGAAGACCACTTCAGAACAGTCCAATGTTTTGTTCTTAGCCATTCTTGGGTGTTTTTCGCTGTGTGTTTTGGGTGTTGGAAGAATCATGACCTACGACTGAGACCAAGCTTTCTGATATTAGGCAACACCTTTTGTTCCAAAATACCTTGATAGTTTTGAGATTTCATTGTACCTTGCACAGATTCAAGACACCCAGTGTCAGATGCAGCAAAACAGCCCCAGAACATAACCAAGCCTCCTCCATGCAGTACAAACAATGTTCTTTTCTTGGTGTGCTTCATTTTTGCATCTGTGAACACAGAGCTGATGTGTCTTGCCAAAGACCTCCAGTTTTACCTCATCTGTCCAAAGGACATTCTCCCAGAAGCTTTGTGGCTTGTCAATATGCACTGTGGCAAATTCCAGTCTCACTTTTTTATGATTTGCTCTCAACAGTGGTGTCCTCACCTGAAGTCCACTTTGGCTCAAACAGTGACGGATGGTGCGATCTGACACTGATGTACCTTGTCCTTCAAGTTCACATTTCATTTCTTTGGAGGTTGTTCTGGGCTCTTTGATACCATTCATATGATCCATCTCTTCAATGTGTCATAAATTTTCCTCTTGCAGCCACGTCCAGGGAGGTTGGCTACAGTCCTGTGGACCTTAAACGTCTGAAGAACATGTGCAACTGTAATCGAAGGAACATCACGCTGCTTGGAGATGGTCTTATGGACTTTATCTTTATCCTGCTTGCCTATTATTTTCTTTCTAGTCTCCTGACACAGTTCTCTTCTTCACTTTCTCTGGTTCATATTCAGTGTTGATGACAACATGTCCCCCTTTAAACAGGCAGTTTGATTGAGGACAAGTTTGAAGACACCTGTGATGCAGATTAGAGGACACACCTAAGTTTAACATGTTCCTATTGTCCATGTATTTACAATCTTTTCTACGGGTACCATCATTTTTGTCCAGGGCAGTTTCATTAGTTTGTTTTTTTAAATTATTCTGCTGAACAACAATTCAAAAACAGTGTCTGATTTTCATTGGTTATTTTTCAGTAAATGTTTATTTATTATTGCTTTTCTTAGTTTCAAGTTATTTCAGTGACCATTGTTGATTTTTCTTTCATTACCAGATGGGTACCAACAATTTTGAACACGTCTGTATATTCTGCCTCATTGGGGACCTGTCAATGTTTCATTAGTAACAGTATTTTACTAAATGACAGTGGTTTGTCATAATATTGTTTTAAAGGAAATGCAACCCAGTCGTTTGCCCCCTCCATCTCCTCACCCGACTCGGACCAGCCCAATACGTCACGGTAAACGCTTCAGCAGCTTGACTGTACCAGAGGAGCACAGGGAGGCTGCTGTCAAAGAGGCTGCAGGTCATTGTCATTATATCATTCTACGACAGTTTTGTTAATGCATTATTTGTAAAATGGTTTGGCTTTTTTAAACAGCAGAGCAAGGGAAGGATGGCTCATCAGCCCCACTTCTCAGCAGAGCAATTTCCATGCCTGTGGATATTGCTGGTAAGACTCTTTGTTCAAAACTATATCCAAATACAGAAACAACATTCAGCATTTTTATTTCAAAAGGCAAACCATAATTTTTTTTCAAAAGGCAAAGTATGTTCTTACTAGTTTACAACTTTGCCTGTAGTCAAATGAAACATATTTCTGTTTGGGCAAGTTCAGGCCATTTCAAGCACAAGAACTGACAAATTAGAGTATGTAATTTAAGTAAAGCATTCCAGTAACTACTGTTCTTGTGTATGCCAAGAATGAGATTTTATTATTATTATCTACTATTTTGAAATTAGTATTTTTATTGTTCTGTTCAGGTATTCAGAAAGGTCTTAAGTCAGACTTTGACATGGCTTATGAGAGAGGCCGTATCTCTATTTCTGCAGAGGATGGAAACACTCCTCCACAAACATCAAAGGCAAGTGCCTCTGAAAAGAGATAAAGATAGTTGACAATTTAGAATTGTATCTTAATCATTAATAATAATCTATCATTAATAAATAATAATAATCATCATTAATAATCATTAATAACTATATATCATTTCTTCCCTAAATCTGTACTAGTGTGTTGGACCTCTCGATCAGCGTGAGCGTAAAGTCACAGTGGATGAGGTTCCATCAGGGATTTACTTGTATCCTGAGGAAGAGCCAGAAGTGGATAATATTTTCACTCCAGTTTCTGCCAAATCTGGCGCTGCTCTGTTTGAGGAAGCCCAGAAAGAGGTCCTGAAGCTCATGAGGATAGAGGTTGGTTTCATTTTAGTCTAAAAAGCGACAGATTGTGCCTTTTAATATCCATCTACAGCAAGCATTTTCTGTCGAGGCTCACGCAAAATACGCTCATACATACACATTATTTATCTGCATGAATGAACATATTGTCCATAATCTTAATCTGATGACAGTCAGATTATGGTGGCTACAACACTGAGCAGCAAAGTGGGCCAAACCCTGTCTACTGTTTGCATGCATTTACTTGCATATGTTGCAAGTCTTGCAAATATTATGTTTAATAGGAGACAGCAGTGTACATTGCATTATATAACTGTGCTCACTGACCTTGGGTACTTCAAATCTATATTCAAGCATTTTTTAATAAATTTTTTCTAGGACCCTACATTGCTGAACGGGAGAGTAACTCTACATCATGCCAAAGCTGGTGCTGTTTTAGCCAGACAAGGTGACCAGGTACTGTGAAATCCCAAATATTTTATACTGTGTTGCATTTGCATACATCTCATTTGTATCTCTTTCCAGGACGTGAGCCTGCACTTTGTCCTGTCCGGGTGCCTGCATGTGTACCAGCGGATGATCAACAAACAGGAGGCAGTGTGCTTGTTTGTGACCCACCCAGGGGAGATGGTGGGGCAGCTGGCTGTGCTCACAGGAGAGCCCCTAATCTTTACCATCAAAGCCATCCGGGACTGTACCTATCTTAAGATCTCCAAGTCAGACTTTTATGAGTAAGATCTGATTAGATTGGCTACATTTCCAGTAACACACTTACAGTATTTCTTTTATTTTTGAGATTAGTCCAAATATACAAGTTCTGCCTCAATGTATTACACGCTGATATCAAAGTTTCAGTTACTATATGGCCCTTTCTAGTGAAAATTTTGAAGTATTAAGAAAACAAAACAAATTATGTATGTTGTAGAATCATGCGGGAGCAGCCCAGTGTTGTCCTGAGTGCGGCTCACACAGTGGCCATACGCATGTCTGCCTTTGTCAGACAGATGGACTTCGCCATCGACTGGATGGCTGTGGAAGCTGGAAGAGCTCTTTATAGGTACGGTTTGCTTATTTGTTAATTACCATAATGTAGTTGGCATTTATTAAATTAAAGAGATTATGTTGAGATGTA
Source organism: Boleophthalmus pectinirostris (assembly GCF_026225935.1). Taxonomy (NCBI): domain Eukaryota; kingdom Metazoa; phylum Chordata; class Actinopteri; order Gobiiformes; family Gobiidae; genus Boleophthalmus; species Boleophthalmus pectinirostris. The sequence goes on along the minus strand of NW_026571190.1, from coordinate 22,081,052 downwards.
TTTAGCAATTCTATGATGTTTGTAAATTTCAGACAAGATGACAAGTCAGATTGCACCTACATAGTTTTAAATGGACGTCTACGCTCAGTCATTCGAAAGGCAAATGGGAAGAAAGAGCTTGTTGGGGAGTATGGTAGAGGAGATCTCATCGGTGTGGTGAGTGTTTGACTATTTTATCCAATGCTCCAAATGTATAATCTTAATTTCAGATTTGAAAATAAATGTAACCTCATCTTTTATACGTCAGGTGGAAGCTTTAACTAAACAGCCGAGGGCCACCACTGTCCACGCTGTTAGAGACACAGAGCTGGTCAAACTGCCTGAGGGAACGCTCAATAACATTAAAAGACGATATCCACAGGTGAAATAAATGCCTTTCAAAATCTTGTTTAATGCAATGGTGCACTATGATTAATCGCATCTTTTTATTTCAGGTAGTGACACGGTTGATTCACTTGTTAGGCCAAAAGATTTTAGGGAACCTTCAGCAGGGGCGAGGGCCTTTCACAGGTGAGAAAAACAGAATTGCATGTAATAAAAAATAATGTGACTTTACACAGCTGAACTTTTGCCATACTTTTCTCCAGCCTCTGCTCTGGGCCTGCCCACTGTTACCACCAGTGCTGATGTGACCAACCCCTCCAGTAACCTCTCCACTGTGGCTGTGCTACCCGTGGGTGATGATGTGCCTGTCAATGCGTTCAACCTGGAGCTCAGCCATGCCCTCAGTGCCATCGGTAAAGTCTCACACACGTATTTTATTAGTTAATGTGTGATTTTGTTTATTGATCATGTTTGATTTAATATATAGGTCCGACTTTATTGTTAACAAGTGACATAATCAGGGAGCGACTGGGTGCCTCTGCACTGGACAGGTATGTTCAGACCTGCATTGTATGTACTATATATTACATGGGCTTTCCATTGTAGATTTAAACAGTTTTGTTATTGCTCAGTATCCATGAGTACCGTCTGTCTGGCTGGCTGGCCCAGCAAGAGGACATAAACCGGATCGTCCTGTACCAGACTGACAACAGCATGACCCCCTGGACACAGCGCTGTATCCGACAGGCTGACTGTATCCTCATTGTTGGGGTGGGGGACCAGGAGCCCACACTTGGAGAGGTTTGTTTCTCAAAAAATAGATATGATATAATTGTGGCTCACACATAAAGTTTTAAGTCTCCCTCCTATGCACGTTAGCTGGAGCAGATGTTGGAGAACACAGCAGTGCGTGCTCTGAAAAAGCTGGTGGTCTTACAGAGAGGACGGCCCTGATCCAGCGCGGACAGTGGAGTGGCTCAACATGAGGAGCTGGTGCTCAGGTCACCTTCATCTCAAGTGCCCACGCCGAGTCTTCTCTCGACGCAGCCCCAGCAAACTGGTACAGCTCTATCTAAAGGGACAGTTTGCGTGTGTTTTTATTCTATCTGAAACTGTATTTTGTCTCATCGGTAGAGGGAGGTGTATGAGAAGGTTTTTGAAAAAACAGCAGACAGACACAGTGACTTTTCTCGGCTGGCCCGAGTCCTGACGGGGAATAGCATTGCCCTGGTGTTGGGAGGAGGTGGAGCCAGGCAAGAAACATGCTGTTATATGAAAACATGCCTATATGAGGAGTTATTTATTCGTACTGTATTGTTTATGTAGAGGCTGTTCTCATGTTGGAGTGATTAAAGCCATGGAGGAAGCAGGAATTCCCATTGACATAGTAGGAGGGACCTCTATAGGATCATTCATTGGTGCTCTGTATGCTGAGGAGAGGAGCGCTGTTCGTACCAAGCAAAGAGCCCGCGAGTGGTCCAAGGTACACAGTTCACATTTGTCCTGTTGTTGTCATCTAAAGATTAAATACTAAATATTCTTATATTTCTCTTTGCTATAGGCAATGAATTCTGTCTTTAAGACAGTCCTTGATTTAACCTATCCCATCACTTCAATGTTCTCTGGCTCTGCTTTCAACACCAGTATATATAAAGTTTTTCAAGACAAACAAATAGAGGTAACAGAGTAAGGCAATAATAATGATGCATGTGAATGAAACATGGACACAATGTAACATATATTTTTCCAGGACTTGTGGTTGCCATATTTTAATGTCACGACTGACATCACAGCCTCAGCCATGCGAGTCCATCAGGATGGTAAGAGATCACAGCAGAAACTCATATTTTTACTCCTATAATATATTTTACTATTTTTATTATTATAAAATTATTCTACTTTACACACCAAAATTATCAAAACTATGGAATGTACAATATTTAACACAGACTAATAATTGCTAAATTATAATTAATAAGTGATTACATAATACTATGTGGATTTAGGTCTCAGCGATCTTGATTAAATAAATACCTTTTTGCATGTCATTATACTTTTAGCATGCCCTGAGCTGACTGCAATAAGAAATGCTAGTCTCTAGGTACTGCATGAGAAACAAAAATACAGTTGTACATCTGATTTTGGGGTGAAACGGTTGATTATGTATTTTATTTACTGGATATTTTTTTAATGAAATACATTTTAATGAACTAGTCTGAACAGAAATACACCCCAGAATCAGAAGTGTTTTGATTGGGTCTTTTGAATGAAATTCCCTGCATAACTTTCCTGGTGGAGTGTACGCCACCTTTGTTGTCTCTATAGAGATGATTGCTTTGCTTGGAAATTTCCTTGGTATGGCATTACATTTCATTCAATTGCAGTGTTATAAACACATTTAAACCTTGGCTTCATCTACCTGGAGATGGTTAAGTTTCATTCTTTCGTGTAGAAGATTCGAGGCAAAGCAATAACATGACATCAGCCTCCACCAGAAAAATTACACAGTACATTTATTTTCAAAACATCTTTTATTCTTTACCCAATGGTGCAATTGCTAAACATGAATAGTTGTTATTTCAAACCACAAGCTTTCTAAATCCCCCATTCTCATTAACCATAAAGAGAAAAGTTTGGATTTGAGAGGCTTGTTGTGTCGGCTGACTGCATCATGGCATGTGTTTGAACTAGAGCAAAGCTGTGCCCTTTCTTTACTAAACAAAACCATCTATTCACTTTTTAAACATTTTTGTTTACCATGCCTTTGATACTCTTATTGCATTATCTTCTGTCTTCAGCTGCTTTAATCATTCTCATTCTTACCATATCCTGCTAAATTATCTTTTATGTGCCTAAGTAACCAAACTGTAGTCTTGTCATCAAACGTCATTTTCACTGTACTGAAGTGTTACTGTGTGAAGTCCCTGCTCATCACAGACCACTGTCCTGGCTTTGGTGTAGAGACTGATAGAGATGTCCTTGTCTTTGTCAACATGTAGGATCCAGAACACTTACTTTTTTCTTGCTTTAAATAACATACAACCATGCTTCTCCCTCGCCTTCATTTCAGCTTCATTGTACTGCTTATCTGCCTTTGCTATTATAGTTTATTCTAGTTTTAGATTTGTTTATCTGGTAATTGTTAGGGCCTCTGTGGGGTAGCCCTGTAGTGCAGTTTTATGTAGATTGCTGGTACGGGTAGATAGATGGGGCGACAATTCAACAACATTCAAAGTGTGGGACAGTTTCTACTCTTCTTCTCTTCTTCTCTTTCTGCTTGTACTACTCTCACCTTTTTAATGCAACCATTTAACAATTCTAATAATGCTAATTCATTTTAAACACACAATGAACACCACCTTTAAATCTAAATTTGTTTTATACATATGTTATTTTTTTTGGGACCTAGCATATGTATTTTTATTTTGTTACATAATTTGACACCTGAAAACCATTTTGTTACGTATTTATACACTATGTTTTTAGATTACATGACACATTTTGTTCCTCTCAGTCTTGCTGTTCTTGCTCTGTCTCTTCTCTGTCCCATTTGTACATCCTGAGTCCAGCCCATATTTGATGTGCTGCTCCTTCTTCATATCATGTCCCAACAGGCTGCGCCTGGCGCTATGTTAGGGCCAGCGCCTCCTACACCCCTTATTTACCTCCCCTCTGCGACCCCAAGGATGGCCACTTGCTTGTGGATGGTTGCTATGTTAACAATGTCCCAGGTCAGATTTTTAAAAACCCACTCACCTCCCAAACCGAACCTCTTACTAACCCCACCCTGACCAGCTGGACATTGGTAGACCATGGTTTGGAAGGAAATATTTTTCCAATTTGGCATCGTCTTTATCAACACATCACCACTTCCACAAAAATGACCCAAATTATAGCTCACATTTCAACATGGTTAGAACTGCTAACTTTCAGAGGGGTTCCAGTGTGATGTTTCCATGCATGTCTGGATATTCTTGGTAATAGACAGATGCATGATGATCTTTAATCAATTCAAGTTAACTTTATTTACTCTATTCTGAAGTTTTCCTTCTTCCTGAACAGAAAATTAACAGATTAGTAAATTCTTTAAAATTCTCAATGTAGGCCAAGTTGTCAGTTCACGAACTATAGGACTATGAAGACATCTTGTTTGTTTTGTGCTTCTGTTGCCGTAAGCCTGAATGTTGTCATCCTGTGGTCTCTGTTTCCTGTGAGAGCCAACGCTTGTTTAGTTTGAACCATTTTCCTCCACAATGCATTTCCTCTTCTCCGGGCTTTGCTTGCTTTTATGAATGCTCGACATCATCAGTATGTTTGAACGTACATTGATGCTTTGAAAACACTTTAAGTTAAACGTGTTCTGGATCCTGCAGTGGCTTCTTCTCATTCAGATTCACCTGTCACAGTCCACACACACTACATGCAAGTTGCACCCTGGCTTTTTCTGGTGCTCCTTATCCTTCCAACCCATGCAGTGACCTGCTCCTGCCCCCTGTTGGCACTGGAGGGAAGAGCAGGCTTTCTGTACCCTACCATGTTCACGGTGAGAGATCGTCAGACATGGTCACAACAAGCTGCTTGTCCGTAATAGAAGAAATTTGGCTACAATGCAAGATAAAACATATTTTAAAAATTGTTGGGCATCTTGTTGGGGCCTAGTTTGGAGATCAGACAGCCTTGATGCTCTGTGATGGAGCCATGTCCTTTGTTACCTGCTGCACTGTGAGTGTGCGAGGTAGTGAGGTGTGCAGTGGTGACACAGAGTCTAAAGGTGGGCAGACACTTAGGACACGCCCCAGCCTGACCCTCGTCCTGCTGGGGCGTGTGCTGTGCCCTGCACCAGCACTAACCAGACTGGTATTGAGATGTTACTCCCTTCCTCCTCCCCCGCTGCACCAGGCTCTCTGTGGCGCTATGTGCGTGCCAGCATGACCCTTTCGGGGTACCTGCCACCCCTCTGTGACCCCAAAGATGGAAACTTACTAATGGACGGTGGCTACATCAACAACCTGCCAGGCAAGTAGGGGTCCCATAAAGGGTCCCAGCCTCCAACAAAGAGGAGGGAGAGGTGGGGAGGTTTCAGGGTCATCATGCAGGATATAGCATAGAAGGGTGGTAAGTATGAAGTGTAGGGTTGATCTATATGTAACCAAGAGGAGTTTGAATCGACTGCTGAGTTTCACTTAGAAAACACCAAGGCTTTCCTAACATGATCTTATTATAGCACTATAAATCAGACTCATATTGGTACATTAAACACAGTGAAATAAATTCTCTATTAGGGCTGGGCGATATGGATCAAAAAATATATCTCGATATATTTTGCTATATCTCGATATACGATATATATCTCGATATATGCTCAAGAAAAAATAACCCCCTAAAACTGAAAACTGCAAAAACAAATCTGCCAAATTCCACAAGGTCTTTTTTGTTTTAATTGAAGTGTAAGAGGTCGGCAGTTCATATAGGAACATTTAAGATTACAAAAAACCCTAATTACATAAATAATAATTTAACTGGAAAATAAAAGAAATAATATATATTTCCTCCTTTTCATTCATAAATAAAACAACTCAACACAAGCCCATCTTTGCATTAACTCTGTTATCCAGTCCAGAACCATAACCATGAGCTCATTTAGCAGTAGAAGCTCATAATGTTCCTTATTTCAATAGATCCATGTTTCTATCCAGCAGTAAAGAGCTCTGAGGTTTCCCACAATCCACTGCAGATCAAACCCAACGCTTCCAAACACTATTGTACAAGTGACACTGCAGCAGATTATTAATTAAAATCTTCTGCATAAATAAACTTTACATTGCTAAACTTTACAATATATAAAGTATAATGACTATAGAGCCACAAAAGCCCATTTGCGATAATAATGTGTTTAATGCAGTTTTGCGCACGTGTGTTTACATTTTACAGAAACGAAATTTAAGCACATGGCTCATTTGCATAAACAGCGCACTTCTCATGCAGCTCAGCTCGTTTAGCTTCTTTCGGGCTAAAGGACGTGACTCGGTGGAATATGAGGATGTGCTGCTGGTGGTTTTGTCTGTAAATGATGGAAAAGGTTCGTGGCGCTAGAAGCTTTTCACTGGCACCAACTTTCGGCGTTCACGGCGATAGTGACGAGTGAAGGAGACACGAGCGAACAAAATCAGGGAGGCAAGGGCGCGCGGGCGACGAGAGAGAAGGTAAACAAGCGAAGCGACGAAATCAGAATTGAATATAAGCATTATATCGATATATACGATATGTCAGAATTCATATCGAGTTTAAAAACTGTCTCGATATATTTACAATATCGATATATCGCCCACCCCTATTCTCTATCTAAAATCTTTGTTTTGTGGAAACTCAGCAATCAGATTCAAAGCAAACTTATTATTACCTTATGTTTATACTTTATATACATTTATAATTTAAGTACTGTACTATATGTATTCATTACATAGAGAACTTGAAATGTAACACATCAAGTTTTAAATCCAACCCTATACATTTATGATTTAAATTTGTTATTGATTTATAAATTAATTATAAGAACAATAGCATGTAAACATTGCATTTGCAATATGCATTGTGGAATTTCACACATATAAATTATTGTGTTACAGTTATATGGTAGATATATTTTTTGCTACATCAACTACAAAGTAATAAAAAATATACATCAATCCCCTACATGGAAACATTTCAAGTTGAGGCTATGTGAATGCTATGTGTCTAATATTTGTGTGTGTGTGTGTGTGTGTGTGTGTCTTTGTCTTTTATCAGTGGACCATTGCATATATTCTCTCTGATACTGAAAGAAACATTAAAAATAATTAATAATAAAAAGTTTTTGGTGCTCTGATAAAATGTCTGTTCCATGTTCTGTTGATTGATGTTACATTTTATGCAAAGCTGAAAAATATTAATGTTTCTAATTCAGCTTTTCAGAATTGGCTCTGACACTAATCCATAAAAAGGAACTCCTGTACAATGATTGCTGAAGTACATTTTTTCCCTTAAGACATGCTTCTGGTCAGCTGTATTTATAGGTTGGCTCAGTGTTGTGTTTTGAGCTTTGGTGTGCTTTTCCGGTTTCTATTTTAACACCACAAAAATGCTTACCCCTAGACCCCTTTTAAGAAAGTAAACAAATGGGAAATATCAGTCCAAATTTAGTTTTAGCTTCATGGTAAATCCCTTTTAGACTGATCTTAAATGTCCCTAACAACTAAACACAACACAATTGAAGTGTTTGTGGTGTAAATTTATTGTGGACTTTTTTTGGCTCCTGAATCCAAACAAAATGATCATTCTTCTCATTTTTGTTTTTGGATCCCATCTTGTTGTGTCGCTGCGTTTTCTATGCATTTGGACCTATAGCGGACATTGCGAGGAATATGGGCGCCAAAACCGTCATTGCCATTGATGTGGGCAGCCAGGATGAGACTGACTTGTGTAACTATGGCGACTGCCTGTCTGGATGGTGGTTGCTCTGGAAACGCATCAACCCTTGGGCCGAGAAAGTTAAGGTAAAGTTAAAGAGTTACTGTTATTTTTCACTGCTCAGGACCTGTCTATGTGTAATGTGAAATCCTGTATAATAATGTAATAAATAATGTGTAATTAATGTGTCAGTGGTCATAAAATAATATATGACATAATATATTTAGCTGATGGTGAGTGTGGTGTTTCAGGTGCCGGACATGGCAGAGATCCAGTCCCGGTTGGCTTATGTGTCATGTGTGCGTCAGTTAGAGGTGGTGAAGAAGAGTGCTTACTGCGAGTACATAAGACCCCCCATCGACCGGTTCAAGACCATGGACTTTGGAAAGTTTGATGAGATCTATGTAAGTTAACTCAGTTACTCTGTGTTGAGATTGTGGTGGTCCTTTAGATTCTTTCAAAAATATTATGTAATTGCTCTATTTTTTTGCATTCTTTTTACTTGTTTATATTTTTTCTTAGAGTATATAGTAGATAGAGCAAAGAAATCACCTGTTGTATAATTGTTAATTTTTTTTTACATGGAAAATAATATCAGAGTAAAATTGAGGGCGCTTTTGAGTAACAAATGTAATCTTTTTTTATCTTTTTTTTTTTTTTTTTTAATATATATTTTAAATGCTGAAAGCAATATTGGTCTCTATGGAGTGTTTGTCTGGAATGCACCACATAATGACATTAAACATATCTGTCTTCATGGAGACAAGCGGCTGAGGCCATCAGGCTAAGTTACAAGCCAGATTTATGGAGCGGTGAGCCTGCTCACAGTAAGAAAGTTAATGTGTCACTGTCAACATATGTTTGGAGCTATAAAAAAAATTATGTAATTTAATAAATCCAAGATAGATATTTATTATACCATACTGTGGAACATTCCAAACAAAGCAATAACATATCCATGTACAACCAGGTGGCAGACCCTCCACAAGTTTAACGTAGTATGTTATATCATATTTTTTGTTCAGGAGGTGGGTTATCAGCATGGAAAACTACTGTTCACCGGTTGGGCTCGTGGAGACATCATTCAAAATATGCTGAAGGACCATCGCTCAGCTGACTATAATGACGGAAAGAAAACAGATGTAAGACAAACATGCAAAACACAGGAAACCAGTTCTACTCACAAGTATCTTTATAGTAATAAGATTTTTGTTTCAGTCATGCACATGTCCAGACGCAGACTTCACTGACCTGGCAGAAATCGTGTCCAGAATCGACCCAGTTCAGACCTTTGTGGCTGCAGAAGGTAAAATATAATATGGAAATAAGGAAAAAAGAAAAATTATAGTATCTCTATCTAAATTTATTCACATTTATTTTCAAGGATTTTAAATTTCATTTACAAACAAGTAGTATTTTGCATATTTTTACACCTGTATTTGAAGTCACATTGCTATTTTAAAAGGGCTGCCTGAAGCAATTATTTGGACTAATCGTGACTGATTAACTACTGAAATTAGAGTAAAGATGTAGCCATTTTAATTTGAACAATCTACAAGCATACTCAATAGATCAACATAGATTAAGATTAAGTTGGTTGAATTTTATAGTTAAAGGTCTTATATTATCTAGAATTGACTTTTGTGAGCCATGTTAAAATGACGCTACCTCATCAAAAACATACTTAGAGTTGTGTTTTGTTTCATTCACACATGTTTGAGTACCGTAACTCTAGTACTCACTCTGCAAAGCTCTAAATGCTCTGTTTCAACTTGTGATGTCATGAAGCAGTAGTTTTCAAGATAACAGCTACCTTTTACTTCTTATTCCAGGATTGAAATCCTCCAAATGATTCTAGTGAAAGTGTATGGAGTTTACGAACGCAGTGGGGTTCTTCTTGAATTAAGACATGACATTTCAAGGTGGAGCAGAGTGTTTTCCATTTGAGAGTAGAACACAGTTTACATGTGCAGTGCATTATAACATGGATCAGAAAGTAGCATTATATGGGCCGTATAAAAACATCTCCTTGGTAATAATCACTGACCTGTCGACTAATAAAATAATCGTTAGTAGCAGCCTTATCTTCTACAGTTATAAATCTTCCTACATGCTATGCCCTGGTTCAGACACTTGCACACTGGAGCAGATGTCCTGGGATGTTTAATGGCCACTATGCACTAACAAGTCTGTGGATGATAAATATCCCTCCCTTTCACTAATATCTCCCATAATTCTTTGTATTCAGCAGAGGAGTCGGACTGTCTGACGGAATACGAGGAGGACGGGATGGACACCGTGAGAGAGGAGGAGGGGGAGGAGGAAGAAACAGATGACCACTCACCTGGAGACTGGGGTCCAAATGGTGTCTTTCAAACGGTAATTAAAATAAATAAATGAATAATTTTTTTGGGTTTTTTTTTTTTTACATTTTTGAAGAGCATATAAAACCAACAAGGTTGTATAGCCTAATATTGTCACTGTTGCTATGTAAATTATCATCTCATACATTATTGGATTCTTATCAAAAGCTTATACCTTCTTAAAGAGGGGTATTTTACTTCTATTTGATATTAACTGCTAACACATAATATATTTAGATCACCATCCAAAAACTATGTATTGACATGCTTTATAATTTCGCCCCCCTCACTTTACTCCCCACATTGAGTCACTATCATCCTGCTAATGAAACTACTGCACATTACATCAGGTTTGTCAAGACCTGAGGGCTGAGAATTGGACAGAATCTTCTAACTAAACGTAAGGAGGGTTTGAATAGGGCCCAGGAGAGATTGCAAGATTACTCAAATATCCACACCACTTCACGCATATTTTTGATGAGGGAACAAAGTTATAACATGGTAGAAAGTAAAAAAATAAATCTTCTTAGTTTAATATTCCCTCTTTAATTTAAGTGCCAATGTTTTATCAAAGTTTAATGAGGTTGTTTTGGCTCTGTATGAGATGCGATGAAAGTGATGAATGAAACTAAATCTCAGATCTTGCTAATTACTTGGATCCACTAATGACTAATTTATTGTTAAATATTAAACATTTCAAGAAATAAAACAATTTTAAGTTTGTCTGATGAATACATTGCACAAGGTCATGTCACATTATTTAATTAAAGATTAATCTTGCTTTTTTATTTCTTTACTTCTGTCTTTTCAGAATCTACTTCATGAATCATAAACGTGATAATTAAATAAAGTACCAAACCAAAGGTCCAAGGGCAAGGATTTTATATTATGAGGATTATTAAAAACTGTTTACAAGTGCTGCTTAGAAGCACCCCAGTAAAGCACATACACATCTCAGGCCTGTAACTATAACAAAATTTTAACCACAATATATTGCTACAGAGAAATATTGTGATAAACGATAATATTGAAACTACTTAATGCCACAGACATAATAACAGTAAAGCAGTATAATCCCAGTATACCAGTTTTTAAATAGACAGTATCACTCAAAAGGCCTGAGTTGTAACAAATGAACAGTAGTTATTAACCAATAATTAGCCTTAGAATTCATTATTTTACCCTCTACAGCTCAAATCTTACTTTTCTTACATACAAATGGCAAAAATCGCAGACAGCTCTGGCAGAGAAATTATACACCCACGATAAACACTGAGCACAATAATATATTTGTTCAGCTTTCATATATTGAACGATAAGTCAATATAGTAATTATAGAGACAGGCATTAGAGTGTTACCTTGAATCTACTGTTGACATTCTTCTTCTGCTCTTTAGGATGAAGAGAAATCTGTCCGTCAACGCCGTAAACTCGCCAGTGACTCCAACCTGTCGGAGGTTTCAGACTGCTGATGGAGAGGAGAAAAGTGGCGAGGCCTTCTGAAATAACTGCATTTCTAGTAAAGCGGAGGACAGTCTCTTTCACTCTTCGTACAGCCAATCATCTGCCTCTCAGTGAAATATAACTTGGTTTAACATCAGGTGAGCCTTCTAATGCAGTCCTCTTTTATTTACCCAGTTTTGGGACCAAATACAGAGAATTGTGCCCCCTACTGTCTGGATGAGGAAAAACTCATCTGTGTTCTTGTAAAAACACCTAAAATGACTTAACACAGCAAACTATCTGTGGTGAGAACTGGATTGAAGGCTGCATGGTCTGTGTTTGACTGCCACAATGCACTGCATTCACACTGTCTGTAGATCTAATGTATCATCATTACTGCTGTGAAATACGAGTTAATGCGACTGGACCTACTTTACCGGTGAGAGCTTTGTCTTACATAAGGGAAATGCAGAGTTAGGTTAACAATGAAGGACCATAAATTATTTTGTTTTTAACTTATTTTATTTAACGCACAAAAGAACTTGCTGCTGTGTGACTGATTGATTAACGACTGGGTGCTATTTTTTGTTTTTGTTGTTTTAATTAATGCCACATTAAGACGATGCCTTTTCAAAATGTGTTTCATTACAACATGAGATACTCAGGTTTTCTGTTCTCAGTCTGAAGATTGGCAGAAAGCTCATTACAAAATGTGTAAAATAATTTTAAATATGTGTATATAGGAACCATTGTTATTACTGTTGATTTTCAGTCTTGAATTGTGCAGAAACTCTGAGTAATCTGTCATTGAATTTACAGTATAATAGAACATGTATTCCCACATGACTGAGTGGATGCTTTACTGAATATCGAGGGAATGGGATCCAATGACCTTGTGGACAATTGCCAGATATGCTTTTTAATATTATTTATACAACTCCTGGCTTTTAAGTTTGTTTTAGGGTATTCTTTTGATTAACTTTGGCTTTAGCTGTTTTGCACTGAAATGTTGGACATATTCCTTTTGGCCATCTGTTTGAGGGTGACAAGAGAAATAAAGATTTTTAAATAGAGATTATTGGAAATGCATAATTGAAAATAAATGTTTAACAAAACTGCAAAATCTTGTTATGTCTGAGGGCCTTCTTTTTACTAGTGTCTTAATCTTCAACAAATTGCTTGAACACTTGATAAACTTGTACTGAGTGGTCCCTGCTGAGAATGGAGCAGCTGTGGTCTGTTTTTGCACGTACAATTATAACATGCGACTCTATGAAACTGTGTCACGTTCTGCTCTACACAGTATATTTGATCTGTAATGTACGTATATTCTAACATAAACATACACAACAAGATAATAACTTTTATTGGTCCCAGTCCCACAATAAGTACGAGAACATCAGCAATGGATTTCAACAGTTCTGCCCATTTCTCGGTTACACAAGTAAAATTCCTTTAAATTTTTTCTCATCAACATTTAATATATTTAAGAGTTTGCTGTGGGCTAATCTGTTATGTTTTGACTAATGAGCACATGACACATCATTGAATTTACAATGCATTTCTGAAACTTACTAAAACCTACCTTTCGATTGGCCCGGTTGTATTCTCACATAGCACCGCTAGATGCTGTCTACATGACAAGTGTTTAATAGTGTGCCCTCTTTAGCCTGACCACTGGAGGACACAGGTCTGAACAAAGGCCAGGTGAGAGTATGGGGCAGGGGGGAACAGGTTTCACATCTGCCATTTACTAGTACTACTACAAAAAAAATCCAATAAACCTACAAGTAGTAACTTAAAAATACCCCCAGGTTAGTTCAGTACTTTGTGGTTGGGTTTGTGCTGCTGCTGGCTCTCTTCCCCTCCTTTCCAGATTCCAGAGAGTGGGATGGCCAACCCAACGAGCTGCACCTGATTGTGGGCGTGGCCCACCAAATTTTAAAGCTGGCTGCTGGAGACTGCTCACTCTCTTCTCTCCTCTCCACTGTGCGGCCACAACTTTAGTTGCACCTTGTTTTTAAATAAATATCTATATTTGTATTCTTTTTAAACATGTGTGGACTCTCCATTGTTCGAACCTTGAGCCAAACTTAAAGTTTTAAATGTTTGTTCTAAAAATCATCTCTTCATGAACATTTACCACATAGCATGAATTCTTATAGGAACAGATGGGAGCTGTTTGAGGAACTCAAACAAAAATTAAATTTTTTATTTCACAAGCACTTTTGGCATTGGGAAGATTTTCGTCCAAATATGATCTCTGGCCTACAGTATTTTTGTGACTGATTGACACATTTATAATACAATAAAATAAAATGTGCTGACCAATACAGTTTGTACAATATTTATTTTTATTTACAACATCTCCACTTCTAGTACAGGTATTTGAGTTTATCTTTGTGACAGAAAACATATGTCCCAGTCTTATCAGTTTTGTAAAGGAAAGTCCTTGAAAGTCTGTGTGTCAGTTCACATGTTCTACAGAGGGTATATAACTGTACTGTGTGTCTAAACTGGAGCTCATTTCTGGTTCATCATGGCCACGCTGTGTGTGCTGCCCTACCTCTGTGCCCTGCTGCTGCTCTCCTCTGCCCAGGCTCAGGCACCCAAACACTGTGGTGAGTGGTCTGTGTTACCATGACAACGTGTTACAGTCAATTACCAAAAATCTGAGTCTAATTTCAATTTTTAGACAAAATTGTCATATTCACAGTGATAGTTTTTTGTAAATTATGTTAGCATTTATCTTGATTGTGGTGATTTTGCAAGTACTCTGATCACTACTGACTTAATTGTTTTATTTTGTCTTATTTCGGACCTAACTGTACATAATTCAGTCTAATCTTTTTTTCACAGTATCACCACCAATGATGTCGGGTTCTTTTAGTGTGGTGCGTGTTTCTGACCTACATTTTTACCGTATCCGTTTAACAAATCCCACATAAATCTCCTGCCTCTTTTTGCAGATGGAAAATAATGGACTCATATGGGAAGATCTCTTATGATAACTTTGGGCAAAAGGCTCGTATTAAACATGCTGGTTCCACTAATGGCACTAATTTTAATATGGAGGTGCTTATGCTTTTCAGAGAGGTAAAACTTCCTTTCTTAACTCCCTAGTAAGGCTTAACATTGTGAGTACTTAGAAGTAACAACATAAAGGAATATTTATGAAAACCAAGTACAAGCCATTCACCGCACAAAACACTTGTTGACAGGGTAAATGAGGCAAAAAACATAGCTGTTAGTTGTGAAGGTATGATGCATCTCGATGAAGACAAATGATAATAAACTAAATAATAAATGGACATAGAGAGAAATAATTTATTGATCGCAAGGGAAATGTAATTTTTGCTGCAGCAACATTTACACTGCACTTCTTAGTGGCCTTTGTGTCTCAGTCAAAAGTCCCAGTGGAGTTTAACAAGAGGAGTGGTTAGGCAGGGTCAGCAGATCTGAGTCAGGACAGTTTGAGGAGCTCTCAGGACAAAAGTGTTCCTACTCTGTGTTCTGCAGCATCACAGCAGCCTCCAGGGGAAACACAACAGGAAAGGCCTCACTCTTACTCTGATGTTGTTAGTCAGTGATGGATACAGGAAAAACAAACATTTCACATTCATTGAAATTTCACAAAATCCAGAAGTCCCTTACTTGTGTCCTTTGAACTGCACCTGCTGCAGATGATGTTCAAAACTGAGCTAAAATTTCAAAAACTGCTCAGTGTGTGAGCCAGGTAGCCACAAAAGCAACAAAATGGAGCTTTTTATCTATGATTACTCAAAATTGTTAATATAATAAAAATCTTTTTGGCGAGAAAAGATAGAAAGTTGATATCATGTAAAATAGGTCCTTATGAACCAGAACCGCATGTGCAGTGATATGTCTTTTTACAGAAAGTGTACTATGAAATCAACTGGAGCAAATTCTCCTGCAAAAAGAGACTTCTGGATGATGCCTTTGTTCCCATGCAAGTGCCCTCTGACGCCAAACTGATGGGACAGGCCATTCTGGGCTCTTCCTCGTCCTGGGGCATGGGTGTGCTGACCAACACGTGGTACGGATCTCTGCCTGAAAACGGTGAGAGGCCAACACATCCAATGTTCAAATAAATTAACACTGCTGCAACCACTACATTTCATAACAACAGCAAATGCAATTGTTTTCCTAATATGTATTGAAACATTGCAGTGACATTGAGCTGGAGGTGTTATACATTGTTATACATGTATCTCTGTAGCAGTTACCACCATGATACAATGCACACATTAGCAAATACAGCCAAAAAGTTTTAAGATTGTTTGAAAAATCAAGAAAAAAATTACTAAATTGATTTAATGGATGGATTTGCGTTCATGTCCCGGTTTAGGTGTTTTAGTTTTAACTAAAAACTCAGAATGACTAACTGAAAACTGAAACTGTTGGCTAATGCTGGACTTGTTTAACAGCACAAATTATCTGTTGTAGTTCCAAATAAATCAGTTCTTTATAATCAGATTGTGTTAAAATAGAGCTAAGATTAAAGTCTAACAATGCCCCAACACAGCACAACCTACAGCTAGCATCACACCCCTCGGCAATGTTGAAGACATCAGCTGCAAAGTATCAATATATAGTCTTTTTAAAGGAGCACTACAAGACTTCTCTAATGAGAAATTACAAGTGCACCTTTCATAATCTTTATAACTAATGTCTGAGATCATGTGTTGTGTGTTTTAGTCACTTACTCAGCAGTTTTCACTGAAGTTGGTTGCATTCCTCTTACCTACATGACCCACAGCCCTAAATCAGGATTTGACGTCCTCAGGTAATCTAAACAGACCCAGTGGGGCAGGAAGTACAGCAAGTGATAATGTAATAATGCAATAAATACAATGTACAAAAACAAAAAATAAAAGATTATTTAAAGGGTTCATATTACACTATTTTCTGATCTATGTTATAATGTTGTTTCTTCATTCCAAAAATACATGGAGCTGTATTTTGTTTAATTCACACAAAAAGAGAGTTCTTCTCTCAAACAAAAAGCACAGTTCTACCTTGTGATATCATGTGGTAATACAGGAAGTGCTCCATTGTCTTTTTAAACTCCATACACCTTCACTAGCATCATTTGGATTTTTCAGCCCTGAAACTGCCAACCTCTATTGAACTAAAGGTTAAAAGTGGCACTTAACTGAGTATTTTGGGATTTGGAAATGTAGACTGACTAAAAATAAAGGGTTACTAAAACATGTGTAAATGAAACAAAATACAAGTCCGGTTATGTTTTTGATGAGGTAACAACATTATAACATGGCTTAAAGCTCACAAGAGTCAATTTTGTTTAACATAGGACCTTTAAGTTTAATTTACTTTAATTTACTCAAAGGGTACTATATTTTCCTGAACATATTTTCCATAAAACCTACTACAGATTAATTTCTTTGCCTATTTTTCAGCACTTTCAACTGGGTGATTGGCAACACTGACCCCATGGAGTACATCCCTCCATTTATCTGTAACAAACTCAAAGCAGATGAGACAGAGGTGCCAAGCAACTTCTTCACAATTTTGAAAGATTTTGCTAAGAAAGTCAAAGATGAGGAGTCCAGCCAGGATTATTAACAAGTGACGGTGTTATACTAAAATAAAATGACGTAAATGCTGTGGTTTTGGTAATGCCTTGTGGTCATTTAACTATTGTGAAAGTAGTTTGACTTGGTCTGGACATGATTGTAAAAACAAGATTTATTTACAAGCAAATACTGTTTCAAATGCATGTAATGCTGTTACCTGATGATCATTGGTCAAGGATATTAAGGGCCCCATATCACACTATATTCTGATCTATGTTGTTTCCTCTTCCAAAACTTACCTGGAGTTGTGTTTTGTTTTATTCACACATGTTTAACACACAAAGCCTGCATATCTGGTCTAATTTCTTCTCTCAAATGGAAAACACTCTTGTGTCTTGTGATGACATGTGGTGACACCGGAAGTACTCAAATGTGTTTTTAAACTCCATGCACATTCACTAGAATAATTTTGTTCATTTCAGCCCTGGAATTGCCAATCTCTGTTTAACAAAAGTTACAAGGTAGCCCTATCTGTTAATTTATCATTTCATGACATCACAAGGTGGCGCAGAGCATTTTGAGCTTTATAGATGTAGATAGACCGATAACAAAAACAAACATGTGTGAATGAAACAAAACACAACCCCAGATATGTTTTTCAGGAAGTACAAAGAGTCCAACATGACTAAAAGCTCACTTAATTTTGCCTAATACAGAATTTATTGTTGGTTAGGTGTTGAACCTTAAATGAGAGATGAACTGTTCAGTGCTCTGAGAGTGTTGCATTATTTGATTTTTCCAGCAGATGGAGCTATGACTGCTGTTTTCACTGACACATGCTTTGATTTATGGCCTTCAATTATTTCTAAATGGCAAATCTTTAGCGTCATGACTGTCGGTTTATAGTATAAAGGGCAGATGTAAAGGTGGCCTTTAGAACACACATGACATTACTATACTATTTTATGGTAGCAGAGTGGTTAACATTTCTTCTGAGCAAAGAGATTACTTGTTATCCTCCTTGAGACGTTATTACTATTTTAGAGCGTCATCTCTACATCAAACTTGGAGTGTATTCATGGGTTTTGGCTTTCTGTTATTTGCAACATTCTTCCCATTCAAAAGATATAATATTTTGTTTTAAATTGTTAATAAAAAAAAATAAATCACTTTGAAAACCATGGACAGTGGCTTGCTGTAGGCTACAGATTTAATCAAATATAATATTGACTCATGTGCTTCAAAGGAATTCTGTGACTTTTCTGAGGGACTGTTCCCCATTTGACCATCTCCATGTTGCCAAGAATTTTCCACAATATGGCATTTAACTTGTCAGTCTCCGAAGAGACAAGCATGTGATGTTGTGTGTGGAAAGCCAGGCCACTTAGGTATTTTTAAGGTATTTCAGTGTTTAATGCCATACTGTGGAAAAGTTAAAGCAATAACAAAGATAAGCAAGTGGCAGACACACTCCACAAGGTACAAGGTGTACCTTTAATGATTTATCCAAACGTTTAGTCAAAATTGAATGTAATAATGAAAACTATCGGCATGTGCACTTGGGCTTGGTCTACTGCAAGTTTTTGATTGTTGGAACTGCTTTGGATGTGCTCTTGTCTTGTGGGAGCAGCTTTTCATTTGTACGTAGACAATGTCATTAGATGTAATTCTCACTTTGTCATATGATTCGTTTAAACCAGTGTTCGTGTGTTGTATGTGATTAAGAGATAAGGTTCTCACAGCCGTGTTACTCTGTCCAATTATCGTTATAATGATGACTAGTGTACAGGGAGTGAGGTGACAGGAAGAACAGCCCAAGTCCCCAGTGGGCGGAGGCAAAAGACTTATTTAAATTCAAATGTGCCTGACTGTTTCATACCTGATGTCGACAGGCTTTGTGCTGATACCCCATTTCTGTGTTTGACTGGCAGCTGGTGGCAGTGTCAGTGCAAAGTCAAGACAATTTCAATCCCTGTTGCTTCAAGTGTTCACCAGAGTGACATAAATAGGACTTAAAATAAAGCTCTCGTAGAGCTGGAGATAGTGTCTATGAATAATTTGAAAGGCATTAGAACACTTTAACATCTTTAGAGTGTTTTATATAACTTATGTGCTTATATACACTGATCAGAAACCACATTGAGATGCAGAAGACAACTACTCATTTCTGATGTCTGAAGCTGGAGTATATGATAGGCTTGAAAAATATTTGAAAAGATGTTCCAAGTAACTTTTCTGGGGGAGTGTACGCCCCTTGTTTGTCTTCAATCTCAATTGCTTATGCTCCAAGGAGAGAGATAAGTTTGATGCTATCTGAAATAAATGAAAATAAATAAATAAATGAATTTTGCAAAACATTCCAGACTAACTAATATCATCTCCCCAGAAACAAGCAGATTTTGGATTACAAGGATTTTGACTGAAGAAGAAGAAAAAGAAGAAAGGCAATGGCTAACCTATAACTGATTGTTCCCTTGCTGTAGTGGTCAGTGACTTCCAAAAATGATCTACCAAATAAACTATTGCTAAACCAGTAAACATGTAACTCACACATATAGGAGCAAAGACTGGTCTATGCAGTAAAATCAGTAAACTGTGTACCTTGAAAATGACATTTTCCTGTTGTAAATGTGTGAGAATATTTTGTTGTACACTGTGTCCTAAGGCTTAACTGCTCATGCATCATAAGTCTAAATCACTATTCAATAAGGTGTTTACTGTTCCCAGGACGATCGCTGTGACGAACACAAGATTTGGTCCCTGGTGAAAATGCCGTCTACCTCAAATGCATCTTTAAAACCCGTGTTCTAAATGATACTTTTATCTGTGTGAGCTTTGTACTTCACACATCCCATTTTACAGAAAGCGGACGTGCCCACTCCCCTTTAGGACCCCCTGTAAATCAATGCATAAACGGATAGAACGCCTCCTTCTGCATTCTGTACAGTAGAGTCTTCACACCACAACAAGAAATCTGCAGGTAGTACTGACAAAGGTATTGGTTTGTTTGGTACATTTTGTGCTGTCCAACACAAAAAAAGAATCGTGAAGAAGGCCGCACATTATAATTTAACACCTCTGCAGAAAATACTGAGGATGCCTGAGACCTTTTTCACTTTGAATGCCTACACCCAAAGTGAACTTAACCAAGGTGCTCTTTTAATTTCCCTTTTCACCTAATTATACTGCATTTTTGTAGCACATACAAATTACGCCTTTGCGTGGGGGTTGTGTCAAATGTGTAGCCAGGGTCATATAATATTGGGCTTTGTTGACAGTAGCTACAGCTCAAATTGTTCTACCTTTATTAGTACAATTTAATAGACTGAATGTAAAATTGTCTTTTATTTACACAATTACAATAAAACAAACAGTAATTAAAGGTGCCACTGCCAACTAACGAAACATTGTACAACATTTAAAGGGTGTAAGCAACCATGTTATTGCTTTGCTGGAAAGTATCTGCAGATCTGACCTGTAACTCCGCCAGTTTCTATCAGTTCTTTCTGGTTGGACTGTGTTAAAACAAAACTCAGATTGAAGTCTAATTTGAGTAACAGAGCTTCAGACAGAGAAGAGCCTCCAGTTAGCATCACACCCCCAAGGAATGTTAATGATATCATCTGCAAAGTATCAGTGAGCAGTTTTACACATGAATGGTGAGTGCGGGGGAGTGAATGAATAATGAAATATTATGCATTTTGAGTATCTTGAAAGGCTTTGTATAAACTCGATAAAAGAATAAAATATATAAATAAGGAGTATTGTTTCACACTGTGTATACACACCTATAGGCCTTATCATTATGCAGCAGAGTGAGTGCTAATCGTGCCTGACTGCTGCTATAATTACATACATTAGTGACAGTGGCTGAGGTAAGTGGCTACTACACATACACTACACTCTCTACAGGATTACATGTTTAATGGCTCCATAGGCGTCCTAAGAGGGGACTCAAGCTGGTGTTTTGCATGGGCATTCACAACAAAGTGTTAGTCACAACCACTCCCCAAATTAACACAATATGATGAGAATCTCCGGGTCAACCTATTATTCTCTCCTATAAAAATGACTCAGAGTGCCTTGAACAGTCATTCAGTTTGAAGCCGTACTTATTCCATCAGCAGTAACTCATAGTACACTTGTGTTAGAGAAGTTTAATTTCTGTGCTGTATCTAGTGCTCTCACTGCCAGCTCAGTCCTTGTTATCTTGGCCTACGTCATCAGATGTATAATACTCCGTACAGCAAAAGCATAGAGAAGCTGGACTGCACTAGAATGGAATGGACAGCACTATCACAGTGTCATGAGGGTTTATATCTCTGGATGCCGGGTCCTGTACTGATAGTAAATAGACTTCTGAGTTAGAACTCCAGTGCTGCGCCTTTTCTCTTCAACTCTCGAGCTACTACAATTTATTCTACAAAAACTTGTTTTGTGCTTCTTTCAATTGGGCTTTTCTCTTTTAGGACAACCACTGCTTCTGTCTACACAGGGTAAATTCATGTGGTCCATTTTGATTGTGTGTTTAAAAGTGCATTGTCTTACTTGTTCAGTGGAGGATTGTCATCATGGAGATGTGCCTAGAATGTTCCACAGTATGGCCAGAAACATAAGAATCTCCATGAAGACTTGCAACCCAAATTATAAGTTAGATTTGTGGAGAGGTGACCCCACTCACAGTTAGAATGGATGTTTATTTTTTAGCAATAAATAACACCTGTAGAGACTGTGGACAATTTAAACCAAAGCATTTTCCACATCTCCATGGAGACAAACAAGTTGTAGAGTCTCTCCAAAAGAGTTATACAGTCCTTTAAACAAACTTGGTACTGGTACAAACTGTCAGGTTCACTACAATTTGATGTCCTAATAAAGCAGGGACCTGTATAGCATTATGATATATTCACAGTTTGTTAATATCATGGTCTTGTTAATAGAGAAATGCCATACCTCTGAGAATGGATCCTAAGAAAACTGTTCCTAAAATAAACAACAAATTAATATTATTATGTTAATATGAAACTGATAATTTATTTCACTACACTTCATATAAATCTGTGTTCACAGATCATATGTTATTGTGTTGTTGTGCCTGTTTTTGTGCTCTTTATCAGTTAATCACCTCCAATACAAATGTAAGATGTTTTTAAACCTTTTGGAGCATAAAAGGGTTTTTGGGCTTTTTGCCACATTTAACAAGTTATGCACAGAAGAAAACTTTTATTATCCAGCGCAGATTTTTTTTTAAAATTGCTGCAGCTTTGCATATATGGGAGGTAAATTCAGCTCTGGGTGGTCCTTGACATTTAAAAGGAAAGCCCTAAGTTAAATAGCCCAGGTGGAATACTTCTGAAAAATAATCTAAATCAATTCAATTTATACCATCTCAGATTGGCCAAAAACATAAAAGTGAACTTAAAACTTGGCCAACAAGAATAAGAATTCCAAAAGGGAAACTGGAATTTTATGATATTAGCCAACTTCTAGTTTAGTTTAAACTTTACTTTGTTATGTACAGCCTTTAGTTTCTTTTTCAGTTTCTTATTCAGACTGTTTCAGCTGCACTCAAAAGTGTCACTTGATGTCGCTGTGATGTGTCTGGTCAGCTGATTTTAACAGCAAAAAGTACCAGCCATGGACATCTGGAAATGTGTGCTCCGGACTGTAAATCAGGATAAGGGGGCATAGCAACTTTCTCACACCCAGGATACAGTTCTGAAGAGGCCGGACTGCAGATGGCGCTGTTGTCCTACTGCTCCAAGTAGGAAAACAGCTCCAAAATGTATTTAAATCAGCTGACCAGACACGTCACAGCAACATCACATGACACTTCAGAGGAAGGCAGCAGAGTGCAACATGTCAACACAAGTATGACATAAACTGAGATCTGTACATAAGAAACTAAAGTATAATCAGAAACAGAAAACCTAAGGATTCTAATCAGGATATTTACCATCTCCAGTCCACACTGACTTTTTCAAAGCAAATTTTGCTCTTCTTACTGCCCCTCATCTCAATTCACATGGATGCAGTCTGTTGCACTGCCACTGCCAGTCAGTGCTTGTCACTTCTTTCACATTTCAAGATGGAGCTAATGCCCAGAGAGATTCCAAACCAATCTTAACA
Source organism: Boleophthalmus pectinirostris (assembly GCF_026225935.1). Taxonomy (NCBI): domain Eukaryota; kingdom Metazoa; phylum Chordata; class Actinopteri; order Gobiiformes; family Gobiidae; genus Boleophthalmus; species Boleophthalmus pectinirostris. The sequence goes on along the minus strand of NW_026571190.1, from coordinate 22,057,789 downwards.
TTGATTGATGTTAAAGTCATATTTATGAAGCTTAAAAATAAACAGGACTCTTGTTTACCGTAATAAAACATTTACCATAATAAAACAGCATGTGCCCCTTAACCGTCTGCCGATGTCAACGTTGATATTTAGAGAAAAAACAGTTAATGGGCTGTAACACTCTTTATAGCTCCACTGAGTGCCTGTTGGCCGATGTGCTTATTTCAAAAGCCTTATGTACAGAGCAATGAATACATTTATGTGTGCATATGTTGAACTCAGACACATTACAGATAAAGCCAAAGCATGAAACCAGTGTGTCTTTACACACTCACATTAGAGACAAGTACACGCTGCAGTGGTCATATAGTACTAAATGGACTGTGAAAGCCATAGGTGAAGACAGGGGCATGGAGGTTAGCTATGTCACTTTCCTGTGTGAGTTAATTAGGTAGTTCCTACAAGCTGACAGGGAACAAAATGTCCAAAGAGCCTCCAGAGAAAACATATTGTTCTTTGGTCTGACCTGATCCTTGAAAATCTACCCACATGAGTGCCCCATCTGAGCCTGAACCTCAAACAGCCGGTGACATTCAGTAAAAGTTAAGCCAGATTACATGGGCTTTTCTTAAGGCATATAATTAAATACTGGCATGAACAAAATGTGTTGACAGAAGGAGCTAATCTCATAACACGCATGATAAAATGTCCCAAATGAACTGCTCAATTGCCATTTTGGTCAATGAGGAGAGGGCCTAATGCAATGAGCAAACAACTGAAAATGGCAGAATAAATATTGACAATGTTTTTACATGTTTCGATATCTGCACATGGTTGTTTGTCCTGTGCATTGGCCCCATGTTTAGGCTGGGGAAACTTGTCAGGAACACTGGGTAACTCTTCTCCAGATGTTGATCTTAGGAGAAGCAGCTGGTGAGTCCCCTGAGTGTGCTCTTTGGGTTCAAACTACCCAGAAAACAAAAAGTGGGAGAGATAAAAAAAAAAAAAAAAGATAATATCACAATTAATATTTTGGAGATGCTAGGCTGTATTACAGTATTGAGTATAGCAAAAGCCAATTAAAAATGAAGACTTTCTGAGAGATGAAACAAGGATATAAAGGGTGTGATATTTCTGCACTCAATCTTTCTTTTTTTTTTTAGTTCATTTCTCATGGATTACCATAATATTGACTGAAAGTTGATCCCCTAAAATATCCAAGACAGTCTGACTATAGACCTCCACCAGGATGCACCTCCACTGACATGTCCCTCACCATTTTCATTAGTTTACTTTTTATAAGCATATTATTATTATTATTTTTTTTTTTTTTTACATGTTTACACATATGAGCACTTCAGAGATTGTACAATTAATTCTCAATACATTTCTAAACGTGTCCTAATTTGAAAGTATCTTTGAGTTGTCTCTGCTCTACTCTGCTTGCCTAATTATCCGTTTTAAAACATGTTGCCACAGACATATTTAATTGTGAACATGTACACTGAAAAAACTCAAATTTAGCCAAGTTAATATTACTTGAATTAAGAAAGTTTTGTCATTATTTAAGTAAATTTCACTTACCAATAGAACAAGACATTCTGTAGTTAAAATATGAAAATACATCTTGCTACACTTAAGATAAGAAAACAACAACTCTTTACACTTAAATCAAATGTTGCCTGAATTAAGAAAAATACTCTTCCACTGGTAGATAATTTACTTGTCAAGTTGACTCTACTTAAATAAAGTAAAATGTTCTTAGTTTAAGTCAGTTTAACTTACCTTGATGTTGCTTTTTGCAGTGTAGCCTACAATGGCACAAATACAACTGGCATAGGCATTATGTCCATGAATGTGCTGCCATGGGCTCTGTCTCTGGTTAAGATTAGGCACAAATCTGCAATGGTTAAGGTTAGGAAAAGGAAATTAGCTTGTCTGCAGCCAGGAAACAGTAGACTTTGGTGGTCTTTTGGCTGCTGTACTTTTACTTACTTACTGTGGATGGAGTCTCTGCAGGTTAGGTCCTCTGGCTGGATATCTGCAGCCAGATTCCTGTCAAAATATAATGATATTAATTTTAATATTAATATTAAAACTGCAGCAAATACCGGAAACTGATCCAATGAGGGACATGCACACTTCCAAGCTAAAATTACATAAGAATGGCAAGTGTTATTGTTGATTATATCAGTGGCTCTTGGTGCTGACATTCACTGGTACATGATTCATCGCTGTAGCAAGTCATTGTAATAAAGTGGTGCGATTAACTGAGAGAAGACTCAAGTCTCCGTGTACTTTATTAGCAGCACTGGACCTTGACCCATCCTATTTAACTATATGAACACAAGAGCCCCATTAACAGACAACCTTCAAATAAAAACATTGATTTGTGTGCTCAAGTTTGACCAAGCCTTGTCATTATTAGACCTAGACAATGAAGGACATGCAAGCATGTAATCACCTCACAACACTCGAGATCTTTGAGTTTATCTTAATCCTCTAATTAGCACCAAGAAAAGATGCAGATGTGAATGGAAAACCACAATCACAAATAGAGCAGGAGCAGCCTCAAGGCCTTTAATCCTCAACCACCCATCCTCATTACCACGTGTTTAAACCCACCGCACATTACGATTCGTCATTTTATTCCCATTATAAAAGGTCAGCACACAACAGCAAAACTTTTTTATGACTGACCATTAGAAAGGTTACAGCAGTATTACAATGTCCACTCCCATTGAGTGTTTTTAAATGATAATAATAATAATCATAATAATAATAATAAGAGCTTTTTTTTTTTTTAAAGCACTGGTCGCTTTTGAGAAATATTTTCACTTTTGTGCAATGTTTTTGTGTGTGTCTGGTAGTCTCCTGAAGTTACCAGCAAAAGAGCTCTAGGCAAGAAATTATGTGATTCCCTTGACCTAATTTTGAAAATGATTTTAATTATTTAACTAACAGTAAGTGTCTAAATCACCAGTATTATAGATAGTGATTCTGTTTTGTATTACTGTGGCAACAATGCAGTTTTCTGATTATTGGACAAACCTATCTTATTTTAAATATTTTTAATTTGAATAAACAATTAATTAAAGGAATAAGACAAAAGGAGGATATATATATAGCAAAAACTTAAGCTTCAACTTAAATTCTCAAACAAGAAAGACGACGAAGAAGAAGAGAGTATTTGCCTCACATCTCCAAAATAAAATGTTCATCTCATTACTGGTCAAATACAAAGTTTATTATCTTAAATATTAAAGGTACATTATGTAATATTTCTAGTGGCGGTTCCCTCAGATACTTTTTTCCATGGAGATGTCATTGCTTTGTCTGGAATGTTCCATAGTATGGTGTTAAACCTTTCTATCTACATCAGGGGTCTCAAACTTGCAGCCCAGGGGCCAAATGCAGCACCTGAAATCATTCATACTGCCCTACAAGAAGAGGGGCAGACAGAGTGAAAGGGGCAGAGTGAGAGGGGCAGACATTGCTTTTCACAGACTTTCAAACTTGCTCCAGCCAAGAAACGGACACAAAACACGTGGAGTGTGTGAACAGAAGCTTCAGAAACAGGCGGGAGCAGTGTCATGAGCTAAGGCTACAATAGATGAGGAGCGTTTACAACTGTACTCTGTTGTACATCGCATGTACAGTACTTAATATCTACTCAAAGGTTGATGGTTTGTTGCCAAAGTGTCTTTGCAGAGGTAAAGATGGACCCTGGTGCTCTGGTTGAAATTATGTCTGAACTGAACACAACAGAGAGACACAGCTGGAAATAAATCATGAATATTACTTTTAATAACTAGCATATGATTTTCTTAACCCCACAAGGGCCTCTGTCTTGCATTATATATACGCAATATATTATCCTATTATGATTATAACATATTATTACAATGATTATGATAAATTAGATATAAAGATAGCCTATAAAAAATATAATATAATATGTAGACCTGGAGGCTCTGTTCTGCCCCACAACAACTGGGGGTGTTCAGGAGCCAAATGACACCCAACTGGTGTCTGCCAACATCCAGGGCTCCTCAAACCCCGAGGAAAGTCTGGTCCAGGAACTTACACCCCTGGAGTACAGAGCTCTGGTCATGGAGCTGCGTGAAGAGTTGGAGTGGACAAGAGCCAAGGTCAGGTCCAAAGAAGCTTTGTTTTGAAATGCAAGGTTAAAAACTGAGGAGAAGATGGACAAAGAAAAGGCCTTGGAGTTCACTGCTACTCTTCAGAAGAAAGACAAAGAACTTCAAGTCCTAGTTACCTCACATAAGATGCTCCAGTACCATGATTATACAGTACAGGAAAATGTGCAACTAAAACAAGAGATTGCCAACTCCAAAGAAGTCATTAAAAGGGATGAATGAAAAAGACTTGAAAAAGAGTTGCAAAAACTCATTAATACTCTTCAGGAGAAGGACAAGCAACTACAAGAAGAATTTAGCACACATAAGGGGTTTTGATGTCTGTATAATTTGACAGTATGGGAAAATGTGCATCTAAAACAAGAGGTTGCCAACTCCAAAAAACTAATTGAAAAGATGAACACAACAAAGTGTTGCAAAAACTTACTGGTTCTCTTCTGAAGAAGGACAAGCAACAACAAGACCAAGTTAACGCACATTATGAGATCTGATACCTGCAAAATTATTCTATAGTACAGGAAAATGTGCATCTAAAACAAGAGGTTGCCAACTCCAGAAAAGTCACTAATGAAACACCAAAAAAGACAAATGAAAAAGACTTGGCTTTGAAAGAGATCAAAGCTACTCTCCTGAAGAAAGATAAAGAGCTAATTTTTAAATAAATTTAAAGAAAAGTGGTTTAATGTCATACTGTGGAACATTCTTGGCAGAGCAATGACATATCTGTAGAAACAAGCAAGTGACAGACCCCCAAACAAAAAGTTACACAGTGCACCTTTAAAATTAAATATATAAATAAAATTGAAATATTCACGGTGCATTTGGCATTGCCCTTCCCCTGTTGACTTTTCTGGTGATTAAACTGTGAAGCTGGAGAGAAACAGTGTGAGGGTTCTGTTGGTTTAATAGGTTTCATAACTGTACTCTGATGCTGTGATACAAACAGATTCGGGTTTCTTGAGCGTGCCTCTCGGCTTGGACACGGGACAGTGATGGGGAGCACTGACGCCTGTTTGTATTTGTGCTAAGTCTATTTGAACATAATTGTTTCTGTTTGCTCACGAGGGAGGATCGGCTTAATAAATCAGACACTATAAACACATATGACAATGCCGTCTTCACCATATTTACCCAACCCAGTCACCCAGCGAAAAGTTTACTCTTGTTATTTATTGAAATAGTCTGCATGTATTGGAACTCGAGAGAAGCACTCAGCCAACAAAGGTCTTCAGAAGTTTTGTCTTAGTATAATACCCTTAGAATCATCAAACTGAATGGGTTCCCAAACAAAGATATAAAAGTTTTGCATAAATGGCATTGACAAGTTAGCCAAAAAAGTATATTATGAAACTTTTTGTAGGAAGGTTCTTTTTAGCAATTAAAAGTTTAGAAGTTTAAGGCCATACTGTGAAGCATTCTAAGAAAAGCAATAACCAAGTGTTACTTCGTACACCTGTAAGATGTTATAGCTAATTTATACCAGACGTGGGACCAAGTCTCAAGTAAGTCTCAAGTATTTATAGACTATAATAGTTGTAGAAATAAATTTACTTATTTTGTCCTTTTTAAATGTCATGACAAGATCTTAGTGTGAATCATTACAGTCAGAATAGAAAGAATTCAGATTTAAAAGTGCTTTTCAAGTCTTCTCAAGTCACAGGCCTCAAGTCTGAATCAAGTCCCAAGTCACTGTCCTTCAAGTCGAAGTCGAGTCCCAAGTCACTGTCCATTTTATCAAGTCAAGTCTTCAGTCCTAAAAATAGTGGCTCAAGTCTGACTCGAGTCCAAGTCACAACTTGCAAGTCCCCTCCTCTAATTCATACTTTGCAGCTGATGTCTTCAACATTCTGTGGGGTTTGACGCTAACTGTAGGCTCTGCTCTGTCTGAAGACTTTTATCTGTGCTTTATTTTAACATAATCTGACCATAAAGAACTGACTTAGCTGTAACTACAAAAAGTCATCTGATTTTTGCTGTTAAACAAGTCATAAGCCAGCTAGCATTAGCCAACAGTTTTTTTCAATTAATCAGACTCTCTATTTTATATATTCAGAACCATGAACACTCATATTGATCACACGCTTCTGAAAATGTGCTGTTTTTGTGAGTTTTCAGAGTGTCTTAAAAACCTTTTGGCAATATTTGCTAATGTTTGCTAATTCTGTCACCATGGTAAACACTGAACACCATTAGAGATTTATGTAGAACACCCCCAGCACGATGTCACAGCAAATATCAATTGGTAAATTTAAAATCAAATGAAAATGAATAAACACATGACTATTACCATCTGATGCCTCATAAATTTCCATTTTTGGACATCTAAATGTGTGTGTCTAGAGTAATATATTAAATGTGTATTGAAATTAAACATTCACAAATATGTCATAAGACCTGTCATGGTGATGTCAGAAATGTGCATATATTACCCTTTCTATTATCTTTTAATAAATTAATCATAATGCTCACCAAGAGAGATGGATGAATCTTAGATCTTAGGCAGACTTTTTTTTGGAATAATGCCGGGTGATGTAGACACGTGTTTCATCTCCTCCGGGCTTCACAGAGGGCTTAGGGTCTGACCCGAATGCCCCCTATTACAAAGACGGACACGTAAACAGCCAACCTCTGATGGAGAAAATAATGGAGCCTGCATCAGCATCCTGCCATTATCCACTCCTTACTTGTTGTCTGTGTGTTTAAAGTCCTGTTTTGGTGCCTGTCTGTTTGTCCCTACGCGCGGAGCAGCAGAAATGGCCCGTTGAGTGGCTATGTAATGGGGAGCGGGGTTAAAGATGGTTGGCCTGCATTACAGAGACATGCATCGCCAGTTGAGGGATTGTATGTGCATTCATTATGGGCTGGTCCAAAACAGTGGGCTAAAACTATGACCCCCCCAGGCAGATATATAGCCATATAAACTGTAATATATTTCACTGTATGAATGAGGCCATTACATGAACAGTGTGTTATATGGTCAAAATCCTGAATATTTGGCACATTCACATTTATCATGTCAAAAATAAAAGGTATAGAAATGATATATCTTGGTTTGTGCTTGTGCTCAAATTCAAAACTATACTCTATTGTATACACACACACACACACGTCCAGAGTGTGGCACTAAACATTTCAATCTTAATGGAGACAAGCAAGTGATGGTGACGCCACTAAACCAAGACACAGATCTGTGTTAGAGTGCATGTTTTTCAAGGAATTTTGAGCAATAAAAACACAAGACACAAAGACTAGATAGAATTCAAGACACATATGATTAATGCAATGCTAAGGAGCATTTCAGGCAAAACAATAACATCTCACAGCAAGATGGATTCTCGTGAGTTTGTGTACTCACAAATATCACAAGAATTGGCATGCCCCTGACAGGTTGACGGACCAATCACTTTGCAGGATTGAGGTTTGCGCAGAAGCCAAAGAAGCGCCCAAATGCACCAAAACAAACATGGTGACACTGACAGACGTACTTCAGCCTATTTTAGCATTAATATGTACTATTTTGTTTGTGAGAAATGTGCAGAAGGTAAGCGCTTTGTCTGTGCTTTTCTCTCAAATCGATGTAACAAATGTGGCTTGTTCCTCTGTTGTGACGCTTCCACCAATCAGATTTAAAAAGTCATCATGGCGTTCTGCATTTTCTGAATGTTTTCAGCAAGAGCCATCCCAGATTGATAATGTGTAAAACCCAGTTCAGAGTGACACACATATCAGTCTGGCATTGTCTGGCCAGGTTAATAACATCCCCATGGAGACTGTAAAGACTGTAAATGCCCACCAGAAGAAAAAGTTACATAGTGCACCTGCAAAAATAAAATAAATATTACTATTTAGACTCAAAGCTCAGATAAAATTATTGCAAGTCATCATATACTTGAAAGGAAAAAGATAAAAAGGAAAGAATTACATAAAATATTAACTTTTCCTTTAAAATTCACAATGACTCACACAGGAGCAGAAATGTTAAAAATTTCAAGAGTCTCAGCCTTAAGGAAAGTTTAAAAAGTGTTTTTTTTTTTTTTCCCTTTAGCAAAGATCGACAATTTAAAACAAGAAATTTCTCTCCTTTTTGTTGCCAGGCGGAGGCCACTACTGCAGATGGTGTCCGGCCTTGCAGCGGAGTGTCATGCATATTCATCCTGGTTCTTCTCACACGGCCTGATCCTCTGCTCCCAGACTTGGCAACCCACTAAAGGTCCTCAGCCAACTCAGCAACTTTTAGAGAAAATCACAAACCTGCACACTGCATTTCACACACGGGTTTTCTTTAGAGAATAAACAGGGTTGATGCTACTATTTCTTCAGCATTCAAATAGGATGGATTTATTATGATCATTATTATTATTATTATTATTATTATTATTATTATTATTATTATTATTATTATTATTATTAAGGACACTTGTTATGTGGAAACAGGAGATCTTTAAAATAATTTAAGCTCTATGTCAAATGTGTAAAAATAATGTGGTAGTAAATTTCTTTTGCACAAACTTTGGATTAACTGCAAGTCTGGCCAAGAGATGTGTCTAAATTTTCCACAAAACAACTTTGAGATAAATTCTAACAATAAATAATTGCACTAATATCACACTGTTTTGATCACTTTTAATATAAACAGTCTAGGACTAGTTATTTAGATAGGCGCTGCCCACCCACAATCTTAAGATTAAGATATTTATAGCAAGGGGAATGCAGTTGGCTTGCTTCTATCCCCATCTCTACTTTGAAAGTTATCTCTTAAACATTTGTTGTTGTTTTTTTCAACGAGGACAACTGCCTAATGGATCTTCGGAAGCATATATTGCTGCCAAACCAAAATGTGTTGCCAAAGTTAGATGTTATCCAAAGCCATAAATGACAGACATACAATAAAGGCCAAGAGGACGATGCCAATCTCTGAATACAAATAGATGTATAGAAAGTGCAGCTCTGCAACCTTTCTGGAGGGTCTGACACCTGCTTGTCTCATGGATATGCCAATCCTTTCCACAGATTGGTCCACAGGATGGCATTTTTGCTCAAAAATACCTAAAAAAAAAATGCTGCAACATGCATTCTTACAGTAACTGGGGTGGCTTCTCCATAGTTCTAACCTGTAACTTGGTCTGGTAAATCACTGTCATATTTTTATACACCTTTAAGGCACTCAGAGCACTTCACATCAAGGAACTATTCACCCATTCATACATCAGTGTACACATACTGAGAGTAAGGGGGATTAAGTGTCTTGCACAACGACACAAGAATTTGACCGCTCAGCCAATAATATGAAATTGGAACCCCCAATCTCCAGATCAACAAACACCCTACCAACTAAGCTACTGTCGCTCCTTGTTTGTCTCCAAGTTTAATGCCATACTGTGGAACATTTCAGGCAAATGGCAGCATTTTGGTGAAGACAGGTGGCAAGCCCTCCACCAGAAACATAAAAAATGTAAGTCCTAAAGCTGCAATATGTCAAATATGTAAATAAATTAATAAATATAAATACAATTATCTCTACTCGTGAGTCGTAAATGTAAAATGTGATGGATTTTGCTGGTTGTTGGTTTCAGTAGAGTTACCTCATCTGTGTCTGTAACAATCTGTTTCCCAGTCACATAATGAGGAGGAGTGCTGCTTTACATAGCTCTGCACAGCTGCTGGTCACAGAGCACTGCACAAACTTGTGTTCATAGGCACCAAGGGGGGAAACAGTCATTTCTGTCTAAAATCAAGGCTTTAAATGTTTATCTGAAGATATGTTTGGCGCCGGAACTAATGTAGCACTGTAAATTCTCAAATGCTTTTGGCTCAAATGTTTAGTTTTCAGTTTCTGAAGCCAATTTTCAGGGAATTATCAGCACAAACCCAGACTAAAACTTAAAACTAAAAATCTTTGTTCTGATTGGTTAAAATCAGAAACCAAGTAACAAAGAGCATCTCCTAGTGTCTCAGTCAGTATAGAAGCCTTAACATTTATCTAAAGATTGCGTATTTGACTGCAGACTGTAAGACTCCCTTTGTAAGTGATGGATTGAAAAAAGTGAATACGTGAACACTGACAAGACCAAGAAACTGGTGATTGACTTCAGGAGGACGAGGACACAAGTGGAGCCTATCACCCCTCAGGGCCATGATTTGGAAATATGGACTGCTACATGTACCTTGGCATCCATGTGAACAACAGGCTGGACTGGAGGGACAACTGTAATGCTGTGTACAAGAAGGGCATGAGTAGATTCTACTTCATGAGAAAGCTCAGGTCTTTCAGTGTGTGCAACAAGTTCCTGGTGATCTTCTACCAGTCTGTGGAGGCCAGGGCCCTGTACTTGTCTGTGGTCTGCTGGGGGAGCAGCACTAGTAAAAGTGACATTGGATGGGATTGGCAAACTGATCCATATAGTTGGTCATGTGATCGGCTGTGACATTTGTCACAGTGAGGGACGGGGGACACTGGACAAACTGCTTCCATCATGGACACACTTGCTCATCCACTGCACCAGACTATTCTCCAACATTTATACCATACTCCATACAGATGTACAACAACTCACCTTTATGTAACAGATAAGCCTCTGTTTTTGTCAATCATCATGTCATTTTTGCACTGTTTCCTTATGACCACTTGTATAAAACGTAATATACTGTATTTATATTACAATATTTGTTTTTTACTTACTATACATACATTTAAATAATTTGACACCGCTCGCTTTTTTATTGCTGCTTTTTTTTAGAAGTTTATTACCATTTTTATATTTTTTACTCTTTGTTATTGTAATATTATGTGATGTGTGAGCTACTGTGCCCAAGTAATTTCCCTTGTGGATCAATAAAGTCTCTCTAAGTCTAAGTCTAATATGTACCTTTTCTGGTGGAAGGTTCTTTTTAGCAACACCATGTCTGGTAATTGAAGTTTAATGCCATACTGTGGTGCATTCCAAGCAAAGCAATAACATGAATAAATAAAGAATGAATGAAGAATGAATAAAAACAGGACTAATACCATCTCATGACACTTTTGAACATCTAAATTTGTGTGTCTAGATTATATAGGTGTACTGAAATAAAATATCCACAAACATGCCATAACATAGACTGATAACAGCGAAAGTCTCATCAGAAATGTGTAGCCTATATATTATTCCTTCTTTTAAAAAATTTATAGATTAATCATAATGCTCACCAAGATCTCAAATGCAGTATTGAACAATTCCATTTTCAGAAACCTGGTGATATAGATACTTAACTTTTAAGTGATGGATTGATGAGACAGAGAGCCTACAGCATGTGCAGCTATGACTGTCTGAGGCTCGCCCAGGGCAGGTCTGGTTACACCAGTAACTTCCACACAAGGGGCTTTTTGCTTGATGTCATAAATAAAAATCTGTTCTTTATGTTTTTCATGACTCTCTGATAACAAACTAGAACATCAGTAGCTTGTGTAAATGATGAAAAAGTCAACACGGTTCATAAAAAACATCCCCATCATATTAACATGTGACATCGATGTCATTTATAGGTTACCTAGCAACCATACATGATGGGATCTGGTAATATGCAGTAAAACGTTTACTTTTACTAGAAATCCATTTTCCTTTGAGCTCCACCTAAATCATAACTACAGCAAGCAAACAACGGGGAATTATGGGAAAATGATGGCACATACAATTTCCTTCAATTTTCCACCACTGTATATGTTCTTGTCTTTATCACACTGATGTCAGAACGAGACACCTCTCCAATGTATTGCTGTTTGAACAAAAAGATGATGACCTTTGACCTTGTCCAATTAGCAGGTGGTATTTACAGAAACACCTTTATTGAACAGCAACCCATCTGATTACTGCTCATATAATAAATGCCACGCTGCACTGATTCAACTGTTTATTTTGACACAAATTGGGTTCAAAAAGAGCCCTCTAATACTGTTTTATTATGCAAATATAACCAGAGGACAGAGTTTTCAGAATGAAAATGAGCTACAGTGTCTTTGAGGGAGATATTTTCCAAAAACACAAACTGGCTTTGGTCTTTGGCGCTGTTATTCATCAAGATTTAATTACTGATGGATTTGAGATAGGAAAAAAAAAACAGCTTTATATACTATATTTTTTTGATGTTCTCAAAATATGAACCTATCAAAACTGAATATTCACTTCCCAGTTTAAGAGACAATTTGAGAATATTGCCTCTACAAGGCTCAAATACAATTTCATATTTCTGCAAAGAGATTTTTCAGTGAGCTCATTGCTTCTTTCATTACTGCTTCCACCTTCTCTGTTTGCCTTTGTTTTAAGTCACTCTTTAAGCCTTTAAAGACACTCCAACTGTGCATTCAACCAATCCAATTCAATTAAGTTTTGGAACAAAGTACACCTTATTACATGGAAATGACAGTATTCTCAGATTTTTCTATTACCAACTTTGTATAGACCTGAAATAAAACACAATTTGATGGAATTTTCACTGAAAAAATAGAGAAGATCCAGGATGGAAATATAACCCAGGTAAAAAAAAAATTAAAAAAATCGTTATGGCAGGTTTATTTCCATGCTTGTATATATATTAAATGTCCTATATTGTGCAGTGCAGATTGACTCTTGTCTGTTGCCTGTTTTTCTCCATCCATTTTCTTTCTTCCTCTTATCCATGGAGCAGCAGTCTAAGCAGGGACTCCCTGAAAAATATAGGCCTTTTAAATAAGACACAAACTTAGGCTGAAAGTGTGTGGTTGCCCAGACAGAGTGTTGAGTGAATGAAGGGCGATTGATTTATCTGTTGGCTGTCAAACTGCAGGACCGTTTCTGATCGAAGCATTATGTGCATGAACACATATCTGCAAATTGTTGAAATATAACTGACAACAAATAGTTCATGCAGCACAAGTTTAAATGAAGGTGATCTTTGTTACTTAAGGGGTTGTAATTAAAAAGTGAAGACCCCAACATTCTTAAACATTAAATAAAATTCAGCCAAGAGTTTTAAATCCTATATGCTTTTAAAAAATGTGACTTTTTTCCTCTTTCCTCATCCCCATCTGGTCTTCTCCACAGCCCACTACAGATTTTTCACAATCTTCAGTGGCACAAAATTACTTTTTTTGCAAATCAGTCCTTTTTGCATAAATTTGAATTAATTTGAAAAAAACAACATCTACAAAAAAACAAAGTCTCAATGCTACTGTGAACAAGCAGGTTCACATATAACCACTACTACTACTATTATTACCATTACTATTACTACTACTATGACTACAGCTACTAATACTGCTCACTACTACAGAATAATATAATTCAAAATACAATTGAAAAAACATTGCCCATAGTTACCAGCCAGACTTGTGCCAGCCTGAATACTGAATGTAATGTGCATCAGGAACAGCACAAACCTTTCTAATCTGCATTGCTACGTGACAGATATTGTAATGTTGGTCAATGGGAGGAGGTTGTCAATTACAAAAATCTGGGTGATCGATTCTATATAGGCCTGCAAGATGAATGTCTGCCATATCATTTTCTCACAAGAATTGACTCGTAGACCTTGTATTTGGCAGTGGATGATAAGTTGACAATGAGAAGTCTAATTTGGAGCACTGGCTGTAGCTGTGAAAGCTGCGGTGCAGTGTGTCCTGGTGACACTGAGTGGGAGCGAGTTGTACCAAAAGACTTTTCTGAAAACAAGAGGAGAGGAGGAGTGCCACGGGAAGAGCAAAGCCAGTAAACAACACTGACCAATGTAATGAGCTGTGGGCTGGGTGGACATCCAGCTCCCAAATCGACTTTTGATTGGGACACATTGGTCCGAATCAAGATGGATTGTTTTCCATTTGTCTGTAGAAGAGTGCTTACTTGTTGTAATTTTATCAGATAGATGCTATAACACACAGTTCAGATGTATAAAACAGAAATGCTTGTGTAGGCCTCATTCATTAATAATTCACTTGTTTATGCTGTTGTTGTAGTTGTTCACATATAATTTTCATCTTGGTTAAATATTGATTTTAACAACTACTTAAAATCGGAAGTAGGGCCCCTTTCTGCCTCAGAGATGATTCAACTTTTTTCCTCCCCCTTAATATAACTGATCAATGAAACTAAAATGCACATGTTAAATTCGTAACAATGTATAGTTTGCTACAATGAAATACATCTCCAAACTGCATTTTTTCATTATAAAGATGCCTTCATATTGATACTTTGCATCTGATGTCATCAACCTTCCCTTGGGGTGTGATGCTAACTAAAGGCACTATTCTGTCAGAAGCTCTGTTAGACTTCAGTCTGAGCTTTATTTTAGCATAATCTGACCAGAAAGAGCTGACTTACTTGGAACTGCAACAGGTGAGATGCTGTTAAGCACGTCTCACACATAAAATTTGCCAACAGTTTTTCAGTTAGTCACTCTCAGCTTTTTTGTTGAAATTCAAACACTTAAACAGGACCCCAAATGCTCCTATTGATCACAGGCTGCTGAAAATGTGTTGTCTAAATCCATTTTATGTTTTTTCTTGAGTTTTCAGATCTTAAAACGTTTTTGCAGTGTTTGCTAATGTGTGCATCGTGTCTCCATGGTAACTTCTGAACATTCCGCCATAAAGATACAAGTAGAGCACTCCCAGCTTGATGTCATTGCAAAGTATCACTAGACCAATGGTTCAAACATTTCACACCAATGAAAATATTTGGCTTTCAAAGTATACCACTAGATCTAAACTTGGACTAGATCAGTTTGAGAAACATATATATGACATGATATAGACTGTGATAGTAGCCTTTATCTCGCCCGATCCATGTGATCAGCAAAAGCCACTGTCCACACACAGGCTCTCAGAATTAATAACACATTCATTGGCACAGTGCCCTTTGTCCCTCCATCTTTGGTGTGTGCTGTTTCGCCCCATTAATCTCACAGTGTTGACTCTGTATAAAGTCAGTGAGTTGGACACCTGTTGGACGCTGTAATGACAGTTAGGCCCAGACTGCTGTGTGGGCAGACAGGGAGCCTATATTGTGATAACCATCCCAGGGGCATTGTCATCATTTTATTCTTCACACATTCAGATTGTTGGGGTTTTTGTCCTTCCTTTTAGCTCATTTTTCTGCTTGTCGTGCTGGGCTGGCTTCTTCTCTGATCTTTTTGTGTCTGCTGTCCTCCCCACCCTGACATCTTTGCAGGGGAACAGAAATCACACCTGAGAGGCCCACTGAAGAGGCTGCTTCTAACCTTTTCATCTCCTCGTTCTCCCTTTTTGAAGCCACACTTACACTGCTATTTCGCCTTATTTTCTCACAATCTCAGTCCTGATATTCCATTTTCACACAATCTTTTTTATTCATCCTTAAGATTTGTAATATTTTTCATCTGTGAATATGTAACTGTACTGACATTACACACCAATGACATTAAAGCTTGTGACTTTATTTTCAGGGGGACTTGTCTGCCCCAATACACTCATTTGTTGTAGTCCTTTCTGGTCAAATTGTGTTACAACCAAGTTAAGAATAAAGTGAAAACTGAGTAACAGAGTTTCAGATAGAGAAGTGCCTCTTGTTAGTTTAAGGTATTTTGTGGCTATGTTTTAAAGCTGGATGTCCCAACACAACATTGACCCATTGTAAAATTATTGTAACTTATTATGCCGATCCAAAGCAAATAATCTATATCTATCTATTTTGATCAAGGTTAAAAGTTCTTTATTTTTCATTCCAACATGATAGAACATTTATTCAGGTTCAGCATTTAAAAGAAAATAATATGTGTTCATTTAACATTAAATATGTTTTAAAATGCCTTGAAAATGAGGCTGTGAATTTTTAACCTATCTTTTGTTTTATTCAAATTTGTGCTTTAGAAGAACATAAACGCCTATGAAAAGCAATGCCTACATCATCGTATTTAATTCAGCATCATGGGTGCAAATGAAAGATCTCTCTTTCTCGTCACATCACACAAAAGTGATTGTGATTTGTTCGCTGCGGGGGAAGGAGAGGGGAGAAAGAGGGTGGGTGAGTGTAAGTTCATATTCAGCTTCTTCTCATTTATCCCTGGAGATGCATCATTGTCATGGAAACCATCTCAATCAGTGGTATGTGTGAGAGAGGATCCTCCCATGGCAGCGTAGAAAGTCTCTAGTTTCCTTTGAGCTGCGCATTCATACTAACTTTAATTCATCAGTGTTATTGCAGTTTTTTGTTGGGCCCATGCTAATTTTGTTGGTGAGTCAGACAGGGAGTGATAGACTGCTCTTTTCTGCATTCAAAAAGAATATGGGAAACACTCTAGTTTCAATGTGGCTATGTCATATGAGTCGCAAAGGTTAACAACATTATACATTAGGTTGTCATGAAGTCTATTTGATGCACTGAAAGTGTCTGGCTCATGAAATCTCACTCCAATGACCAATCTATGGCAGATTAACATTTGACCTCTGCAATGTGCATCAATCTGCACTTCTCTATAGGAGCTGCCACAATGGGTTTGCATAATGGGCAGGCGTTGGTGTACATGTGGACAGGGATATTATCCTGAGGAGCTGATATGTGCTCCATACATGACGTCTTGCCCCTCCAAATGCGAGGAAGAATTTCGAAGAAGTACCCATCACTCTCCAACACATGCTGCATCTCATGATCAGGACCAGGTGTTGTCATGATGAAAAGTACAAGGAGAGAGGCTCAGTTTTACTTCAGAGGAACAAGACTTTATTTCGATGGATGGTTTTCATTTGATGTCATGTGAACATGCAATGGGACTGCAGGGACCTTTTGCCATTCCTGTAATATATTCCTCTTTTTGTCACAAAGTTTAGCACATAAGATACTTGATGGTGGTTGGGGCAGACTGTTGGGAATGTGGCTTCATCTGTGCCTCTCTGATCACTACCAATCTCATTACCAGCACTTATACAGGGTTTAGTGGAAATACACCACAGTATGCATTGGTCAGAACCATAGTGTGTACATATAAAAAGACAGCTAAGCCATTAGGCTCTGCTTTCCACATGGGAAGTAAGAATCAGGACTTCCAGCTCCACTGACTCTGGCTCTAATTGACTTTACAATGATTTTTTTTTTTCTTTTTTTATTGTTTGTATTAACATGCTCTGATCCTGGTGCTTTTATTTCACTTTTTTGTCTATCAATAAATCCCTATTCTTATGGAACTTGGCTCCAAATTCAGTAGTAGCCTCGTAAGCTTCATCTGACTGGAGCTGAGCGCTATGGGTGACATCAGACTTCCTTAGTCCACTTTTTTATTCAGTCTATGGTCAGAGCTTAAATATTACATTTTAATATAACTGCACATTTCTCATTATTCACATGATGTCAAATGAAGAAGTAAAACTGGCAGCTAGTTTGAGGTTTGAAATAATTTTAACATGAGGAGGAGATCTTTTCTATTGTACCGGATATAGTGACTAGCAGTGGGCGATATGTCAAAGTTCTCATATACATTTTTTTTAGAGCCTAGATTATGATTTTAATTTCATCACTATTCTAACTAAAACTATCTGATGCTTCTGAGAGTGCATGCTTCATCATGATTGGTTAAATCCACCTGACACTCACTCAGAGCGGCTAAAGAGGCTGGCGAATAGCAGGGGTGGGTGGGGAAAAGCACAAGTAAACTTCTAGTCTCCTTCAATGTCTTTCAGTGATGATATGCTCTTGCTTTCTTTTCTCCCTCTCTTTCTTCTCTTTCACTCTTCATTTCTCTCTGTCTTCTTCCTCTGCAGTTCCTGGCCTTAGCCTAGAGCTCCTTAAAACTATCTTAAAACATAATCTAAACATAATGAGGGTGTGAATCAAATGCAAATAATCACAAACAACAATCTACAGAATATGTCTTTAAAAATGTATCTAACTTATATAACTGAACTGGATTGCGCCCTCTTTTATAACATTAGTTAATATATTCATGCCTTTTTTAATAATAGAGAGCTATATTAATGTCATAATTTTCACCATGCCTCAACTGGAGAAAATGAATAATAAGTTATAACAGAGGAAATAGGCTATAAATCTTATGCAGCTGTGTGTATTACATTTGGACTGCCATCAATCTCCAGTCATATTTTCTTCTCTTCTGCAAGAATTTTAACCATCGCAAAGCAAAATAACGCAACTACCTGCTCTGATCTCAAAGTTGCTAATACCAAAGGACTAATGTTTTGATGTTTTTGTGGCTTGTAGTACAGTGAGGCTTGTCTGTGAGGTCGTCTATGGCAAAATTAAAAATTCATGAGTTGCGAAACAAAGTGCATTGAAGTGCACTCAGTAGCTCTGATAAGTGAGAGATGACAGATGGAGGCAGAGACCAACATGACAAAAAGAGGATCACACTACAGTTTTAAGTACTACAAAAGTGAGAGAGGATTTTATAAACTTTACATTTTAAATGTTTTTAGTTTTTTTTTGCAATAATGAAAGCACAATGACCAAACTTGACTCTAAACAGCATCCACTCTGTTTTTGTTTTTCCCAGCACTTGTGTATTCAGCAGGTGACAACAGATAACCCCAAAACAAAACAATGAATTTCAAGTAGATTCACTTAACTAAGCCCACGAGTGTTTATGATCCACTCTCGCCATTGTTCAGGCCTAAAACAGTCATGGAAAACAGGCAGAGGCTAGAGAGGCAAGGGATTAACAACTTCTTGTGTTAGCAGAGGAGGTCCCATTAACACACAACGGAGCTCAGAATTGTAATTGAATTTACAATATGAAATATTAATGCATATCATGCACCTTTAAATTACATGGATTGATGGTTATTTTACATCTTTTAAGTCAGGTAATGTAATGAAACCGCATCATGGTCTCTAGTCTATTCAGGATCTATTCTCTGAAAGCCTCATCTCTTCAGTCTTTACTGAGGGGGACGTGAGCAGCATTTCCTCTTTTGTCCACCACCGCTTTTGAACTTTTTTTTCTTCAGTCTTTGTTGTTCTTCTTTTTTCTCTTTACTCCAACATTCATGGACTCAAGATAGCTTAGAAAAAATGACCTTTTTTCTCTTTAGATGGCAACCTTATGCTCACGCATTCACTAACCTTTAAGAGCCCTTTGGTCTAAGGTCACTGTAAGATAAAGACACTGCATTCTTTGTCATCATGCTATTGAAATGTATATTTAACACAAGATATTTCAAGATACAAGTTTGTGGAATAGTCTCACTCTCTACAGATCACAGGCTCAATCATTTTTGCCCTTACTTCTTTGACATGGAAATGATTCATGCTGATACTTCATCTTTTCTTCAGTCACTACATTTAGATGCACATAGCTCTGAGTGTGCTAAATAACCACATTCAAATTGTCTTTGGCCCAAAATCACTTTGTTCCAGTCTACAAGCACGTCAAACAACCAAACTGAGAATGAGGGAGTAAGAGACATTCAGGTTTGTCTTGTAATTTAGCATTAGCGCAAAAACTTTGCAGCTATAATTGATGATAAAACTATCATGCATTTAATTTTCAGGCATGCTAGGAAGTCACTTATCATAGCAGACCACAACAATGAAACAACACATGTAGTCTGTGGTGGAGAGGACGGTAGTTTGTGTCATCACTGCTGATCTTAAACAAATGAGTAAAATGTCCAAATTCATGTAATGTTTATACATACCACCATTGTCTTGGCTTTTTTCCCAAGTGTCTTTAGTCTTAGCCTAATGGAAATGAGACCGCACTGTTACATGCAGTGGTCATTTGAGTACATCACAGCTTCTCTGGATGTTGTTGGGATCTTTGAGATTCTAATCACATGCATTTTGAAAAATCTGTTTAAACTGGACTTGGCTAGTTAACCATTTTCCTGGCATACATGTCTATGTAGTGAGTGGTACCCATATCCAAACAGCGGCATATGCAACTCATAAAATGCAATCAAATTATTTCTTGAATCAACCATTGTGGATACTTGAGGTTGCCAGGGCTTTTTGTGCAGAGTTTGTGCGTTCCTCCCCATGGATTTCCTTGAGCACCCAGGTTCCCTCATCAACAAAAAACATGCACCACAGGTAAACTCCTCCAATCTTGCCCAAGCCTCACTCAAGCTCTAGATGAGATGGGACACCAGCCACCACACTGCAGAGGACAAATCTTCCTACACTGACAAAGTATATATGTGGTTTTAGATGCCATCTATGTATGTTTGAGTAATCTTGCAGCCTTTCCTGGGCCCTGTTCAAATCCTTCTTACAGTTAGCAGTGTGATTCTGTCTGACGCTCAGCTATGGAAGTATAATAAGATCTGAACAGAAGATGGTGTTGTGTTGTTTTCAATGGCCTGTGCTCATTGGTATGAAATGCCAAAGATCAGAGTGATAGCTGCTAGAGTGGAGTTAGCACAATATCAGAGTGAGGCTAGACTAAATCTTGCAAAGCAAAATTTTAGGAGCTTGCATAGTTAAAAAAAATTTCAAAGTTCATATTGTTAAAATAGAGAAAAATACTTTGACCTTTAAATATTGACAATGTCCTGTTAGCTCAACATGAGCAGTTTGATTTCCCAAAAAATGCATTGTAGGGAGAATTCATTCTGGACTGAACTGAAACTAACTAAACATTTTAATATGTTGCTTCACTGAATATAGCCTTTTCAAATTAGTAGTGTAAAAGTTTTTGCAAAAACTAACATGATGATCTATCTATATATATGTGTGTGTGTCAACAATTAATACCCCAGAGAACATGCTTTACAATGGTTAGGCCACAGTGAGCACATAATCTCTGTTGGAGGAATGTGCAGTTTGTATAGCAGGTCACCTTGACAGCAGCAGAGAATGTGAAAAGGGATGTGCAAAGCACTGTTATAAAATGGCAAGAACTTAAAGGTTGAAAACTACAATTATTTTGAGAGTTTAGTTTTTGTTTAACCATTAACCTTGACCAAATCCCTGCTGGTGATCACAGTTTTGTCCTCCCACTTTCATTTGTTCAGCCTAATATAAAGGACCGGAGTTTACTGGCCACAAGTGGAGTATTAAATCACAAAGATATAAATCTGCCCACGAACAAGCAGGTGAACAGTCTTTCAAGGAACCACTGGTGTTGTAATTTGGAAAACTCTGCATCACGTTAAGAACCTTTTAATAAGGCTTACACTACAAAGCTGATAAAACCCCTCCTCCTGGTTATGTGAAGGGATCAGAATCATCAAAGCCAGAATCACAAATCCAAACAGTCAAACAAATATAAGATCTACCCTCATACTTGCTTTGGTTCTAATATCTGTTTTTTTTTTTTTTCTGTCTTGTAAACATCACAGAGAATCAATAACATATTTAGCGCTATTACTGTTTTGCAGTATGCTTTTTATGCTGGAGTTTTCATTTATCTTTGTTTCCAGGAAAGATTTCTATATTTTTCCATGTCCAAATCTCTGAAAAATGTCACTGAAAACATAAAGTAACATAAATTCACATTTATGATGTGCGTTTAGTATTCTATATTGTATTTCGACATTTCTTTGTATACTTTTTTTTGTTAGAGAGCCTGCATGTTCTTTTCCTGCACAGCATGAAAACACTGTCTTCTCGTATACTTTGGCCTTAACCACAGCTCTTGTAAATAAAGCAAAGAAAACTTTATCCACTCAGGAGAAGAACAGAGTCTTTCAGAGATTCGGGTTTGCAGTTCATTACATAAGAATTGACGTTAAGTTCTTTGTTTCTGCCCCTTGCAGCAGCATTAGTCTTAAGGTGTGCTGACTCAAGGCCTCTGCTCTGGAAAAACAAATCAGATTAGACAAAAGGGATAAGGCCGTGCAGCATGTAAAGATGGTGAGTTATTGAAGAGCTGTGGTGTTTTTTCCATCAGGTTTGGAGAGCCCTTAAATCAGCTGAGGCACTGAAACCAAAGCAACAACATCCAAGACGTCAATAAGGACTTATAGGAGCCATCCGGAGGCATGGCCTTGGCTCATGCGGATCACACTTCAGTCAAGTTGTCTTATATAGGCTGCAGCAGGATGTCAAGATTAATAATAAGACCAAAAACTATATATTTTCAGTTCAGTCTACACTCTACTCTACCTTCTGCCTGTTAAAGGTTGTAATCGCCTTGATAGCAACCATAGAGGTATAAGAGGAACAGAGTAGAGTTGAGCCGATTTGTAGTGCAGATCCTAAGTGCATTTATTCCAGAACCAAGCAAAAACTTGAAAAATATTTACAAAAGTACAAAGTTAAAAACAGGCATGCCGGTAACCTGCACTCACACACTAGGGTGACCAAAAATCAGTTTTCCCGGACATGTCCGTTTTTTGCGTCCTGTCCTGGGCGTCCAAGTTTTTTTTTTTTTAAGTGATGGAAATGTCCAGGTTTTCATTACTTTGCATTGGGGCCATTATACTGAGCGGCTCTCATAGCTGTCTGTGCACTCAGAAGGAGCGAGCAGACACAAACAGTCGGTCAGCCTGCAACATGCAGAAGCGCAAATGAGCATTTAACAATGACTTGAATAAGAAATTCTCCATTTTCCGGCCTGGTCGGGATAAGTGGGAAGCCATGTGCACAGGTTGTGAGGTGAGACTAGCTCAATATCGAGGCTCCACCCCCGGTAAGATGTCTGGGTTTTCACAACGGAAATATAGTCACTCTATCACACACAGCACCTTCTCCTCCACAAAGGTGAGGCTGACTCTTTTTATAGGCCACCTCGTCTAATTGGGTGAGCTCATCTTAAAGTGCAGGTAAGTTCAGACAATTTCAATTCAATATTTAAAAAGATAATCATCTCAAAAACAGTGCTTTAGATATTAAATTTCATCAAGTACACAAATACCTCTCTTTATTAAATTTGCAGCATTTTATTATTCATTTAAAAATACTAAATAGAAAAGTTAAAATCTCTGTGCATCCCTCCTCCTAACAAAATGTTTGCCTGTCCCAAAATCTTCTTAAGGTGCTCCGAATGGTAAGTACCATTCATTTCCCACAATTATTTAACTTAAATGCACTTATTTTGCTTATTTCATTTTCTTTTACAGGACACTTTAATGCATAACAATTTTATATATTATTGGGTATTAATTGAACTGAATATTAATATTCAATAAACATTTAAAAACTTTGCTTGCTTCTGTCATTACTATCACCTGTTAGCTAGCACAATGTTTCTGTAATGGACTAGCTACATTACAAAGGTGCACTCTGTATACTGCATTACTGTGAATGGGCTTAAGGAACAGTTTACTGTCCAGCATCAAATTGTCTGCATCACCACGCAGAGAGCCTGCGTTGATGTGAACCCCTTATGCAGAGCATCTAGATCGACCAATGTGCACCTCTGAAATTTTCTAAATTTCAGCAGGGGCAGTGACTCAGACAAAAAGGGCTGTGATTGGTCATCTTTACCACCGCACAACAGACACTCGCTTTTCTTTCTTTCAATATACGTTGAGCAATAATGTGTTTAATGCAGCTTTGTGCATATTTGTTTATGTTTAAGAGCAATGAAACTTAAAACCACATGGCTAATTTGCATAAACTAAGCCTCAAAAATCAGCGCTCTCCTTGTGTCCTGAAATTTTTCAAGAGATCTGACTTGTACCACAGCCGCATGGTATCACCTGCTCCATATGGATGTATACAAAGAGACTCCAAAGAGACAGGCATTGTGAAGTAATAAAATGTTTTGCACCATATGTTCATAAAGTTTTTGGAAGTAGAACTTAGTACTTTCTTTTTACTTTCTTCATGTAAGAATAAAAACAGTAATCATTGATATATAATGTCTTTCACACAAAGCGCTTTATGATGCATTATTCATTCTATCCATACTCAACAATCAGCATGTGTACTTATTTGAGCAGTATTATCTGGAGATGGTCGAGTACATTCCTGCTCTCCAGATCAGGAACACCACATGAACACTGTTTTGGAGATGGTCTAACCTAGTTGTCTATCCATAACGTCCCTTGGTAAAGCTACTCAAACCATGACACGTACCCATTTCCAGCATACAGTAAGAATTCTAATGTGCACTTGCTGCCTCGTATATCCCACCCACTTCAGGCGCCACAATGAAAAGACAATCGCTGTTATCCGCTTCACCTGCCAGTGGTCATAAAGTTATGCATTCAAATCCGTATTCTTTCCCTGTATAATCAGTCATAAACTCCTCCATGGGCCATGTCTCTGTCACCATATTCGTCTAATCAGGTCTTTCCACTCTTCAGTATCTGGTGGATGTTTCTCCTATTAGTTGTATATAAAAAGTATCCCATGTTCATTAGTGGCACAGCCTATCTATTCTCAATGTTAAGGGTCTGTCACAGCAGATATTCATAGTGTATAGGTTTAATGACTTGATAAACATGTTCTAACCCCAATAATAACAGTGTCAATGACCGTGTGGACAGTGGGTTTTGTTCACTGCTTTCAGGAGAAGTGGTATTTTTGGAGCAATATAGTGAAATAATGAGCCTCCAGAGCAAAAGGAAATGCATTGTTATTCAGATTCTGTCACATTCAATAGGACAGCTATCTATAAGCCTGAGCAGGATGTCAAGCAGTTTGAGAGTGGAAGAATTTTAAAGTTCTATTGTAGTGTAAGCTCCACTTTAGAGTAATAGCAGCTTAATTTGCCTTAATGAAGCATGAACAAAGACTTAATTAATTCAATGATTTTATTTTTATTGTTTAGAACAGGGGTGTCCAAACTTTTGTCATGAAGGTTCGCAAATCAAAACACAGATGAAGTGGAGGGCCATTCGAGAGCCATAGATTGGCGATCAGTACAGATAATTCATATCTGTGCATTTATAAGCGGCTGGAATAAGTCACAAGACCTTTATTCATGCTTAGGTCTTCTATTCACTATGTCTATTCACACAATTTGGTATTTCTGCTTTACCATGATAGATTTTCAAAAATATGTGGTTAAAAAGTACTGCTTAATGTAATACGGGCCAATTCACCTGGAGGGCCTAGTCTGAGGGCCGCATTTGGCCCCCTGGTCATAGTCTGGACATGCCTGGTTTAGAATGATTAACTCTTAGTACCTACTGAAATAAGGGGTTAGAGTTTGAAGTTACTAAGCTCTTAATTCTTAATGAATCCAAATTTCACACACTTTTATAAAGAAAGCATATTGTGCTTGAGTCTGCTATATAGTTATAACAGCAACATTTATTTTTATTTATTTATTTAGTTCCAAACTGGCTATGCAACGCTGCCAAATCCTACTATATCACCAATTAAGAAAATAAACGCAGTAAGTACAAAGCAGTAGGTGTATGCTGGTGGGGGTGAAAATGAGGGTCTGAGCAATGATCTCTTGAATGCAGAAGAATAAAAATTACTCAAACATGCATGAATCACTCAAAACATAACTCTGAGAGGGTAAACAAGAAGTGGAAAGAGCTATAACCTGTTTAAAAGCTCTAAAAAGTCATAATAGCTCCAGTTTAAGGCTATTAAAAGTGTAGTTATTATGAAGTACAAGTTCCTGATTTGCATGTGCCTTTTATTTAAATCTTACCCAGATTGACTTGGACTCTCTGTACTAGTATATTATTTCTGCACTACTTGAGCATAGAGTTTAAAGGGCTTAAATTGCAGCCCTCAAAGAGTTCTTCTCTCAAACAAAAAATACTCTCGTCTGCCTTGTGGTGTCATGCTAGTACAGGAGGTACTCTACTGTGTTTTTAAACTCCACACACCTACATTAGAATCATTTGGATCATTTCAGTTCTGAAATTGCCAATCTCTACTGAACTAGGTGTTAACAAAAGTCAAAACTAACACTATATGACATCACAAAGTAGATCAGAACATTTTGAACTTTGGAGATGTAGAAAGACTAATAATAAAGAGTTACTCAAACATGTGTGAATGAAAAAAAAAAACACAACCTTATGTATGTTTTGAAGGAGGTAACAGTATTATAACATTGCTCAAAGCTCATTTGACTCAGTTTATATGACCTTTGAAAGGATCTGCTCCAAACCTCTTTCTGCTCTGGCCTCATGGACCGTGCCAAACTCTGAAAGCATTGAAGTCTAACCAGAGCCTTGAGACACCTGATATTCAGCGTAGAGTACAATTATTCGTTTGAGCAGAAGATGAAACAAAAACAGCTGAAAAAACAGTCATTTGTGTGGGCTACAGCACCTGGTACGAGGCAGGCGGCAGATGTGATTTTAGCATTGGCACTATTGCAGAACATACGAAAGCATTAGAGAATACAACCGAGTCAATAATAAAACAAATTATGATAGAGTTAAAGAGGGCCCGAGAAGCTAGAGAGGCGTTGAAAATTTTGGATGGCAATGAAGCACCATCTGAGCAGAAGAGTGGGACGGAGCCAACACACAATAACACAGGTGATGAGAAAAACTGTAAAAAACATGAGTGCAGTAATGAAGCAACACAAGATGGCTACCAGAAACTCTCCTCTCACCTGAGGGGGGATGTCCATGCTTATGACAGATGGAGGGGAAAAAAAATGAAACAGCTTGAATGCACCCAAAACAAACACAAACGCCATGAAGCATTAGCTACTAATTACACATGCACCTCTTACCCAGGAGTCTCATTCATAATTTATTTGTTCCCCTTTTAAAATCCATTTCTCTGTTCAGCTTTTTTTCTTTTTCTTTTCTTTTTTTTTCAGATTTTTGGATCCTGATATTTGGTTGAATGCAATTGATAATTTCCCATGAGGCTAACAACCGTAATTGTGCTGAAGAAAACTAAAATTATTCAGGGATGCATTGATGAAAATCTGCTTCTTTTCTTTGCCGATGTTCCTTTCCAATCTTTACAAAATTATGATGTTTATGTCTTGTTTTGTTTGAGATAACTGCTTGTATATAATAAATAAATATAGGCTATTTGATCCATAGAACCATCCATTGTTATTTTGGGAATAGTGAATGATTTTTGTACCTGTGAAGGCACAAGTAAAGGCTTGAGCTTTAATATAAATCACTACTAATTATGTTGAATGCAGTGTGTCTATTATGTCTATAATGTTGCTAACAGGCTAATTAATGCTAATGATGTGATTTGGCTGCACTGTTTCCTGATGATGTCTCCTGGAGTGAATGGAAAATGAATAGTGTGCCTAAAACAGTATTATGGATTAGAGAAAAAAAACAACAATTTAATATTTAATAATTACTAACAGTTAGAAGCATTAATAAATGGGAAAGTTGCAAAAGAAAATTCTATCAACTGTCTGCTATACCGTTGTGATCTATGACACCCGTGGATCATTATGTTGTAATTTGGACATTTTAAATTGTAATATTAATAAAAAATGACTTAATAAAAGAAACAAGTCTGCTGACTTCGATGTTAGAAAACTGAGGTGCCATATGGGAGCTAATGTCGCTGTAAACATCATCACAGCAAAGAGTCACAGTGTTATCTGCACCTCCAAATAGATAGAAGCAGATTTTATTTATTTTTTTCACTTGTACCAAAATGATTAGGACAATAAAATTGGAGAACAAAGTAAGTAGTAGTGGGTGTATGCTGGTGGCAGTGAAACGGGGGCTGAGCAAGCAATGACGTCTTGAATACAGGAGTACAAAGATTGCTCAAACATGCATGAATCACTCAGAATACAACGCTGAGAGGGTAATTGAGAAGGGAAACAACTATAACATATTTAAAAGTGCTAAAAAGGTAATTTTGCATACTAGGTCCACTTTAGGAGTAAATACATTTCATCACTCATCAAAGAGGCTATTCAGTTCTGACAAGATTCTGGTATAAGATATATGCTACCCACTGGCAAATAATGATAATCTGACTGAAAAAGAAATGATTCTGTACCATATATATGAACAGTATAAATTGTATGGCCTGTGTTTTATGTCAAATAGTTGAACAAACAAGCCTACCATCTTTGCCCATGGGTTTCATCTTCCTGTTTATAGGTGACATTTTGAGGACTTTTGACCATTCAGCAGATATCACTGAGTGATCGTTCTTTTAAATTGTTAATTTCTATGGCAGCAGTGTTAGTTTTTCATCACTCCAAAGCAAATGAATACTGGAGCAGTCAGTCCTTGCTTTAACAGAGTGCATTATTTAAATATCCAAATCAGTCAGGTCATTAGATGCCTTGTAAACAGCTAAGCCCCTGCTGAGGACTAAGTTGCTTGGTAATAGTTGCTAAGCTGGGATGGGATGTGGCATCTCAGTGAGCAGGGTCAAAACATGGTCAAGTGGTGGTCATTCCTGGGGCTGTATTTTGTGTATCTCAGAGTCAATAAGCTGTGGAGTTGAATAAACAGAGCTGAGATACAACGAGCCTAACCCACAGTCAGTGTTTTCTAGGCTTAATTAACTGTTCATGAGGTACATTGCTCTGTCTTATACCCTCCAAAGCGTCTGACTTGGTTACATAACAGCAGCCATCTTGGCCAAGTGGAGCAGATATCAGGCCTCCTGTCGTTTTTGCGTTAATGAACTGCACTAAATGTCAGTAGGATGCAGGCCATTAAAGACAGCGATCATTCGGCTGCTCAGGATTTTGATAAGGGCAATTAGGCCAGAAGCAGCTGCCAAACGCCTCTGCTTGGAGACAGCCCTCTGTAAGTTTACACGACGTTTAATTTGTGTGGTTTGACGCAGTACCATGCACAGCCATGAGGGGCATTTTCTCTGTCAGTGTGGTCCTGGACTCAAATGAGCATATTTTCA
Source organism: Boleophthalmus pectinirostris (assembly GCF_026225935.1). Lineage (NCBI taxonomy): Eukaryota > Metazoa > Chordata > Actinopteri > Gobiiformes > Gobiidae > Boleophthalmus > Boleophthalmus pectinirostris. The sequence continues at coordinate 22,028,982 of NW_026571190.1, read as the reverse complement.
ATAACTCAGGCTCACAGCAACATCCATTTATTCAAAACTGGTTGATTACTTACTCAACAGCTAATTTATTAACCTAAAACTGTCAAGGTTTAACATTTCGGCTGGCAGCAGAGTGACTGGAAAATAAAATTTAATTTAAAGATAAAAAATGTAATTGTGATTTTATTTCTGTAACAAAACCATATTGTGATTAACTTTTCTTTCCTACAGCTCCTATTGGTGAACCTCAGCAGTTGATACTTGGTAGTGACATCACGCTGGGGGTTTTCTACATGTACCTCTATTGGCAGAATGTTCAGAAGTCACCATGGTAACACAAAACACACATTAGTGACATAAGCACTTTAATATAGTATGAAAACTCAAGAAAAATTTTGTTGTTGAAAATTAGAGTTTGATTTTCAACAAAAAAGACAAGAGTGACTGAAAAACTGTTTGCTAATGCTGACTAGCTGGTGGCTGAAATGTTATTTTACCATATTAGGGATTTATATAACAGCGTAAATCAGCTCATAAATAAAGATCAGATTAAAGTCTAACTCGAGTAACAGAGCAGTGCTTTCAGTTAGCTTCATATCCCCAGAGAATGATTACATCTGATGCAAAGTATGAATACTAGAAGTGGATTTAACTTCAATGAAGTGTGAACTTTCAGAAAAAGCAGATAAGTTTAGTTACCTCTTATCTGTGTATGGATCATGATCAAATCTAAACTGTGATCAGGAAAATCTTGATCAAACTTTTAGGGCATATCAGCCAACCTTATAAAAGACTAATACTGAAATGTTGAAAAAGCTGTAAATCAAAACAGAAACAACATAAGTTAAATATAGTTGAGATTCAGGGCATCATCACTATTTTGAACATAAATCTCAATCCTGAACAACTGATGAAGCTGTCAAAGCCTCTATATACTGTGAATAACTTGAGCCAAAACAAAAGTTTGTAAACAGTACCAGGACGTGGAAGTTTGATTAAAGCATTGGATTTAATAAGAGCTAGGTTTCATTATGTGCTTTCGTCTGTTCCAAATCACCTGCAGCACCAGACACTATTATTCAAATGCACCACACACCTCATAACAGGGCACATAACTGCATATTTATTAGACCTACAAAATAATTCTTCCTTATAAAAAAACACTTGCATCATGAAATATCGCCCCTCTGTCAAAAATTGCCTGACTGGGTGCATGTAGCTGAAATTTCAAAAACATATGATCTAATAAAGCCTGGTGTGATAATGAAATATGTAGCTGATATGACCGACTCCACACAACTTCAAGTTTATTGGCTTGCTGGTCTGTACAGGTATCATGCAGGTCTTTGTGAAATTGTATAATAATAATAAATGGAAAAATGTACCCAGCTATTCTTCATGTGGTCTTCTCAATCTCAATAATATTTACTTTCAAAGGAACAACTAAATTACAAAGGCAGAAAATAATCTTTCATAACAGCCTAAACAAATAAGTAGAAATCACATGCTAAGATAATGCCCCTCTTTGAAATGATGAAGACAAACACAGCAAATGAATTGGCAACAGAAAAGTTTTACACTATGAAGATGGACATGTGATTGTCTGTGAGCTGGAGATGTTATAGGAGGACACTGGACAAACTGCTCTCTGTTGTATAGGCTACAATACATACAGCTATAAACTAATCTCAACAGTTGTTTTCAGCATTTTTGCTAGTAATGATAATACTGATGATTTGATAATGTATTTTAATAATTTGTGAGCTATTGTGTCTAAACATTTACCCTTGCTGAACAATAAAGTTTGTCTGTTGGTTACCTGCCTTTAATTCATGAGTTTGAGGCATAGGATTCTGTCCTATTTTGAAGAATTTTGTTAGGACACTCAATTCAAAAGATATATTATTTTTGTTTTGAATTGTGTTATTGCTATAACAGCAGAGAACCATTGCCATGCCAAATCCTTCAAATCAGGAGGGAATCCTTATGCCGGAAACCTATGAATAGAAGATGTACAGAGATACAACACCCACAATCACATGAAAAACCCTGTGTGTTCAAATTGATGTATGGCTAAAATGTTACATTGACATTTAGAGCCTTCTACACAGCGGCCATTTAATCAATGTGTTACGTCTGCCATGTGAATCTGTCAACCATATGTGGCACACAGGGAGAAAAGATGAGAGAGGAGATTAAATTTATCACCAACTACATTTCATGGCCCCACATAAACCCCTCTGTGTACTACTGCTATGAAGCTCTGGTCTTCTTTAGCTAATTGTTGGCTAATTGGTTCCCTGGTGTAGACCAACCTCATTTTTTTTCAAATGTAGTATGGTGTGAAACCGGACAACATTGAGTGGAGCAAACAACGTCCAGTTTTGGGATGGTCCAATCACAGCTGGAAATTCATAACAAATGTTCAAATGCATAAGACATCTCCTCTCAAATGTCCTCATAACATTCAGAACAAAATACAGGTGCTTTGCTCTTCTTTGCATTTTCTTTTTAATTTACTTATAAACCACAGTACTTGTTTTCACACAAACTGACCATGCTTTTCCCTGTTTGGTTAATCCACCTTTGTCTTTATTAAGTATAATAAAAGTGTGTGGCCGTGGCTGGACATGCAGCTAATTAGTGGAAATTACCTGATTCCACTGCTGCTGATAGTGTGCATTACTGGAGGTGGGCACAGCTGGCGGTGGGTGGACCCTCATACATCTATATGGCATGTTTGATTAGATTGTATTTGCTGTAACTTTTTGTCCATTCATATGAAAAGTTTCACCTCTGGGTCAGTAAAATGAGTCAGTGTGCTTCAGGCAGTTTGCTCCAATTTTATGACGTCAAAGTGTGGACATATCAGCCATTTTCAGCCATAAGTGTGTCCCTGGGGGCTGTAGCTCTCAACAAGTGTTTTGAGTCTTTGTGTCCTGTTTAAACAAAGGTCCATGATGTAATCCAAACACAATCGCCATGGTAATTAATTGAGTTAATCTCCTCCCCCAGACTTCATCTGATTGTCCGAACAATAAAATCACTCCTAAATATGTGGGGCTGAATCACCACAGGAAAATGCAGCATCTCTATCTGAATACAAATGTATTCTTTAGCTGTCAAACTGAACTACAGCAGAAAGAAAACAATTCAATAAAGCTGAAAACAACAGCAACTGTATACAAAATACATTTAATCTGTTCTGCATTTTTATTTCTGACAGAACAATTTAGCATCACTTTGCAAGTCTAGGCTGATCTCCCCCTTGTTCCTTACTGCAAAATTATAATTTATAAAGGCTCCTGTGTCGTGCTCTGTTAAGCTTTCTTCCCAAAGTCAAAATGAAATTGCTCTGAAATTGCACAAATGGATTGTTATCCTATTAAAAAGAGCCAGTGGTGTGTGGACAGCTGTGGGGGCCCGTTTGCGTCAGGACAACTTTCTCATTTGAAAGTATGAAACAGGAGTGATTCATGTGGCTGCCACCTTTTACATAATGCTTCGTTTTATGACCATCACCTCTGCACTTTGGGGAGATTGAGTGGGAAAAGAGGGCAGGAGCAGCTAATGCTAGCAAACACTAACCAGGAAAAGTCTCTTGTTGTTTAGCAGCACAATGCATCAAGTGGCAAGCGGATATTGCACAGGCTAAAGCACTATTTGATGAAACCATTTGTGCAAATTTGATTTTTACTCATCCTTGCCGGGAAAACAGCAGCAGAAAGCAGGCAGAAAACCATGTTTAAGCCGCAGTGTCACTATATAAAAGCATGTGTTATGGCTGCACAAAGCTACAGCCATAACCAACAAATTACTGCCATTAATAAAAAGAACGCAATTTTGTCTGTGGTTATGTTGCCATGGGAAGACATTAGATGTTCCAGCCATAAGCAGAAAATTGTAAAATGAGACATAATATAGCCCACAAAAACAGATCATAGTGCTCCACAGTCCGTACAAGGAGGTTTTTATACACTTTGGACACAGTTCCTTTTCCATTTATTTTCAGCTCTGTCTCGCACTTGTGTGGCATGTCATGTGACCACTGCTGGAGTGGCTTTACACTGGTGTAACAAATACCTGCCTAGACCTTGATGTAGAGTGGTTGCACCAACCACATTCATGATAAAGTGAAAGGGGAACAAGAAGTTAAATAAGTTAATGTTTAATTTTGTATTCAGTGTGTTCCAAGGCCAGCTGTCTTTTATGATTAAGAGAGAGGAGGGTTTGACACTGTCACAATTATCTGCTAAAGAGGGTACAGCTCGTCTGTGCTGACCATAAATCTGTGGGAGGATGAGTAGGTACAAGAGGTACACAGCTCTAAGCTCTTCACATCATAAACAACCAGCTTTGCACATTCATAACTTTTGGGCTCATCACACGCATATGGAAATCACACATGCATTTGGGCAGAGTATTATAAAGCAACTGCAGTGTGCCAACCTAGGCTGTATAAACAGGTTTGCATCAGAAAGGGCATCTGGGGGAAAACACTTATCAAGTGGTTCCAAAACTGTGGTCTGAGGCACTGTAGAAGACAGCCCAAATATTATACATAGTGAATAGTCTATATTTTTATATACACATGTGAATTTATACTTTTTATATGGAAAACAAATAGATGTAATTTCTGTTGTTTTTAAGTATAAGCAGTCTGCAACATGGACAGAGTCTACACCAATTCAATATAAAAGTCCCTGAAAATAGAAAGTTATTTGGTGGTGATCCGAAAAGGAAAGAGGGAAAAAGATCTTTATGATGCAATCCACACCATTCTGTAATCCTCACATATACAATAGGGAATGAGCCTATAGCATTAGCACAGATGTACACAAACAGACACAGACTAATACACTGCCAGTTTACTCTACTGCTCAGGCTGGGTCTGCCTCTGTTGCTCATTCAATTACCTTTGCTTTATCACGGTCCCATTCTCCCTGCGTGCACAAGGTAATCTCTCTCCAATCAAATACAGCTCTGGGCACTGCCCATACACTCCAAAAACTATATGTTTACTGCTTGCGCTACAAAATATATTTCTACCATGACTACGTACTTACCATTTCTTAGGCATATTTCAGCCTATAATTTTACTGTGTTTTATTCAAGCAGTAAAGAGATGTGTGTATAAGAGTGGGGTTTGCCCTAATAATAGGGTATTTTTGAATTTATGTTTTGACTATTTAAATGAAGCAGAAGGCAAAATGAGACAGAACTGATACACTTTCCTCTTGAGAGTAAGAATGTGGTTCACTTCATATATGAAGAAATAGGATAGCTACAGACACCATTAACAAAACATAAGACATTCACTGTTACACTAGTGTCACAAAAACCCTAATTAAAAGTGATGAGGACCATAGCCTGTATATATAATAATATCCATCCATCCATTTTCTTCCACTTTATCCAGGGTTGGGTCACGGAGGCACCTCTCCCCAAAAAGATTGTATAATAATATCTAATATATAATGTATATAATGAATATACACATACTAAACATAAGATAAGCAAAAAGACAGGGTGGGGCAAGATTCGAGCACTTAAGAAAGAGTTTTTATTGGAAATGCAATGTAACAAACACCACAAACAAACAAAAGTAAGTTATGCAGACAAATCTTGATTATTCAAATATTAGAAATTATACATTAATTGATGTGTCATGATGACCTGTGCCCCCTGTGCCCCCCTCTGCCCTCCTGTGTCTCTGACTATGGTGGTCTGGAGGGGTCATAGTTCCAGGCGTGGGGCAATAACAGCTCTCATCCCACTGTCTTGTGTCTGAGCCTTGTTTTCATGTTTCTGCTCCTTGTTCCCACTTAGTAGAGCACACACAGGGCTGAAGAGGTCACCCGCTGCACCAGGGGACCACAAAGACAAAGTGGAAAATGTTAAGTGCATTGAAAGAAAAACGGTAAGAAAATATGTTTAAGAAAATACAAAATAACTAACTGCTGTAATGATATTTATGACATAATTGTAAAAACTGACTGAAATTTGGTGCATTTTGGTGTGTTCTGTGGTATTGGTTTCATAAAATCACGTGCTTTATTCAACCAATATTATCATTACTTAGAAAAAGTCATTTACAAACCAAATCTTAACAGCTATAATAATCACTGTATTTGTATTCACAGGCTATAATTTATGGAGCTGAGCATGTAGTCTAATAAATTAGGATGTAGGCTAGATTAAAAGGGCAGATACGAGAATTATTGCAAGAACAACAAGGGGAAGCAAGGAGACATGATCTGAGGAGATAGAATATGGGAGAAAGAGCCAGAAAAAGCTTTGGTTGTTTATAATGTTATTCCCACTGGAAGTTTAAAATCCTGTGAGAACAACTACTGTGGAACCCTGGACAGACGCCACCAACAAGAGGCAGATCACAGCTACGCCAAAAATGTTACATCTTTTTCACAATTTCTTCACATTAAACTTGTTTATCATTAAGTTTATCCACTGGAAGTATATACATTATTACCAAAGTCATGAAATTCCATTTTTTTCCATTGCTAATGATGAATAATGGCGTCTTGTCATGTAAACATCCGGTGAGTCGCCTCAATCCACTTCTGACACCGTGACCTGTTTTGTAACTCGGGGATAGAGATCGTAACCTCTTTTCCCATGGATGTGTCATACAACTCTGGACATACCAAGCAAGGATGGGCGCACGTAACTCAACCCAAATGCCCAATACGAAGCAGCTTGATTTGTTTGTATGTTGTTCTGAGCTTGTTGTGGGATATTGATGTCTGCATTTCCTCCCCCATGACCAAGCTAAGTCCCTCAGAAATAAACAAAAATCGCGAAACGTGATGAGCAGAAACACAAGCAGATGCCAGATGTTGTACCGCTGGAGGCTTGGGCCTTTTCAGCTGCTTTGTGCACAGAGGAAATGCTTGATTGCTTTATCAGTATTCACTTCCACTACCTGTCCACTGGTGCCTATGTGGGGAAAGTGTCTTTCTGTCACGTTTTGCTTTGAATTTTCGGGACCACCTCTGCAATAGCTCAACAAATAAAGTGAGTGTTAAAAGTACAATCATTGGATCTTTTAAAATTCTGCTCACATAAAAGGGCAACTTATTATGAATTTGAAAAATACCAAAAAAATGTTTTAACAGTTTTAGCCACAATCATTTTCTACAAAGAAGAGTTGACTAAAAGCAATCACAGTGACATCAAACACACCATGAATATGAATTAATTTTCACCTAGTAACTGAAAATGGTTGTAGAAAATTGTCACTGTCAAACTGAACTATCCCATTATAAGTTTTTACTTAAAGGTGCACTGTGTAACTTTTATAGTAGAGGGTCCTCCACTTGCTTGACTTCAGGTTATTTTTTTCTCTGAAAATATTCTTCAGTATGGCATTTAATTTATCTCCAAGCAGCCCACATCACCGGTCAGATCTGTGAAGAAATGGACCTGCTTACAGTAATAATGCATGTGTTTGTGGTAGTTTTGAGAAATAAAAACACCTGTAATTGAATAAATACAAGATACATTTGTTTAATGTCATAATGTGAAACATCCCAAGCAAAGCAATAACATCACCATGGAGACAAGCAGATGGTGGATCCTCCACCAAAAAAGCGCACTTTTAAGACATGTTTAAGATACTTTATGAATACCTCATGGGAGAATTATAGTGCTTGACCCGACAATGTTGAAAAAGTTTGAAGCTTTTGCCCCTGTTAGTGGTGATCCAAGTGGCTGCAGCACCTGCTTTGGCAAATGAGGCCTTTCCCATTACGATATTATTATAATTACCTGCACCTGCAAAACACGTTTTATCTACATTGTGTGCTTTTCTGCTTCCCAGATAACTGGAGCAGGAGTTTAGGGAAATGCTCTTAGATCGCAATACGTACCACAGCACAAATCAGGTTTTTTCGTTTTGTTTTGTTTTTTAAATGTATTTATTTACTTTTTTTTTTTTTTGCATCAAATACTTCAACTCCCACTACTTGGAGTCATTAAAGACACACATCCTTTTAGTTTTCCCGGCAAACCCTACGAGTAGTGGTTCTTGTGTTAATTTCTCGACTTTACACCAGAGCTGCTGAAGCAGCTGTCACAGATCTGCACTGTTTGATTCAGTGTGTGAAGGTGATTGATGCTGTTTGGACAGACATAGGTGCAAAGTTGTGTTTTTGCCTCAGGGCTGTTGCAGCTACTGACGCTGCTTGAATGAAACATGAATAATAGAGTAATAATAGGTATGGTGAATTTAGAAGCTTTTTAATCATTAATCTCATCTGTTATAAGGGGATGTCATGAATCCATTTTAGTGTCACAATTACTGTGGAAAGAAACATACAATTTTATGATTATTCACAAATTATTGACACCATAATCAGCATCAAGTGGGGGCTTGGGGATAGCCCCTGCTGAGATGGCCAAAGCCCCTCATTACATTAACCCCCTAAAGATTTTACCCCCTTTTAATGGGACATCCAATTTTGACAAAAACATGGCCTTGACATTGTTACATGTTAAAATGGGACAAAAACTGTGAAATCCTATTCTCTTAAATTAACATTTTAAGCTTCAGCTTTATGATTTTTTTTTTTTTTTTTTCTGAATTAAGGTACACTAATTTTGACATGTTTTCTTTTACGTTTCTTCTTTATTTCCATGATTATTTACACTGTATATTCCCACTACATCAAAACTAGAAATAGACATATGGAATAAAGTAAACAAAAGATGAATCCAAAATAATTAAAAACTTGTTCTATCTGATGAAAATGTAGTAAAGGTAGTAAACGCCAGTGAGAGGGTTTGTAGTGAAGAGTGTGACCTTAATAATCATGACCACTGATTAAATGAATACTTTTGATGTTTGAGGCTTGATGTACATATATATATATATTTTTCTCGTCTTACAAAGTAGGTCTTCTTCTGTGTGCTGCGTCCTTTTTCTTGACATAAGCTCTGGATAAATGAGACCACTATAAAGCCCCACTATCTCTTGTCATTCCCTAGAGACATTCAATGTGCAGATCCTCACAGAGACTCAGCCCAACATGTGTGATGCTACAGCCCAACTCCCACATGCTCTAACTCTCATGCATAGTCAACGCAAGCACACATGAACAGACTGACACCATATTGATTACCACGGGCCTATAAAGCGCAAGTAAATAACATGGCTCCCAATAGACTATCTCAGGGCCATTTTAAGACTGACCTTTCCAGAGGGAGGGCTCTCTGTCGGCATAGTTTAAAAGACAAAACAGGAGCAAGAGATGTGCAAATTTCAGGTACCTCTATTTTGTTTGGGATGTCTGCTGTGACCAATAGGCATCTTTATGTATTCAGTAATGCACCGCAAATCCCTCTTATCATTTCATTTACAAGAACAATCAGGAGTGGTGCCAGAGTCCAACCACAGCCAGAATTTTCCCATTAAAAACACAAAGGGATATTTGTTTCTCTCACCTGATTTCTATTGAGCAGCTGCATTACGGTCTAGCCACACAATCATGTACGAATGTAGCTGCCCCAGGGGAGTAGTGCACTGTTTTGTGGCTATGCACTCCCTTCTAAAGGACCATGCTGCGGGACAGAATAACAGAGTTGGGTTTCGCTATTTATTTCAAACTCGACTCACAACAAGCTGTTTTGAAGGCTGTTTTGAAAAAGCACTCTAAATGTTTTTCGCATCTGTTTTTAAAATAGCATATACGGTTATGTGGTGCTTTTTATTTTTCAGGTAATTGTGAAAAGTATTTGCTGAGAAGAAATGTGAAGTTTAGAGATGACAATAGACATATAATAATACATGACTGATGTAACACATATCATTTTTGGTTTTGTTAAATTGTGTTTATATGATTTTACACTGTCTTACACTTAAACAAACTTGGTAACACTGTATTTTAGGGTACACTGGTTAACATGTAACTACCTGCTTATCAGCATAGTTGTAGATAGTTAATTTCTCATTAATTAGTATTTGTTCAGCCCTTACTAATGTCTAATTCCCCATAAGCTTATTCTGCGATTAGTTAGACATTTACAAACACTTTCCTATGAGTATACTCCTTATTACTACTTACTATGATACTAGAGGATTTTTGTCCATGAATTATGAGTCCAATAAGCTGTTGGTAATAAGCGTGTTGTTAATGACTAGTGGCAAAATAAATGTAGTTTTGACTTATTTGCACTTAATAAATTTCGCTTACTCTTATGTAATGAAACACACTCTGTTAGGTGTTAACAGAGTCCAACTAGCCATGAATTAAGTCAGTAAGCTCTAAATAAGTTTCTCCATTATAAAGTGATGTTTTGACTGTAGTTAATAAATGATGACTTTGACACAAATTAAAGTAAAATATGGTCCCTGTTCTAAAGTGGTCTCCTCTTCACTTAATTCATGTATTGTGACATACATAGCATATTAATAGTTCATGTATGAATAGGTAGTTGTACAAAACAATTCATTTACAAAAATGGTTATGGTCATACTAATAAGAGGTAAGAGGAGTGCATTAATAGGAAAATGTTTGTAAATGTCTAACTAATAGCAGAATAAAGGGAATTAGACATTAATAAAGGCTGAATAAATACAAATTAATGACAAATTAACCATCTCCAACAATGCTAATTAGCAGGTAGATAGATGTTAACAAGTGTGCCCTAAAATAAAGTGTTACCATAAACTTTATTGATCCATAAGGGAACTTATTTGGACACAGTAGCTCACACATCACAATATATTATAATAACAAAGAGCAAAAATGCAAATGGTAATAATAAATTCAAAATTAAAAAAAGCAAAAATAGCAGATACATTAATAGACTAGTGTCAAATAAGGCATAATTATATAAATGTATATGTACAGGTAAACATAAAAATGTAGAATTATAGTAATACAAGAAGAAAACAGTGTAAAGATGAAATAATGATTGCCAGGATGTCGGGTTATCTATTACATAAGTGTGAGCTGTTGTATAGTTGTATGGAGTAAGGTATTTGCTTGGTCAGGCAGCTAATAGAAAACAACAAAACAATTTGCGATTTTGCGATTCAATCACAACTACGATCATAATATTACATCATTCCTTCATTTTAAAACATATTGCCAGGCTTGTAGCTTTTCAGTCTTACAAGATAATGTTTTGTACCAGAATTCAAAAATAGTTCCTCGTACATTGAGTCCCGTGGGATCCTTCTCACCCATATTCTTGCCGACACTGCACTGTTTAATGTATACACTGCCTTGTTCCTGATTCGCCGGGGACTGTCCTGCAGGATATACCTATGTGCTCTCCTCTCCATTTGTGTTGTTGCAAGCTACATAACCCAATTCAAGCATAAATATGGGTTATCAAGTCCATTTTCCCTGCCTGGGTTTTCGGCTAATTTAGCACTGGCACAGATATGAAAGATGAGCCTTTTCTCTCAAGGTAAATACGATTATTCAGGGAGTAAAATCATATCAGCTTTGAAGAGGGAAAGCCAACTGCCACACGAGAAGATGCAATGAAGTTTGGTGAAGCTGAAGCTATGGCTTATTAACATGTCAGAGGTTGTAAGGAAAATACAATTCACTTTAATATAGTTAAGATGGACTTACTGTATACTCTGAATCTCTCTCCTCTCATGCACACACATCTGCCGCTCAGCCTCAAACTGATGGCTCCTAAAAATGCTTCTTTTTAACAGTGTCAGATCTTTGTTTCAGCTATTCAGAGTAACAATAATAATCTCAAGCTTTTTCAAAAGACACTTCACAGTTCAAGACAGACAAAAACACAAATCAAATAAGAAGAGGTCTGCCGGTAAGAGAGAACATGTTGATTTTTTGACAGCTTATCGAACAATTAAATCAGATCAATAAATCAACATCTTTGTGTTTAGTGGCCTATTCAAGAAAGAATGGAAAAACATTTATGTCTAGCTGTCAATAGAACACATTTCAAAGGATTTTCTAATGTTCTAATTTTCTAATGGGGAGGTCTTGGACTGGATGGAATATTTAAAAGAAGTGTCTCCACACATCTCCAACACTCTGGCTAACTAGGAAATGAGGTCCTATGTCCAAAATTCCAAACTGTCGATTTAAATTGTTAATTGCTCTGAAACTGGCCCTAATTCTTTTAATCATTCTGAAAACCATGAATATCAGCAGGTTATCTCAGGAGGCTCTGAAACGTAAACCCTCACAGATGTGCTGCATAAGTTTTCTCTTATAGTGTGACTCATGCTGCTTAAAAAATCCCTTTATAAAGTCATAGTCACGATTCCAGGGTATTGGCAGATTTACCAACAGCAGGGACATCTGGAAGTGTGACACAAACAGCAGCCAGCATATGTTCCGTGGATGTATATGAAGTTTTGACAGCATATCATTGCCTTCTCTCCTTCTGCTAAGCATGCATTAAGCCAAATTAATGACAAACAAACACAACGTGCTGTTGTCACTAGCAGGTGTGTGGCTGCAGTGCTCAAGTACAGTGTCCCTGCTCCATCCGCCCACAGCCCTGTCCATCACACTAGACTCTCATTAGAACACTGCAGCGCTCCTCTCCAACTGCCCTTTTGTACCTCAGCCTGCCCCCTGTCACCAAACACACGCACTCCTGAGCTGTCCGTCACCGCGCACGAGGCAGCGGAAACAAAGAGTCACGGTAATGAAGAGGGTTCACCGCTCACTGACTTTTATCTAGCGTTTTGTACAAAGAAGCACAGTATGTGACAAAAATGTTTTATTGTAATTTTGCTCTTTGGAAGCTTGCAGCGAGTGTTCAGAATTTGCATAGCAGTCTTTTTAATTTGGTCTGAGCCCGCCCGGCTTAGTGAGTTTGGGTTGGTTTCAGAGACTGTTTTTGTTTTGATTGAATCTACCAGGATTTTTCAGAACTGGTAAAAATATTGGAAAATTGTGTCTCTTTCAAAATGAAGTACCCTACCACTGCTTGTTGAACGGAAAAGCAGGCTATGACGAAGCAATACCATGTGATTTTATAAGTTTACACCTTATTTCCGTTGCTTTCGTTTCGTTTCATTTTGCCATCTTAAGTTGTGATTTCCTCATTAGTCTACTGTATGTGGCAATTGCGCATATTGAGCTTGTGTCAAATTTTCACGATGACATGCATTGATCTGTTTGCCTGTGATCCATACACACTTTTCCAATACAATAAGTATTCCAAGAAGCTTCAAATGCAGATGACCATTTTCCCTATGGGGACAATAAAGTGTACATTAAAGGCACACTGCATAACATTTCTAGTCGAGGGTCCACCACCTGCTTGTCCCCATGGAAATGTTATTGCTTTAGAATGTTCCACAATATAGATTCCCCTATTCACAGAAGGAATTATTGTATTTTTGAGCAATAGAAATACCTGTAATGAATAAATGCTAGATGGATATGTTTAATGTCATACCATGGAACATTCCACACAAAGCAATTACATTCCCATGGAGACAAGTAGTGGACACTCCAACAAAAAGTTGTCAGTGTAGCTTTAAATTTTTGTTTTTCTAATTCTGTCTTGGTTTGGTGGGATAGTACCTGTGGTAAGTTTTTATCACAGTTTAGTAACAGTTGAGAACAATGTAGGCTACAAAAATACAGGAAATAATATTGTGTTCTATTCTGTGTTTATCTCCACTTATGTCATTCCATACCAAATGCAGGGATAATTTACAGGCAAGGAATGCAACATTTACAAATTAGATAAAAACTAGTCTAGTTTTCTAGTCAGATCTTAAATATAATAATTAACTATGCTCTAGTGAAATAGTAGTCTAATCTGTCACACGCACTTTAACCTTAACCTTACAATTTAGAGCAGAGCAGGGGTGATCTTACCTGATCAGCCAGAACCACCCTCTTTGACAAAACTTTACAAAGATGAGTGGACCTGGAGGTGTATCCTGTCTCCCTGATTTCAGAGGGAGTGATTGGGTAGGCTGATTAACCAGAGAGAAACATGGGCTGCTCAACAAACAAACAAACAAACAAACATGAGAGTTTACTTGTAAAAAAGGGGAAAAAAACAACATGAAGGACTGAGAAACAGTGTGGATTTTCTCAGAATCAGCAACTGAAGCACCAAACTGTTATTCATCTTTTGTATAAGAAATTATATATTTGAATCTCAATGATACGAGAATTTTACACATAAGATTTGTTCAGCTTTTAAGAGACACAAAACAAATGAACGGCTGTGGTTGGATTGTCTCAAGTTTGGATGGAGGATTTTCACACTCTATTGTCCAGTTCCAAACCATTCTAAATTCAAACAGAATGTAGAAAACAAAAATGCCAGAGAGCTACTAATTTTAGTGGTCACAAGAAACTGAGTAAATATAAGAACCACTGCAAGCCTTAGATGGAATACCTAAACATAAACCAATATCCATTTCTCAGTGCACAGAGTTAATCGTCAAAATGACACTGGTGGTAATTGGTAATTCATCAAATTTTAGTTATTCAGCACATTACTTATAATTGAAATCCCTTGGTGAAGCTACAGGTTGAAGACCCGTGTGAGACATCATTCTGAATTTCTTTATTTGCTCACATTTTTACACCAGATGCTTTCTCAAGGTAAAGCCTGCAATCTTCTCTACACCTGGGCCATTCTAAACCAGCCGTTGCATCAATACTTATACAAAAGTCTCTGTGTCTGGCTTTGAATACATGTGTGTGCTGTTTTGCCACCTAATCTTCTCACGCATGTTTTATCTCGCAATGCACACAGCAGCTGACCTTGATATATTTTTTGCTTTTACTTAAAGCACTTGGACAGAAAATCAAAGAACATCTGATTCTTTAGCCCTGGTGGGAACAGTGCTTGAATAACACTTAGTTTAGGTCTGATATTGTCTTATATTGTATTTGCGTGAGGTGATAAAAAGTGCTGAAATTTGTAGAACATATCATTTAATGTATTCATTAATTTTGAACATGTGTCTTCAACATATATAATGCACCTTGACAATCAAAAAAACAATGCAAAGTTGTTTTGGGTGTATCAGTTATGACGTTCATTAACTATTTTGTAAAGTAAAAATCAGCAATGTAAACTATCCTTTTGTCTAACCACCTCTCAAATTATCCCATACACTATGATCTATAAAGACAAAGTAAAATACATGCTAAGCTTCAATTGACAGGTGCACTGTGCAAGTTACCGTGATGATATTGCTTTGAAATATTCCACAATACACTATTAAATGTCTTGCATTCATTCAAAGTTGTTGTTTTTTGTTTTCTTTTTCCTAGAGAATACCTTCAAATAAATGCATTCTTATTGTGATTAGTAGTTGCCTCTCCATAGATCCAGCCTGTAACTTAGTTATTGGTGGCATTTTTATGGAATTTACCATGTCTAATAACATACTGTAGCACATTCCAGACAAACCAATAACTTCACTATGGAGACAAGTAGCGAGCGGACCCTCCAACAGAAAAGTTACACAGTGCACCTTTAAAGGTAATCCACTGCATACAAACATTTAATTATTTACCAAATATATTGCATTTGTTTTCAATGAGGTTCTTTAGCTGCCACTAGTAATTATATGAGTTCATTTATATTTGATGCCACTGAACTATAACAATCACCCTCAACTTTCACTATACAATATACTAAAGAGGTAAACTGCCTGAACTGAGTGACTTAGCTCACAGGTCTAATAACCTCGTGTCCCACAATGCCAAGCGTCTATGAGTGTAGAAGGCTGCTGATTGCTGTTGATCATAATCTGCTGCTGGAAAATACATTTGCACAGTCCAATTGTGTTCTAGGGAAATCTGTCTGTCGTTGTTTGGTTCCACCCAGAGGCCCCACAGACACTTAGTGCTGACGGAGGAAGTGTTTTCAATTACAGAAATGAAGAGAAGCAATTCTGTCAGGATGTAATTTGGTTTAGTACAGTTCCAGTGTATTATTCTGTTTATTTTATATGTGTTTGGGAAGCTTAGAGTTAGTATTCCATGCTTCATAAAAAGTGACCTATATGTAAAAATGAAAAGACATCCCAAGATCATTATTTTGCATTTTATTAATCATAAACTCTAATAATAATAATTACAATATATTTAATGGATTAAAAGCAGAACTGATAGGCCTCGTCGTAGTGAATTAATTACATGTTATTTATTGTTGAAAAATGGTGACGTGACAAAACCTGCATGTAAATTGAATGTGTGTGTGTGTGTGTGTGTTTTTTTTTTTTTAATAGTAGCAAATTACAGATAAGTGGGTGGAGACAAGGGGTAAATGAAAACAAGAATTTTCTAAGCACTAAAGCTGGGCATGATCACTCAAACATGCATGAATCAGAAGAACTTGGAGAACACATTTACAACATTGTGAAAAACTCAAAAGCCAATCACCAAGTTTAGTTCCTACTCCAACAACAATATACAAAAAAAAAAAGTCTCATAAAACTCAACCCAATAATATAATGGATGCAATGATAGTGCACAGTGGTAGTTGTAGTAGTGTGAAGGCAGTATCAATAACAATAATGGAGCTAGCATAAATTTTGCCTGGAAGACCTAACTTCACTCCAGTCTATCTCAGTGTTTCTCCAGAGTTTACCTGCTCTCAACCTTCATCCCTCACAACAAATACTCGTCTCCGCCACTCTCAGTGCATCCTCCCGTCCAATCAGAATCTAGTCAGGCCACTTTAAACCCCCAGTGCAGGTGCAATGCCGCTTCAGTTTGTGCTGCACACCAGCTCCTCCCCAGCACTGTAGCAGCTTCTCATCCTCTCATTGTCCCCTTCACTCTCCTCATCCTCTCATCATCTCATACAGTCTCCTCATCATCTCATCATCTCCTTCACTCTACTCACCGTCTTATCCTTCCCTTTACACTCCTCATCCTCTCATCATCCCCTTTACTCTCCTCATCCGCTCATCATTCCTTTCACTCTCCTCATCATCTTCTCGTCTCTTTTGCTCTCTTCATCATCTTATCATTCCCTTCACTCTCCTCATCCTCTCATCTTCCCCTGCACTCTCCTCATCCTCTCATTGTTCACTTCTCTCACCTCATCCTCACCTTTACAACCTACAGTGTCAAGGCCTTGGGGGAAGAAATTTCCTAAACGTCATTTAATAATCCATGTCCTTCATCACAATGTCTTGTGCCAGGGTCTGAGCACTGAAAATAATTAATTCAATAAAAGTACTTATACTTTCTCTTTGCGTCTGTCTGAGTGGAAATTGTAGTTGCAGTTTACTTCTAGTTGAGTGTTTCTGTGTTTGAAGGCACAGGACTGGTACAGATTAATATGATCTATTTTTTCCCTCATGGCTGCTGGTATTATATCAACGAGAGTTAAAAATATGTTGGTAGTTAGCTGTGTTTTTGGGTTCACTGTAATTTGGATGACAAATGCAAAAGTGCTGTGGAATTATCTGGCTGAGGACACAGGAGGAGCAGCGGGGCAAAACAAGCGTGAGTCATCGTTAACTGTGAACAATCATGTATATTACAATGGCCCTGAATAGGCGGGTGTCACGTTCAAATAAAGTACATTGTGTAGTATGTGGGTGCTTCTGTCAACCTTTCATATCGCTGTGGCCTTTTATCTCCCACCCACAGAAAAAGCTATGAGGGAATTAACTACTTTTACTTGTGACCAGAAGTGTATTTAGAATTATTAAATATATATAACAACTGCCTGTGTGGACACAAAGCATACAAATAAAATGCAATTGAATAATATATAATTATATAGTGATAACAGATTTATATATATATACATTATTTATATAGTGGGTCATATAACAGGGCAGATAAAATATTTAAGATTCTTATAGTCAGACCTGCATTATTGTGACATGTATTCACCTCAGAAGTGGCACATGATGTTGCTGTGATGTGTATGGTCGTTTTGGTTTTGGTTAGCTGACCAGACATGTCACATGTCACAAACATCACATGACACATCTGAGGAAGGCAGAGAAGCTAATACTAGTTTTAAAACCAAGAGATATGAAAGAACCTAACTGGACTCCCTTATTCTCATACACATTGCAGGAGGTGGAGAGCTGAGTAAATTTACTTTGATATTAAATGCACAAATCTATAGCAATAATAATAAAACAATGCTTTATACTTTACTAGCTTTCCTCAAAGTGCTACACTGTAGTCATTATTCATTCACACCATACTGGGTCGTAGTAAACTACTATAGTGGCCATAGGTGCCCTTAGACAGACTAACGGAAGCGAGGCTGACAGTCTGTACTACTGGACTCTCTGACGACCGCCAATCATCTGCGCACACACTTTCATACTAGTGTCTTGCCTAAAGACACAACAGAACTTGGTCTGAGCAGGAAACAACAAGAAAAATTTTTTCAGCTTGAGAATATTTTGATGTAGCAGTACATGACATGAGAGTTAAGCTTATACCTAATTCTCTGTGGCATTCTGTCCCTGTCTTTTTGAACATTGACTGTTCCTTACTGCCATGCTTTAGCCTTTTGGAGACGGATGTGCACTCTAACCTGATGATCCATGCTCTGATTCCCAAAGGCTAAGTGCAGCGTGTCTGTGAAAGAAGAGGGTCTGCCGACATAAACAGCTGGCTTCTTCCAGTGGGCTGTCCACATCCGCCTGTGTGTCTGCTATATTTAAAGTACACATGAAACACTGCACTTACTAAATCAAGCTCCATTAAAGGCCCTTATTACACTATGTTCTGATCTGTTATAATGGCTTTTCCTCATCAGAAAGATACCTGGATTTGTGTTTAGTTTCATTCACACATTTTGACACACAAACCCTGCATATTTAGAGAGTTCTTTCTCAACAGAAAGCACTCTGTCCCACTTTGTGATTTCATGTGCTAATACAGGAAGTGCTCCACTGTGTTTTCAAACTCCATACACCTTCACTAGTATCATTTGCATAATTTCAGACGTGCAATTGCCAAACTAATGATGAAAGGTAGCTGTTAACTTAAAACTACTGCTTCGTTCCATCACAACGTGGAACAAATTTTGATCTTTTCTGCACAACTCCAAGTATCTTTAGGTGATTAACTACATTTTGTCAGAATTTTGATGGGGATTAACTTTGAACTAAAACAAGATTTAAGCTGATCTACATCAATAAGTGTGAATGTATCAAAGGTCCTATATTACAAAATATTGAATGAAACAAAACACAAGTTCAGGTATGTTTCTGATGAGGAAACAGCATTATAACAGATTTTTTGTTGTTGTTGTGTAATAGGGACCCTTTGAGATATGTTGTTTACCCAGAAAAACACGCGAATGGACTCTCTTTGGTGGAGCTACTAAACTGTTATGATCTGCCTCAGTTCGTAGGAGTGTGAATCGTATTGTCAGACGTGAATTGTGAAGAGTATGAAACTTGGAGTGACTCACCTGCTCTCCCAAAAACAAACACATTACTACCACAGGAGCACCTCGTCCCTTCTCTGCCAATGAATAATTTATATGTGGAATTTCATGTTTCTTTTAAATGAGAAAGTGGTTTCTTTTAGCAGAGTGGTATGCGTTATAGTTGAATTTATTCTTTTTTTTTTTTTTTTTATGTGTGAATGTTTGACCGTGTGTTGCCATGTAATTTTGGATTCATTATTGTTTTACCAGTTCACCATCTTGGCCTCCACTTTTGACTGCCTTATCAGCCCTATTAAATATTTACACAATTTGTACTTCTAGGCTTGAAGAAAACATGGTGGAGTCATGAATCTTACATGAACAAGGCACAGTCAAACTCCTCATAATTTGGCTGTTTATTATTATTCTGAATATGCAGGTGCAAAATGTGGGTGTAAATGACTGTATAATGTATGCAAGTTGCTGTTGACACAATGTAGAATATCTCTCCAGGTAAAATATGCTAATAAAGTTTGAGAGTTCTGGTTAATCTCCTTGTTGTTAAAACTTCCCTTATAGCTAAAGTCAGGAGCATGAATATTTCACCATCATGTTTCTTAAGGGACACAATATATAACTTTTGTTATAAATACATAATTATACATAATTAGTATGTTTCTTAGATTCATAATTGTAAAATATGATTATGAAAAGTATAGTTGAATTCAAACAAACCGGATGTCAGTGATGAAGTGCACTATGTAACTTTTCTGGAGAAGGGTCAGCTATCTGCTTGTTTCCATGGAGATGTTAGTGCCTGCAATCTGCAATGTTCCACATGGCATTAAATGTATCTCACTTGTCTCTATCGAGTGGTATGGCACCATGCCAAGTTACAGGTCAGGTAAGTGGAGATGTGTGGTGTTTTTTTTTTTTTTTTTTTTTTTTGCAACAGAAACATCTGTAAGTGAATAAATGCAAGAAATATATATATATATATATTTAATGCCATACCATGCACCATCTCCATAGAGACAAGAAAATGCCAAATCACACAACAGAGATGTTACACAGTGCACCTTCAAACTAAGCGGATATTGATAGAGATTATGGGGAATTAATGACAAACTATAATTTTCTGCATAGAAGCCTCAAATTGCTTTTTAGGGAGGTTTGATGATCCTCATTGCTTTCTTGTGCGTTATACAGATTTGTTTACAGCACAAATAAAACTAATTTCAGACAGTAATTAACATTTGAATACTTCATCATCCATTCAGACAAGTTGCCTACTTACTTCTGTTATTGATAGTGTTGTGCTTTGAGTTGTGCTGGGTGAATATTGACTATAGCTAAAAGGCAGCGGCTAATTAACACTGAGTCTACAAGTGGAGCTGGAAATACAGTGGCATTGACACCAGCAAACACAGACACACAACATACATCACATCTTCAAGGTACTTTTCTTTCACAGATATGATGTGTCAGCTTCCTGTTATGAAATACATTTAACCCTGAGAGTGTCCTTGATTGATTCTCAAAATATTACACTTCTGAATGAATATGTTCGGGTCAGTTACTTTCAATTATGCAAGACAGAGGTTGGTGCAGAGCAAAACAGTCAAGACCCCATGATCCAGTTAGTGTTTTAATGTTACCTACTATAAATAAGGGTTTAGATCACGTGTATATAAGAGCTTTATGAAAGAGTCCTAGATCCAAAGAATGAAAACAACCCTAAATTATTTTTTTAAAAGCTGGTAATATGCTATTTTAACCATGTATCTAAAATATAAAATGCAATTTTATTTGACAAGTATCAATTACTTAATACTTGCTGCATGATGTTCTCTTCTAGATCATTGTCTTAACTTTTTTAACTGACCCATATAGTCATTTGAGTATATTTTCAAGTTTAAGCAATAATTTTAGAACAATTACTGCAGTATTATGTAATCATAATTATTTTGGCCATGAAAATTGTGATGCACAATTTTTATATTGTCCATTGCCATTTTTAGACATGTATATATATCTTTGTTTTATCTCAACACATTTTTGCAATAAATACACTATTAATAATTTTTGATACTAGACCTTCATCTGAGACATGATGTTGGACTTTAATTAATCTTGTACAGTAGCTACAGAGCAATGTCCCGAGTTTACTGGCCTGTATTGTCCGGTGGGATCTCTCCTCTGTGTATTTACATGAGCAGTTGACATGCACACACACTCTCCCACACGCGGGCCCTCGTTCTCACAGCCTTACACTTTGGTAAACGTGCCGAGAATCACTGCACTGAACAGCAAACAAACGTAACAGCCTTCGAATCAGTCATTTCCCGAAAGATTAATTTAGCTTCCTTAGAGAGCCTCGCACAAATGAAAAGGGATGAACCAGCAAACTCCAGCCCCCACAAGGAAAATGGCCACTTCGTCTCTATCCCATACTATATCTACCCCGTTAATAATGTCACTTTTCTCATTCAGGAATAAAACAAAACAAATTATTGAAACAGAGAGACCAGTCCATCGAGTTCTGGTTTGACAGGCTCCACTCTTTACTGTGCGACACATAGTTTGGTAACACAAAACAGCAAATGAACCGTTAACACTGCCTTAGATTATTATGAAGTTATGTATTTGAGTTATAATGGCTTGACTCACACATTTGAAATAAAAAGCTTATAATTTTGGGGGCACAAAAGCCCTATTTATAAGGTTATCACTGCATGTATGTCTGGCCAAGTGAAGGTTACAATCACTATGTCATGTTTGTTTGGCATAAAAGATACTTAATATTATACTTAACTTGCTTTGCTTGGAGAGTCAAAACCATCAAAACCCACATTCAACTGTCACTTCATATGGCACTGAACTATATCAATGACAACAAAAATAAACCTACAATACATATATTTACACTTTCAGTTGTAAAAAAATAAAAAAAAAATTGTATTTGCATTAAAGACATTCTCTGTGGTGTTTCTGCAGTGGTTTGTGAAAAGTGAATGTCCATGCGTTTCCTTTACACTTTATATACAATAATGTAGTCCAATAGAGTCCAATAAGCTTTTAGGCATATCTTCTGGAGTCTCTCTTACAGAGTATCTTTTTAAAGGCCCTCCTGAAGTCATTGTTGAAGATAGTATAGATGATTGGATTGAGTGCACTATTGCAATAGCCAAACCAAAAAAAGAATTTGAACAGAGTCAGTGGCACATAGCAAGATACGCATATTGTCTTGAGCATGTAGGTGAAGAAAAACGGAAACCAGCAGATGACAAAAACCCCTATCACTACTGCCAGGACAAAAGTGAAACGCTTCTCACGGTTCTGTCGGCCTTTCCACCTGCTCCCCTTTGTGCTCTGGACACGTTTGGGCACCTCATTGTCTCCTGGTTTGATTTGGCACAGCTTGGTTTTACCTTTGTGGCTCTTCTTTTTAATGGAGCAGGGGTTGTTCACTTTATGATCAGAAGATGACGAGTCTTCAATGTCCACTCCATTGACTTCACCTTTGACCCCATCGCCTTCTCCTCCTTGCTCTTTCAGTTCAATGTCCCGTTCCCCGTTCAGCTTGATGTCCTCCTCTTTGCCTCCATCCAAACCATTGTGCTTGTGGTCCACTGCATTTGCCTTTGGTATTCTGTCTCCAGTGGGGGCCCGAGTTCTCTTCTTGGCAATTTGGTAGATTCGGATGTAGACCAGGACCATAATGATGCAGGGCAAGAAAAAGGAGCCAATGCAGGAGGAGATGACATACCACTCGTCATCATTGATGGTACACACGGGGTGCTCTTTGTTCTTCTCCTTCTTCATGGTGATCAGGGGTGGGAATGAGATCACAGCTGCAATCACCCATACAATGAAGATGATGCACTTAATGCGGCGAGGGGTCCTCTTTAGGTTGTACTCAATGGCTTGCGTGATGGACCAGTAGCGGTCCAGGCTGATAGCACAGAGGTGGGCAATGGAGGCGGTGCAGAACAGAACATCAAGTGCAAGGTAAATCTCACACCAGATCTCCCCAAAGTACCAATATCCCATCAGCTCATTGGCTAATGAGAAGGGCATGACCAGCGTGGCCACTAAGATATCTGCAGAGGCCAGAGACACCAAGAAAAGGTTCTGAGGAGCCCTGAGGGCTCTGCTTGTGAACACTGCTATCACCACCAGCACGTTTCCAAACACTATCAGAAGGATCATGAAGCTCACCAGGACCGTCAGCAGAACGGACGTCTGCACACTGAACGGCGCCCAGGACATGGTCCCGTTGGTGTCATTGTCAAACCCCATGGAGACAGATGTGAGTTCACACGAGGATACACAGAACCCTCCGGTCAGGGCAGAGAGCTAGTGCCTCACAGTGGGGCTTCGAAACCACGGAAATGGAAAATAACGACTCCTCTCGAGCTTTTTCTCTTTCATAATGAATAATCTCATTGTATCAGTGAAGAGACTGTGGCATCATCTGGAATTAAAAGGCAACAATGAAACTAAAATTAGCTAAACGAATCAAAGTATTATAGGAACAATTATATACTCTGCTGAAGATAAATATGTAAATAACTTACCAAATACACAGAGCTGCAAAGAATTATAACCAAAAATGCCCGGTGCGCAACTTCTTTACGCAGTTCAGAATGACACGGACAGAATCCATGGAGCCTTTTCCTTTAGTCTCTGTCGCCTCTGTCCACAGGCGCACGCACAGGTCCGTGTGTTGTGTTCACCAGCAGACTAATAGAGCGCTAATCGTGTTATCCTGGGCGCTGCCGTGCTGCTGTCTGCGCGAGGAGTCTCTCCCTCAGTGTTAACCAGAGCGCCACTCCCTCACTTTATAACGCGCACACACCGGCTCCTACTAACTACAGTGTAGAGAGCAAAGGCAGCGTGTGTCTCAAAGACTGAGAGCATATGACATTAGACATCAGCTTAAGTAGAATAAACTGTTTTTTATAACAGTCTGAAACAGTTGGTCACGTTTACGCACGGAGCGTATCACATACACATTCTCCACAGGTGAAAGTCGCGGTTTACGATCACTTTCACTAAACCACTATCATGTTTGCTTCAAAATAATTTGTATAACTGACATTAACTTAATATAGTATGTTATTAAGATTACAAGGGACGGGTATTGCTATCAAAAGCGCATCAAACCATTGGTCATTACGCAGGCACTAGCCTAGAAATCCAGCTATGGCTGGTAACAGTAACCACATAAGATTATAACAGCATTCAACGTACCCGCTATGGACCTTCACTCTTCACTTTTCTTTTTGTTTTTTGAGCTCAGCGGGTAGAAGGGCCATTTTTCCGTGAGAGAAGAATTATGAATGCTCTTGGATTTTGGCCCTGTATTCTTAACTCGCACCATCTGTCGAAACAAATTTTGTCATCTTGGATTTTTCAATTTTATCTGGCATTTTGTATTGACTTCACACATTTACTAGGCATTTACTTTTGTTTGCCTTCAGCTATGATGTCTGTGTAAGAGATTACAGCATTCACAGCAGCGTATGCCCTTGATCATTTTCTTCTTACTGAAAGAAGCAGTTTACACAGAGCGTCATAGTCTACTTGTGGAAACAGTGTTTAAATGAGGAGGCTCATTTACTTTTGTACAAAGTATCTTTATTACTTTGCACACAGTGGACTGTATAAACAAAGTGTAAACATATAAGATGTCCATACTCAATTATTTGGTTGACCTGGTGGTACATGTCAGCTGTAAAAGATAAATATTTACCTAACTAACACATTTATGGCATAGTGTAAAGATGTTACGCTGACATGCTGTAAAAGCATCTGTCATAAGTCTGTTCTTACTCCCTATAGGCCTACTGATGGCACCTTATCTTTCTCTCACCAAAATATATATATTTAACCATTCTTTCAAATATCTGCTCATATATAGGCCTCAAAACTTGACAAGCTTAATAAGTTTTGATCAAAATTAAAATAAATGGGAGCTCAGGCAATATGTACTGTCTTATTACAGAATAATGCAATGTAGATCCATTGGAGCAAATGCCCCATGGAAAAATAACTGCAAAGTGTTAACCATGTGATGACTATAGTCCGAGGTGAAGTGCACACCTAATGTGTGCACCTAATGTGTGCAATTCCTAAATGTTCTCAGTTTTTGTATGACTCATAGTTGCTCAGCTTCAGAAGATTAAAGCGATTAAATATTTAAAATCATCTGAACAAATACTGTTCATGGAGGTCTCTGCAATTCACCATTCACAGATGACCTGGCAGATGCCCTTCCTGTTACCACAAGCCACATGACTGTGTCTGGAGCAAAGCAGTTGAAATGTGGAATGGGGTGAACATTGCGCAAAACCTGAGCCAGCTATTTCGAGGTTAGAAGGTGAAAGCTTACCCCACTCCTGCCCACTTGCAAACATTGTTATCATGCGACATTATAAAACCCTCAAGTCTATCTTACATCTTGGTGTAATCTGTAATTCCATGAGTAGTCCCTGTTAGAAAATGTTTCAAACGGAGAATAACCCTGACCAACAAAACAAGTCAAGTGCCAGGGTATAGGGCAGAAATAAATACACCCCTTAGACCAGTATGAATAGCTTCTCAGACCAGTACAGCATGAAAATTACTTTGGGATGGAAGTGAAAATGTCTCAATTTCAACAACACTGTCCAGAGGACTATCTTTGAAACTTTTTCTGTTATCAATCTCCCATCCTTAATGCCACTGATGATGGCTTTGGCTTCATTTTATCAAAGATATTTGTTGTTCTATCAAGGGAGCCATCATTTCCCAGAGCTGGAGCGCAGTGCTGCCTCTGATTCACAGTTACAGCTATCTCAGAAACAGTGTGTTTGGTTTTGTGGTTTCACATTTGAATTCAGTCTCTGGGAAGATGGCTGCCCTTGGAGGATGGAGGAGGAGGATGAAATTCCTGGGGAAGTGTGGGAGGACACAAAGTTCTGCTGCACAGTCTTCCTCGCATTCTACTCCTCATCCTCATCCTGTGTGGTCATATTGTAAAACAGCATCATTGAAATCTGTACTCTAGTTCTGACAGTGCTTTTGTGCAGCAGTGCTTCTATCCTGTGTCTGTTGCCTACTGTTCTTCTGCATTGATTTGCATTAATCAAGAAGACAAAGTAGACTAATCTCTGATCCAGTACAAATGCCTGAGACTTTTGTGAACAGAGGAGGAAAGCGGTGACATTTTCAACAAATTATGAAAACCATTACAAGTCAAATAAAATATTCTTGGAGGATATTATACTGTTTGGAACCTTATGGTTAAGTTAAGATACTTTCTATTTTCTGTTACTGAAATACAAATAGACCAAATGATTGGTGAGCCCGGCTGGTGTTTTATTATGGCCTTAAATTTTCCTGGCCTGGTAGACCTATGTAGACTATTACATGCATGGACTATAAATGCTGTATGGTACACAGCTAACAACGCCTCTCCTGTAGTGTCTGTGTGTCCTTTAGGTGCCCTTAGTGTCAACAGGACTTTCACCCATGTGCTGACGTCACACGCACTCACCTGTTGCCCAGGAGACCGTAGTCCATTTTTCTGTCGTATGGCACAAATGCAATAGACCTACATAATAATACAAGGCTAATGTAATTGTACCATTGTTACACGTGTGGTTGTAACAGCCAATATGAGTTCTGTTCTCTTTACCCACTGCGCCAGCCCGAACACGGAGCCGGCCTGTCCTGTCTGTTCCTCCTGGTTGGCAAAATACCACTCGTACAGAAGCTCAGAGAGTGTTTTAGGTAAACACCTTTAGATCGACGTGGCGCTCATTGATGCGTGAGGACGCACACAACGCGCATGGATACAGTGACACCTGTCGTTTGTCTCGTCCCAGTTTCACGCACCACACTCAGGCTTTAGTATAGACCTACACAGGAAAAAACATTACAAAGTCTGCAGGCCCAGGTTCAACATCCAAATAAGAAAGCAAAGTGAAGAAATAAAATAAATAAATAAATAAATAAATAATAATAATAAAAAAATAAAACATAGCCTATGGTCTCACAATAATGGGTTCATATTGATCCCTTGGGTTCAAGAATATTTATATTTGTAACATGTCTAGACAAGTTCTTAAATTCTAGGCCTATTCCCACATTAACAAAATTACAGTAACCAAATTGGGGGTTAATTTAGACAAAGAAATTATTATTATTATTATTATTATTATTATTATTATTATTATTATTATTAATATGACATCGCCTATGCACATTATTTTGAAGACTATTACTATGGACAGTTTTAATTCTTTTTAATTGTATTCATGGTGCCACTTGTGTTCAACATAAATCCGGTCACAGCAGATGTTTAATTAGGCCTATCTTCTATTTTCTGATTACTTTTTCTCTAAACTATGCAGAAAGCTCGGTACATGCTTGAACATGACAAAATACCCCACATATAGGCCTAATCGAAAGAGAGGTGTAATAAACTAAATCACCAGGTGGGGTCAGTGTTAGACAGGGCACAGCTGCTGACCACACTACTCACGCTACAATAGATGTCTTGTATAATTGTTTTATATCGCATTTTATTTATTACAGTGACCTTTCGCATCACGCATCAGGTCTTAAGCTTTGGTCTCAATGAATGAAAAAAAAAAAGAAAAAAGCAAGGAACCTACTCAGTGTGAACAAAACAATTTGCACATAAACTAAATTATTTTCTGTAAATTGTTAGCCAAATACAGGGTTTGATAGACCTGCCAAGTCTTGGTCACATTTTTAAAATATATTCTATTTTTAATTTTTTTATCTCCAAATGTAATATCTGTGAATGCCCTGTCTGTGCTGAAGAACAATAGGAGTCAGATTTAGTGGAATTCCCCTTTAATGCCAAAGACAAGTGAGAGCACTTGATAGCATAATGGCATCGTCCTCCATTGCACTCTGTATTCTTTGTAAAACTCTAATCACATTACAGATTTTAATACTGAGCCTACTGAAACATCAGATCACTGTATACAGAGAAGAAGGAAAATGACAAAAAGAAAATCCGACCCAAAATTACATTGTTACAACCAATTGCTTGTCATCAAGTACAGTCAGTGGCCATAGACACAAGGAATAGCCAAAAAAACACATAAAAGAGCATTAAGGCTGCTTGTCAATGTTGATAAGTAGAAGAAGCATGGACACCTTTCTCTGTGTACAAAAAGGGAGATACTTTGCAGAAACACTAAATAACCATCTGATTCAAGTCCACTGTGAACCACTTTATCCGCTCACCCAGTTAAATGCTTTCAACATGAGCCTGTACATATGAAGAGACAATGTACTTCAAAGGCAAAACGCCAAAATAAGCTGTGTTCTTTGTGGTCCGAAATAACAAAACTATATAAACACCAATCATACTGCAATAAGATTAAAATATTTTCAGCTGGCGGCAATTTCCATGGAGCCCAAAGCAAACTTAACTACATTCATGATCTGATAAATGAGTGCTCAGCCCAACGGTATGCTCCCATAAACCTGTGCTGTATAGTACTACCGTCATTCACAACACATGATACAGATATGTCTGATGAGCCCCTACTAAAGCACATCTCACTCAGGTCAAGTCACTGAAGGCATTTCCACACAAAGTAAACAGACGAGGAATGCAATGCCCCCAGTTTGCTGAGCATGAACACAGAAAGCCCTTTTTACATCGTATTGACAGTCTTGTACTGTGACTGCGTTGAGCTCATATGTGCACCTTGTTATGAAGTCTGATTTAATCTGGGTCAGAGCTGCTGCAAACCTGGACTAGAGTCAAAGGATCAGTCCAGCATCAGGATGTGGGGGTGGTCTGCATGGGAAAAGATGGCGCCCCGTGTGGTAGAGATCAGAACATCCTGAAGGAACAAAGCCCACCGCACCACTGCTAGAGGAGAGCCACACTTCTCAACACAAGACTGAGGAAGTAGAATATATGGTCAGGAAAATAACATTGGATTGGCTCGTTAATGCACAGCCTGTTCACATAATACTAAGAGAAAAATGTGATTTTGCATTAAGAAAAAGAACACTTTCCCTCAAAAACAAAAAACAAAACTAAACAATGGCTTGAATTGTAAGTGGCTATTCAGCACACAGAGAAGCCAGGTATGTAAATCAAATATGCGCTACAAAAAAAAAAGTAAAATTATTTTATGTTAGAGCAAACCCTTTTAAGACTGTCATCACCTGACCCTGCTAACTCAATACATTGACAAAATTACACAAAAAAAGAAAAAAGTTCTAAATCAAATACTGAAATGAAAAATGCCCCGTTTAAAAAAAATCTTGTGAGGCCACTCTATTTTAATATGGAGAAGATGCCAATGTTTTCAAAAGTGCACAAGAGCAGCAGCATTGCTGGGACAGTGTGGGATAACAGAATTGTTCAAATTAATCTTTTACCGTATAAAAAAAAAAAAAAAAAGCCTTAAAGTAATAACGAGGTGTGGAGAAGGAGTTACCTGCCAATGTTTTATTATTAAACCTTTTTGAAGCTTTGATACACTCAGCAATTGTCCAGAGACTGAACCCCTTAAAACGCTTGATATGTGGATCAGTGACCAAAAGGATGACAGCTGTGCAGCCCAACACTGAAGAGAATATCAAACAAGTAAACAAACTAAAATTGCACTCAAGGCAACAACCAAGATTGGTACATAAAAAAACATAATTTATCCCATTACCTGCATATGCTGGACTTTTTCAATACCTTTTTGTCACATACAAAGCAGTGGAGATAGTGGGTCATTACACCACCATCTTCAACAAAGTCCATCCTGCTTTTTTAAGCACGTGTGATTGGCATTTCTCATATGTATACATTGCGAGCATGTTTAACAACTACTGCTGCTATTTGTCAAAAAACGATATTCAATCATTCTATTTTACAACTGATATCATTGAACAAATCAATGAGACAGAAAAAATACAAGTAAAAACAGCAGGATTAAAAAAAAATACTGAAATAATTTATATATTTGTTTTTGTATGGACAATTTGCTTCGAAATGAACCACAGGTCCACTCTAAACATAGGCACATTATTTAAAAAATGTAAAAATAATGTACAAAACCTAAAAAGGAACTGGTATCATTAGACCTTTGTTCTCTATGGTCCAGACACAGAGAGCCCGATAGAGAAACATGACAACATGTAAAAAGGGCATTTCAAAATAAAAGGAAACACAAGGACAGTCGTATAGTTACAGTTATGGCAGCAGCAGGAAATGTGACGCTCAAAGACTGGTCTGTCTCTGCATACAGTTGTATCCTTGCTCTCGTCATAGATGCTGTAAGTACTGTAAATACATTGGCAATGGGAGCACATTTTATATGGTCACAAAGACTTTTGCCACTCAGCTCACAGTAACTCAATATATAGAAATTTATATATCTTCAGTTTTGGCAAAGAAATGGAAATAGTTTCCTTTATACGGAATGCAACATGAGTGGGACGTGGCCGAGGTCCAGTCGGGTCCATGATAGACTCTGGAGCACAAAGTCTCCACATTTTGGCTGCTCCTCTCCAGCCCAAATCAGCTGCCCCCTGCTGGTCCTGTTCTGTCTTTACAGTGCATCATACAGGACTGGGGGCGGCCAGGCCGCAGCGCAGAGCATATTGGGTCAGAAAAGCAAAACAAAGATATGTTCAAACCATGGCACGATATGGACCCTGCATCTTGAGGAACTGGATGATGAAGGAGGGTCCTCCTGCGACGATCTGCGGTGGCAGGTGGCTGAGCGGACAGTTCTCGATGCTCATGATGGTCAGTTTACTGCACAGGGCCAGCTCAAACGGTAGGCTGTGCAGGTTGGGGTTATCGTTTAGGTACAGCTCCTCCAGGTTCTCCAGTGTTCCTGAAAATACACACCAGGTAATAGATTCAAGTTGTCATGTAGAAATTTATCAGAACTTTTTATAATCATCAAATTTCAAAGCGATGGAACATGGAGATTAATAATAAATGCCGCTGCGGCAATAATAGTATCTTACCACCACAAAGTGTGGAGTGAATGAATAATATACTGTCAAGTGCTTTGGGTGTCTTGAAAAGTGCTATATATAAATCCAATGCATTATTATTATTATGTTTATAAAAGGTTCAGGAGTTCAAAGGTGCAGACCTTCACTTGGCCCCCTCAAAGTGACAACTCACAAGTATAATTGAAAACTGTACCCAGTGCGAATACTCTATAAATACACCCCCTTTAGCTGCTTTTGCACCCTTTTAATCTCTAGCTTAACTCTTAGCCTGGGCAGTAACCAGACTACCAAAGGGAGGGGGCTGAGCTACCTTTTCTATGGACATAGAGGTAGAGGACATATGTGTGGAGCTCTCACCAATCTCCTCAGGCAGGTGCTGCAGCAAGTTCTCCCCCAGGCCCAGGTGTGTCAGGTTGGTAAGATGCCCAATGCCTCTGGGTAATGTGGTCAGCTGGTTATTGGTCAAAACCAATTTCTAGAAAAGAAATTGACCATTGGTCATATAAAAAGGTTCTTACTTACTATTACACACCACATTTTAGTAAAACTCACATGTAAATCTTTGAGATAAGCAATTTCATTGGGCAAAGACTCCAACTTGTTTTCCTCCAAGTCAAGCTCCCGGAGCTTTCTCAGGTTCCCAATACCATGTGGTAGCTTCTTGAGGAGATTGTTGGACAGTATTAAAACCTATGTAGATATAAAATAGCCATGAGTAACTTTAAAATCTGGTAATCCAAATATGGAAAGAATATTAACTGAAGTAGTGGTAGGATGGGCTGTGACACCAGTGATACAGTTTTGGCTGATTCACTCTGTACTGCCCCACACGACATGTGAGAGGGTCTGCTCACCTCCAGAGACACCAGCCCACACACATCCTCCGGGATCTTGGTCAGCTGATTAGTGGCCAGGTTAAGCTCCACCATGCTCGTCCATGTGCCAAAGTCCAGCGGCAGAGACGTTAGCTGGTTGTCCTAGGGACCACACACACCTCATTGTCATAATAAAGGATAACACTTCACACCTTGCCTAGTGGGTCATGGTTTGACAGGCTAAATATAAATCAATGCATTATTATTTTTGTTATCGCTGGAAAAAGCCCTTACCTTCATGTTCAGTTTGCTCAGCACTCGAGCCCTGGAGAAGATGCCAAATGGGATCTTGTTGATGCGGTTGTGCTCCATATTGAGAGAGTAAATGGTGGAGAACTGGGACGGCCCACCCACAGGATAGGACTGGAAGCAGTTCCTCGCTAGCGTCAGACTGGTCAGATTCACCAGGCTGGACAAGAGCCCCTTCAAGCACACAGTAACAAACATGAACATACCATAAAAACAGTGCGGACATGTATGTATTATTAGTATTTACTTACAGAGCATAAATCAGGCTAAGTTGAGGTAAACACTTAGAACATTTGGACATGCTTCCATCTACCTTTATATTTTATCACTCACACTCAAAGCATTTATTAATGTTTAAACCCAAGCAATCACCTGTGTGTGCTTACCTCGGGCAAAACTGAAATGTTATTATTTTCCAGGTTTAGTTCCTCCAGTTCTCGACATCTGGCTAATGATCTCGGGATTGCGGACAATCTATTATATCTCAGGCCTAAACGATTTAGGCTCGCAAGATTTCCTGCAACATAAACAAAACCTGAATGAGAACTGAGCTTTGATCTAAAAAGAGAAAGATGAATGCTGTTGTTGGTATTTGGTACCTATGGTCTCAGGTAGGTCCAGCAGTTCATTGTGCTGCAGGTCCAGGTTGGTGATTTGGGTGCAGTTCCCGATCTCTTTGGGGAGGTGCTCCAGCTGATTATGGGCCACGTCCAGAGTGATCAGGCTGCACAGCTCCCCTGGACACAGGCACGACTCAGTACATTACATCAAACAGTTAACAAAGGTCTGTCACATAACACAGAAAGGTAGTGTTCATTACACACAACAGGATCTGATAATATGCCACAGTAATGAAATCAAAGAGTCTCACCTATCTCAGCTGGCAGCTGCTTGATTTTGTTCTCGCGGATGCTGAGCATGGTGAGCTTGGACAAGTTACGGATGTCTTTCTCGACGGTGGTGATGCGGTTGAAGCGCAGGTAAAGCGTGGTGAGGGAGCTGAGGCGGTAGACCACGGCGGGGATTTCCCGCAGCTTGTTGTGGCGCAGGTCCAGCATGCGCAGCTTCTTCAGGGAGTCCAGGGACTCAGGCAGGCTGGTCAGAGAGTTCTCACTCAGGGCCAGAGTGACCAGGCCGGACAGGCAGCCCACCTCGGCCGGGAGACTCTGCAGCTTGTTGCTGTAGAGGTAGAGCTCGGCCAGCTGAGTCAGCTCTTTGATGGAGGTGGGCAGCATGTGGATGGAGCGTTTGGACAAGTCCAGCCTCATGGAGTTCTCCTCTCTGCACTTGTTGAGTTCTTTGATCACCTCAGCGTTGCTGGACTTTTTTCGCGTTCCTGGAGCCGGGTTGGGCCGTTTAATGGTGTTGTCGACAGAAAAAGCCACACCCGGTGGCGCACTGCTGGTGTCCTTCTTTCCTTCTCTGCCATCTTTCCCTTTGGTCTTGGATTCTTTGCCTCCGTCTTTCACTAATGCGGCCAGAGCCTTGCCCTCCTTCTCTCTGTCCTTTCCAGGACCTTTAGGGTCCTTCTCTTTAGATTCTTTTTCTTTGCCTAAAGTACTACTCATGTCGACGATGTGGGGTGTCCCACAGAGCTGCTCATGGGGTCTCTGTCCCGTCACTTATTCGGGACAAAACAGACACTAGTGGGAGACACCATCCTGGTGCAGGGCACACGATTGAGTTTATCCTTCGAGGCAATGCCTTTTTAGACACTTTTGAGACTTTGCTAAAATGCCATGGAAGAAAAAATCCTTTGAAGTGGCAGGACTGTGGCATCCATGGGCCACATGCTTCACAATCCAGGACCTGTGAGAGGAATTCTTTCAGGTTGCAAAGGGGCTTTTTAATCCTTTATAGAACTGCTGTTGGAAAAAAAAAAAAAAAAAAAAATTATATTCTGAATTTCACTACAGTATTGATGTGTTCATTCACTCAAGATGACGATTAAATTGTTTTGTGGTATATAGTGAATATCATGAACTAAGCTGTGCTGAAATTAATGTTGTTATTCAGTTTTTTAAGTGTGAGCATTTAATGTAAATAGGACTTCAGCCAGCTCCAATAGTTATTAAACAACCAAATAACCTTTGACAGGGCTGTTGCAAAACCTGATAATACATGATAATACCTGCACTTAATGCTACATGAGTATGGAACGATTGTTCTGAGTTCATCAAGACAAAAATGTCTCATAACTGCAAGTGTGATTTGTGTTAAAACACAGACACATAAAAAGAATATCAAGTCAAACTAACACTAACTCACTCAACTAAACAAACATGGGGCTATGGTGTTGACGTTACTGGGAGCCAACAGCCGCACCTTCACATGCGGCTGCTCTGTCTGGCCCAGGATCAGAGCGCAGAGAAAGGTTAGGAGTGCTGCGAGGAATCTGCAGAGGTGGCCTTCAAAGCCCAACAGCACCAGGTCATGTGACCTTTGGAAGAGACGCTCTGGGTCAATAGCAACCCCCCTTCCATTTAAAGGCACCACACTTTTGCAAATAACAAAGTGTTTCCCTCACCGCCTTCCCCAGATGCAGGCCTAGGTGAAGATATTTATTAACAGAAATGAGAAGAGCCAGGCCAGTCAAACCACAGGGGCCACATAAACTAAACTGTGCGACTAACTTCCTTTTACGGTTGCACTGTGTGTGTCCCAGCCGGGCACCGGCCTGAGCATGAACAGCTACAGAAATTTCATCTTTCCCTCATTTGACACAAGAAAGGCAGCAGTTATCTTATACTATAACTTTCTAATTCACTTCACCTTACCATGTACAGGCCAGACCAAAGCTCTTTGTGTTTTTGTGATAACATGACACAACTCTCGAGTCAATTGCAGGAGTCGACTCAAACCAAGAGCCACTTATTTCCCACAAATGTCTAATGAAGTTACATTAAGATAATCCAGGGTTCATCTGATAGTGTGCTGCTTTGGCCCAAGACAAACTGTTTCCTGCATTTGTTTTCCAATCAGAATGCCTCTTACAGAAATGCATTAATGGTGGCTAATCAGATCATACACAATACTGATAATAAAGCAAAGTAAACACAAAATATCTTATTTGTCAGCTGTTTCTGTTTAATATCATGTACCAAAACAACCATTTTAAATCAGTGCATTTTATATTGACTAAAGAGATTCTCACAGTCAATAATAACTGTGGATTAAGCAGAAAACAACAGGGCTGAGATGGCAGGACGCTGCTAGCTTGGAGGCTACATGAGCTAGAGACAAATCCTTGGAAACAGATTACTGATGAAACAGTACAGGTCAGGAAAGTCAATACTTTCCTGTCCTGGAGATTATTTGATTTACTGTTACATAATATGACCACCATATGATCATGTCATTGTTGGGACTACCACAAGAGCAGAGGTACAAGTCATAACATGCCAGTGGCCAACGCTCATCAGAAATGGGACGAGTAACCATCAATGCAATGAACAGAAAAAGTAGATATCCCAAACTTTTGTGTGGCAAATGTCCTGTAACTGGCATGATACAGTGAATGGGTATGGTCGAAATGAGTAAACACAACATCTTCCGCTTGCACACACGCAAGGGGACTATATACTACTCACTATATACTATATTTTACATGCAGTGCAACTCCAATCAAATCAAGCATTTCTTGTTTCCGTTCCCAACACTGTATACAAATGTATAAAAGTTGGGAAATCAAACCTGAAAGTATCCCAGATGTGAGGACTGGTGTAAGTTAGAACATTTTTGTCAAACCACACAAGCCAAGCCTGCCTCAGTACTGACAACAAGGCAGGAAATAGTGGGAGCTCAGCTAAACGTCAACAGCACAGCAAACGTCAGTAATGCCAAGCTGCTCAGAGCTAAAAGCTAATGCTAGCAGAGCCAACGCCATAGACATGTATAGGTCTACGGCTAATGCAGCTAACTGTCTTAGCAAATGCTCCTGCGAGTCAAACGTGAGACAGGACTCCAACCAAAAAATAACACATAGGAAACAGTGTCAATGTGTGCATATGCATGATTTTGTATACTGTTGCGTTTAGAGTTAGAAAACTTTCTAAAGTGTAGGCAAAGGCCCGATGAAAGCGACTTCACACCGAGCCGTCCTCCGTGAGTTTGACCGAGAGAGGAGATCGCTGCTGCGGTCAGCTGAGCGCTCATAGGCGCCTGTCGCTGGCGAAGAACCACTTGCTGTCAGGATCTCATCGAGCAAATATTTGACACATTACAAATGTAAAATTAACTTATGTTCTTGTGTTGGATGTAAGACGAAAAAATAAAACACATTGAAAAACAGCGGCCATTCCGAAGCTGAACAAAAGAGTGCGTTCGTTCTCTCCACCGAAAATTGACACTTTGAGGCTATACCCTTAATAATAACACACTGACAGCGTCGCTATCTCTCAAAGAATGCAAATCAATGTAGTTAGAGTGAGTAGGCCCGCTGTTGTTGTGATAATATAAGTGTTTTTACCTTCAGAGGTGTGACTCCGCCATCCTTGCTGCTTCCTCCTCTTTCCCTGCTCTGCTCCGCTCCCTCCCGCCCCTGTCACCAAACTGCGTCATTCACACGCCTCAGCGCTGATATCGCGAGACTACGAGGCCCATTCCTTTGGTCAAAATCCTGAACAGTTAATATAAATATATAGCCAATTTTTCAGGATCTAATTCTAAACACATTCTTTTCCTGCTTAGCCATAGAGAAAAGACACTGAATGTCCTTGGCTACGACCATACTCAGAAACTGTCACAAACTTTAATTTAACACTGTAATGCATACATTATATAGTACACAGCCAAATAAACCAGACAATCCGTATGAATATATACAACCGCAATATTGCTATGCTTCATTTCCTTTTACATTATTCTGATTGCATTTTTCCCACATAATATGACAAAATTGAGGATATGACAAAATTACAAACACATAAGCACAAATACAAAAAGGTCACATGGAAAAAGATGTCGTAAACACTTCATGAAATTATATTTTTTGTCAAATTAATTGTATGGACCCTGGGATGTTACTTACAAACACCACTAGATGTCGTAGCATACCAAAATAAAATAAAAAAACCTGATCACGTGACTCTCCCGGAACTGTTGTCTTGACAACTGTTGTAGCAAATCTTCGCAGAGGTTTGAGGTACTGTAGGATTAATATTTTACGTTTTGCATTCATTTATTTAACTCATACACATGATAAATTGTTTTACCTCACTAGAATTACTGCAAATAAGTCAACTGGAACGTGCGTATGTGCAGATTTAAGAAGAAATGCGCTAGCATGTTACCTTTTGTTAGGCACACATTCTTCGTTAGTTTTAGAAAGGTAAATTATCAAATTAAAGCTATAACTTACAGATTGATTGACTTCATTCGATATCCCAAAAATGTGTTTGTTAGGTATGATAATTATAGCGTTGAGAAAATAGTACTGGACATAGCCTGTTTTAACGATAGTGCCTGCAGAGGGGTGTTCTATCCAACATATGCATAACGCGTTATACCAACTGATTTATTACACATGACTTCTCTAAGCTCTGTAAAACTTGACAATTCTATCCGTCTCAACAGGGTGCCCAAAGTGCAACATGCCAGAAGTGAAGTCTATATTCAGAGAAGTGCTGCCTAAACAAGGTCTGGAGACATTGAAGACAATGGTCTGTTTGTGGAGCATTGAGAATTTTGCAAAAGCGTGCAGAATTGTCAGTGGAGCCACCCTTCTGTCCTTTTAGTCTATGCATCACTAAAACAGCTTCTAAATGACTATCCTTTATCTCACAGAGCATAATAAACTATACATTTATTAAATCTATTCCTTCATTTTTAATTGTGCAGGGCAGCTTTCCATGGAGGACGTCCCTACAATGGTGCTGTGTAAGCCAAAGCTACTCCCTCTGAAGTCTGTGACACTGGAGAAATTGGAGAAAATGCAGACCGAGGCTCAAGAGGCCATCAAACAGCAGGAAGTGGCACTGAAGGAGTAGAGTTAGTGATAACACAATGAAATCACATTTTTTGCAAAAAGTATGAATTCTAGGATTGGACAACTGTGTGGGCATCTTGATGTTTGTCAGTCACTGTAATTGTCCAAGGAATTTATAGTTGTACAGTACTGTGTATATAGGAAACAATGGATGTCCTCTGTGTTCTTATGTTATAACCCTTTATTATAAAGCTCTTGTCACAAACTTGTCATGGCTGTACAAACACTGCTTACTAGAAAACCAAAGGTGGCAGTGGAAACAAGAAAATACTGTGTATGAAAGTAACAACATGGAATGACTGACACTGAGAGGAGTGGCACTTTAAGGGCTAGCTTATGTAAATGTTTGCATTAAACAGCAGGTTATCAACTTTGCTATCAAAGTGCTTTTTTCTTCATACCACACCTTCATTTGGTAATGCATTCTTTTACAACAGGGAGAAAATGTGTGCCAAACCATTTCAAAAATATGCATGATGTAGAAAAGTAGCTTTATCCTCTTGGCACAATAAATTACACTTTAGCAGCTTTCAAGTTTAATAACTCCACCATCTCCCTCGCTGATGAACCTTTTTCTGCCTCTGAAAGAAATGTTTTTAAAAGTCAGGCTTTTTTTCCATTTTAAAATAAATTTGTTGTTTGCTGCATAATAATAATAATTTACCGAGAAGGACAGAGATCTCGTAGTCTCACATTAATAATCCCTTTACTCAAGCTTTTATCAACAAATTGTTCCAGGATGAAGTAAGCACGAGGAGCATCTATGTTTATTTCTGCTATGTCCATGTAAACTCTTTCATAGCCCTGTGAAAAGGAAAACAGTTAAACAGGTGTGTTGACAACTTGTCAACACACTGCAGTAACATATATGAACACTAAGGGGCAACATACCCTTCTAAGTTGGTCGACAGTAATTATGGTAGATTCACAGAGAGACTTCAGCAAATTAAGGACCATATCCAAAATCCTCTCTCCTTTTGATTCCAGCACCATTACAATTGCCTGTTAATGTCATAGATATGTTATAAAATCCTGGAAAAATAGTAAATTTGAAAGATGAAAAAATATTTTACCTCATAAACAAACTCATGATGAAAATGTGGAACCTCCAGATCTCGCAGACATCTCTCAGCCTCTTTCAGGTCCCCAGAAAGAATGAACTCTTTAAGAAGAAGGTTCATCTGAAGGGAATATTTACATTTTTTTATAACTTCTGAACACACAATATCAAGGCATTGCAAGCCACAGTGCTCTTCACCTCTCGAATGAGCTGCACGACTGGCCTCTGTCCCCCTCCAGTCCCCCACTGACTGTCAAGTCGGAGACCCCCTTTACTCATCTTGAGAAGGACAGCAGCTCTGTCCAACGCTGCTCTGGAGATCGCATCAGAAGGAAGAGTGAAGTCTTGTCTTAGCGACACGCAATCTCATGTTTACTTACATACAACAAACAATTGCTTTTGACAACATTATGATGTATTCTGGGAATCATATAAACAAACACACATTGCACATACAATTGGTATACCTTGTGTATTCACAGTCAACTTTGCCTTTGTAGCCATCAATGTAGCTCCTTGACAGTATTTTGTCATGGACAGCACGTGCAATGAATTGGCCCACCAACTGCAAAGAAACATAAAATAAACAAACCAATCAAAATATAACAATTATTAGAGATTAACATTTGGAATATTCACAACAGCTATGTGGTTTAGGGAATCCCAACAGCAATGAAAACAAGGCCATTAAAAGAAAGGAATATTGAAAAATATATTGCAGATTGAGCTACTATTAAAGCTACTATTACAAAGCTGAGTGTGCAGGGCAGAAATGACTGGAGCCATATTGACATGAGGTAGTGAGCTTTGGGGCTAGCTGTGCTGAGTTTGCACTTTGCCAGAACAATGACCAGAGTCTGTATCTGTTCAGGCTAAAAAGGGCTCATATGCACACCACACTGAACCTCTCTCACACAAAGACCCTTGAGATTGTGTTCCAATACTTTAAGGTTTAACAAAAATATTACAGAAAAATAATATAAGTGCAGAAATGTCACTTAATAAATTAGTTTGAAAGGTTACACAGCACATTATTCCCACTATTTAATCAGCTGTTTTTACATTTTTTAATTTAAATTATAAACCATATTCTACATATTACAATATATCAACAACTGCGATATTATTCAAATTCTAATCATATTCACAAACATTGATGTGAATGCTTGCTCAGCTCACCTGAGGGGCGCCGGGTGTGTCCAAGACCAAGTCGGGGAGCTCCTGCAGCAGTCTGTCAAAGGACCACTCCATGTCACTGTGAGTGAGCACCGGCCCGCACAGTTCGGCCAGCAGACGGGACGCTAGCTCTCGGTGACTGGCTTTAGCCTCGAGGGCCAGTGCCACAGTCAAGGGAGGCACCTCACTGCGCATGGGCCCAAGGTTCAGGTCAGCTAGCATCTCCTGAAACACACAGCTCTCGTGTTAGTTTGGGAAGCACAAATGCTGTGCCAGTGTTTTACCCCCAACATAGTACGTACAATTACTTCATTTGTGTCTCCGTGTTCAAAGTACTCTTGTACTATGGGTGTAAGTGTCTTCTCAAAGTCCCTTTCATCCAGCGGAGGTACCACAGTCTCATACACACAGTTTTCCTGTAAACACAGTAGACCAAATTTGTACCACATTTTGAATCTATTTGATCAATTAAACCATTTGAAAAACTTGGTCAGAAAATATTTAGTAATTGTATAAAGATTGTTCTTTTAATTTTTTCATTTACTCCGGGTAGTGGTCCAAATGTGCTAAATAAAGACACTTTGAAGAGAACTTGACAATGACATCCTCATAAGACATTTACCTGAGCTTCATCATAATTGGGGTCCTTCTCGTCCACTACAAAGGGCTCATACACCTCTCCTGATCTGCCCCATACTCCTTTGCCACCTGCTCCACCTGTGCACAAGGTACAGCAACAATAACTGATACTTGCCTTTGCAATGTTTACACTATTAAAAGTGATCTCATCTGGTTTAAAAATAATAATAATAATACATTTCCCTCTAATGAAGCTGTAAGTCAAAACTATCCGCTAATCCTGTGAAACTGTTAAATTTAGTGTTCAGCAGACACATGCTAATCTTCTTTGCACATATTACACAAACAAACAGCTGTTATGTCTGACAAGCACATCAACAGATCTTTAGGAGCTTTAAGTAGCACAGGCCCAAAGCAGCTTGTGGGATATTCCTTAAAACCATCAGAAGACATTCCATCTTTTTCATCCATAAGAGAGTCAAAATTGGATTTCATTTGAAAAGATGTGCATTGGCCTTTGTAGAGCTGGGAAGTATGAACTCTTAATACTGAAATATAAAATGGTCAGGTAAAACAACACAGTTCCATTGAAGTGGTACAATTTATGTAACCACTAAACAGACAAAAGGAGGGTTGCTACTCTTCATCTGCCACACATGGTGTTTGTAAGTCACAAAATGTATAATAATATACAATTTATTAACAGCCTAACTTTTGTTAAAAGCTTAAATTTTGTGAAAGCCATTTTTAAAAGATGAAAGGAGTAATCAGATCAAAGTTCAAACAATGCACATACCTTTCTTTGGTAGTCCTCTGCCCTTGCCCAGTCTGGACTTTCTGTCCAAAAGTTTGTTTTAGGACTTGTGGGGACAGTGTTAGTTCCTCTGATGATGTCCCCAGTATCACTGAGGGAGTCTCCTCGGCCAGAGTCCCGGGAGGAGTTCTTCCTCAGCTTCCTCTTAGCTTTGGCCTTGAGACGGGCCTCATGGATGCTGTTGCTTGAAGAGGAAATCCAGTTGCCATTGACCTCAACATTAAGGTTTTTGTTGGAGACTCCCCCATTGTCCTCATCTCCAGAGACAAAAGAGTCGCTCAGGTCATCAGCTTCTGAAGATGACAAAAAATTTTGTCTTATGTTCAATAGGTTGTACTTCTGTGAAGTACAGTACAATGGTGCTCAGAAGTCAGAACACATAACCCAAATGATACATGACAAAAACAAACAAAAAAACAAACAAAAAACACCCACTTCCGTATAAAAAGTACAACTGGAATGCACTGTTAATAGGTTATATTTCAGTAACAGCAACAGATACTCACCCACGGGGTTTGCGTTGAGCCAGGCCTGAC
The DNA here is from genome assembly GCF_026225935.1 of Boleophthalmus pectinirostris. Classification (NCBI taxonomy): domain Eukaryota; kingdom Metazoa; phylum Chordata; class Actinopteri; order Gobiiformes; family Gobiidae; genus Boleophthalmus; species Boleophthalmus pectinirostris. The sequence goes on along the minus strand of NW_026571190.1, from coordinate 21,986,363 downwards.
AATCAGCTGCCATGATCACAACAATATACGTGCAAATAGAGGAGTAAAAGCAAACTTCCAAACTGAAACTGTAAAAATAAAAACGTTTATTGCAACGCAGGTTAAAACCATGCCCAGACAAGCCCTAAAGATCACTGAATGATGCCCCATCTCTTCCTCATTCAACCCAGTTGTGTTGATAAACAAAAGCTAGTGCGTTAGCCAAGAGGGATGCAAAGAGCTGCGTCAAAGGAAGAAATGTTATCTCAGCTGCAGAGTTCTTCCAAAATTAATAGACAAATTACATGATCTACGCTAATTATGACATATACGTATGATATATTCACTGCAGACTTACGATGTGAAAATGTACATTCAATTGTACAACGTTTCGTCGATATACGACTCTCTTAACATAGCAATGACGATCATTACACGTAAATAATTGCTGCAGTTAAAATGTGGAAACACAATGCACACATTACAGTCTCAATTAAGTCAAATTAAACCGTTGAGAATAAAGAATCAAAAACTTACCGTGTCTCCGAGCTTCAAAACTCTGATATGACGTTGTTTTTGTTGTATCTACCCAGTAACAAGAGCCCGTGCCTCCGTGTTTCTCTTTTACGATTGGCTAAAGAGCAAAGGGGGTTTAAAGAAAACAGCCAATAGAAAATCACTACGGGATTTTATTTTCTTCTGGCAAGTTCTGTGACGTAATGCTATGTAAAGTTCATGGAAATACTACCCCCTGTCGGTGACACACATAATTATAATTAACTAGACAGAAATTTGGTTAATTAAATAGGATTTCTATGATGACAACGAACTGGTCCCAAACACAAGGTTTAGGTTGCTGCTTCTTTTTATCTGTAAATAATTTTAGCATGTGGGTTCCATATGACATATAACGACACTGCAGATCTATATTAATATAAAATTCATGATAATGTTCAAACGAATAAACCCAAACACTATTATAAATGCTATGTCGTATAATTTCCTTTTCATATCTAGGGTGTAAAAAATTACTGCTGGTTGAGAAATAAGATTATTAAAATGCTATTTTACTTATGCTCACAATAAATACCTATATAAAAGTTGTAATACAAAAATACAACAACATTATGCATATATCTTTAAATGATATTTATTCAAAATATATTAAAAGTTTGTTACAGAATATCACTCTTTTCTTTGGTTTATTAGATTCACAGTTTACAGTCTAGTTGGCACACATGGTCCAGTTTTGAAGGTTTAAGGCATTTGACTGTATTTGACACTGAGCTTAATTTAATTCACAACAAATCAAAATAAAAAACAAATTGCACAACCATCTTACTGAAACTGAAAAATACCCATACATTAATCCCTGTCATATCCTGGCATTAAAACACAACATGTCACAAACCTGAGAAACTGGCCTCAGTTATTGAACTGAGAAGAACATTATTAGACCATGATACAACTCATTCAAGTTTTAAAGGCTGAATGTGTTAAATACTAATAATCATATAATGTCATTATTTTTGACATTCTCTTTACAAGGGGAAATGCTAATGTGCATTATTCAGGCTTGAAAGCTAAGGCAACTTAGCATTGGTGTTTCAAGTTTGTTTTCTGGCCTATTGTATATGGAAAACAAGCAAAAACAAATGTGTGCTCGTCAAAAGACAAAATCTTGCCTAAACGTGATTCAGTCCTTTAAAATAAAAGAATCTAAAATTTTATATTGAGAAATTGCATTATAAAAATTTACTTGTTAAAAGTTGTACAGTCTAGCATAATGTAGGACCATTTAACTTTAAATAAAGGAGCAAATTAATCACATTAAATTCACACATTACTGCTACAGCCTTAATTTCACCAATTGTGGGTTATTTACAAAATAGCAGACACAGTCAGCTCTGCAAAGCAGTGTCCATTTCATTCCAACTCTCAAGTCAGCGCTGAAATCCATTAGTCGCAGCTTCCATGGCACATTTCAACAATATCCATCTTCGCTCTGTCACTGTACACGGTGTACAGACTGTCTTCAATAGAAGATATGTGCTTCCTGCTGGTTTCACTGTGTGAGAGAAGTGCCACTAAACTGACCTAAAAGACTCTCTTCTGCCAGGTGTGACAGGTATTTCTGTAAAGGAGAATGATGCATCTGATAAGAAGTTATATATTTGATAAATTATTTACACTGTACAAAATGTCTCCAGTTATCATGGTAATAGAATCAAGTACAAGACACACTTGTTTGATAGATGGCACAAGTGTTCAAAACTTTGTTCCTGGAATGTAATCCATCAAATGCAGAACTGTAGGACTGCGGCTGTCAGCTGTGCTGCCAAGGATGAGAGAAACGCAAGCCGCAGTGGTGCTGACTGGTCAATAATCAGAAACCTAACACAGCTGCTCCTCACTGGAGTACACCACCAGGGTGGGGAGGCATGTGTACATTTTTAATTTGTATGTACGTAACAGTATTATTATAGTATGTAATTTTTATCTTATTTTGTTACCACCCTGTGTAATAAATGTTTATGTGTCTAATGATGATGAGACAAAGTTTAGTGGGGGCCACCAGGAGGCCTTTACAGTAACTCAGTGCTTTTCAGTAACTCACTGTTGTACATTGATTATAGTGCTGTTGAAACGTGAGTGTTTTGGGACAAACCTGGAGGTTTCTGTAATGCACCACACTGCGACAGTGTGCTGCTTTCGCCGTCTCCTCACTGGTGTAGAACAGACTACAGAGCTTACAGTAAAAACCAGCCTGTGGCACAATGAACTCCACTCCTGCTGTGCAAGGAGAAAGTGTCAGTTGCTGATCCAAATACAGTGCACTTCTGAAGTCCATTTTATGACATAGTCATTTAAAATGGGGAAAGGGAGATAAACATCACTCTAGAGTACAAATCATTTATGTCCTATCTACTAATATATCTACTGGGAAAATAAAAGTCAGAAGTGCCCAGTCGTCAAAGTTTCGGTTGTGTACTCAGAAACACATTCTGGTGCTATCACAGAGCAGAAATAGCCCTGCTGTCTGGGTTGTTGTGGCTTCCTGGACCAGCTCTTATGTAACTCTCTATCAGAGCTCCAGACCATGTGTGACTGTGTCATCCAGCACTAATGATAATATAAATACTCATCTCCCAGGAGTCCATTTCACAACCTGCTCATGGAAATAGGTCAGTGAGTGGCCGGGCATTTCCAGTCAATTAGAGCGCTAATGCCTCAGGTTGTCAGTATACTTATAGGGTGTCCACTTTATCTTAAGGCTAAAACCACAGACCACTCTCTTAACACTTGTGGACTTTATCCTGCCAAAAGAAAACCTGATCATTCTTAATCATTTCAATTTCCCAGCCACATAGTTCCAAGTTTAGTAAAAGCATCTAATATAACTCTTAATTATTATAGCTTGGGATGCAAGCCATCTCATTTTAATCAAGATTGAGATTCAGTCATTTCTAAGTGTCAAAGATCAGCTTAGGAGAGTTTGGAGAAACAAACAAATGACCTTTTGAGTTAAATGGCAAGTATTAAAAGTTTGCATTGTTTATTTTTGGAAAATGTATACTGAAAGCATTTTTTTGTTTTGTTTTAGATGAGACAAAATAAAATTGAATAAAAAAGTGAAATTAATTATTATTGATATTGATAATTTGTTTCGTCACATCACCCAGCCATAGCTATAGCTATATCTTACCTAAAGGAATACTATGTTCATTGACCGCCTTGTCTTGCTCACCAGATGGTAACAGGGCCTCAATATCTACAGAAAGAAATCAAAATGAATGAACAAAGAAATACACATATTTACACAAATACTGCACAATGCATATCTATTAAAATACCTTGTGGAATTTGAGCTCCATTGAGTATAGGTTCAGTTTCTTGCCCTTTGTCTTCCTCTGCATTAAGAACATGATTTTCTACTTCCCTTTGTATATCACCATATGTGGTGTCATTATCTTCTATCATGGCTTTGAACTGCCATTGAGAGTAATTTAAGTCTTTCATTGTTGATGTATGAAGTTTAGGTTCTTCAGGACTCACTGTACTTTTGTTACTTTCCATTTCATCCACTAAAAATGTTTTTGGTTCAACCTCTGCATTGGTCTTTTCTTCAGTACCAGCCTCTTTCACAGACCCTTGATCATCTGCAGATACATCATGCTGTTGTACTGCATGCACTGACTCCTTGTGTGGGGACTCCTCTAGCTCTGGAAGGTCTGGTTCAACAATGTCATCCTCTCCTCCAACTTCATCAACGGTCACCAGTTCCTCCATGTTTTTTGGATACCAACACTCTTCATCTGTGTCTTCAGTATTTTCAGCATTCCTCTCCTATAAAACATTTATATATTCTTAAAAGATCAACACAAATAAAGCTGATAAACTATGAAAGAACTACTAGTACTTACACATTCTATTTTTTCACAGTCATTGGTTTCATTCTGTGGAGTACTGTGTTGAGGTGTTGCAGATTTTTCTTTTGAATGTCGATCCTATAAAATAATTTACTTGAGTAACTCAAACAACGTACAAGGTACTGCAATACTGCTCAGTATTATTACTTACAGTCTGTTCCATAGTGTGTTCTTTACTGTGCCTCTCTGTGCTGCTGTGTTTCTTGGATGTCTTTTTGCTCCGCCCTCTCTCTGGTGAGCCTCTCTTGTCCTCTGCTCTTGGTGGCTCAGAGCTTGTGTCCAGCTCAGAGTGCCTGGGCCGGTGGTAATCAGCATCTCTTCTCTTGGACTTGGGGTCATGTCTTTGGTACGGTGGTCTGAGGGGCTTGTCTGTCTTGTACATTTGCTCCTTTGTGTAGTAGCTGTCCTCCACGTTCCTGTAAGACATTCTCTGTGGGTGCCAGTCCCGGGTTCCTCCACGCTCCTCAGCACACCTCAAGTTCATGTGGTCTGTAAGTTTCCGGTAGGATTTGCGACTATCTGTACCCCATCCATTTACCCTATCTTCATCTGGACAGCACTCATCCTGCCATGGGTCAACCCTCTCGTCCACTGTCCTCCGTGGCGGAAGGGAGGACCATTCCCAGGAGTTTCTGTTCAGTCCATTGGTGCCTCGCTCTGCGCCCCTGCAGACTCCCCCCTGGGAAGTCTCAGGGGTATCACAGGTGAAACCAGGGCTGTGGATGTGAGGACTTAGAGAGCGGCTGATGGGGCTGCGGGAGCGGGCCCTGTCAGATACGTAGCTGTTCCAACATTATCAACAAAAGCAGAAGTTACTAGTTTATCTAAACTAAACAAGTTTAAACAAATACCAAACTTATTCAAATTAGATTCTTACTGCTCATGTTCCTGTATCTCCTCTCGTTCTCTTTGAGAAGTGATGTCGTGGATGATTGTTTCAACATCTTTTCCTGGTTTCTGAATGAAACAACAGGGGTTAGTAATAGGCAAAAATATTTGAAAATACTGAGAATAAATCTTACTTTAAGTTGCAGCTCGTTGTATCTTTTGGACATTCTAATCAGCAGTTTCTGATTGTTGATCATAGCTGGGGTGAGCTGGTAGTACTGAACCATAGCCAGGGCGGCTTCAACATAAGCCATCTCCAGAAAGGCCTGAGAATAAAATAAACAATATAAAACATGGGTGTCAATTTAACATTAAAGCATCATTCAAGAATTGTAAGAAGAAAATATAAAAGGTACCTGATGGGTGGACCGCATGAGGATGTAATTGGTGACTTTCCCAAAGGGCAGTCCCAGGTTGATGACATCATTCTCAGTGCAGCTGCCTTCAGGGAGGTTACAAATGTGTACAACTCTCCCCGCAGCTCCCTTCCTGGGAGGAAAGGACTGAAAAAAAGGGCTTCATGTCACTGTATGTGAAACTGTTTTGTGAAGTATAACTACCGCACAATGGACAATTGTCCACAAGAACAAACATAAACATGTGGTTTAAAAGGCTGTTTTCTGGCCTTTTATAATGTTAAAATATAACTGGAGTTGTGTTTTGCTTCATTCACATATGTTTAACACACAAACACTGCATATTTAGACACTGTGATGTCATGTGGTATATAGGAAGTGCTCCACTGTATTTTAAAACTCCATACACATTTACTAGAATCATCACAAGAATAAATTATGAATAATATAGAACCTTTAAACAACAGATATATGAATGGTAATGCATAACCATACACTGCTATAAAGTTACTATTGTAAAAATGTAAAACATTAATAGGCACTACTGTTTTAACCACACCTACTATGTGTGTTATGTCCTACCATACTGATTACCATTGCCTAGCCACTATTTAATTCAGTGTCAAAATCCACAGTAAATTTAGCTTGTTAGATCATGGGCTCTTATATCTTCAACTATTGTGCTGATTGTGCAGTCCCCGCCTCTTTGCCTTGACCTGACAGACAGCCCCATGTGCAGCCAAGCGCAGAGCCAGGGTTTGTGCAGGGAATAACACACGCTTTACACTGGTGAAACTGTGAGCGCGTAAAGTGGAAGATGACACTGGTAAACAATGTCAAGGCTTATTATGATATCACCTACAATAATATCAGCCATTTGAATTAATTAGATTAGAAATGAGCCAGAGCAATGAAAAAATTATACTATTCTTAAATCCAACAGTTTTCAGTCCATACACAGTCCATATGAAGCAGCTAGATTGGTCAGCATCGGACACATTGAATGCTTTTGATTCAACAGTGATAATTCTCTAAACAGGTCAGCCAGGCCCCTGCCACACCAGAAAACAAGAAGGTCAGAGTAGGTTGCGCTCTATAAACAAGTCCAGTAATAGGCTGTTAATGTCCTGGTATATCACAAAGAACAAGTAATTCTTAAAGGAATTTTCAAGCTGAAATGTGTGTCTGTGTCTGCGAGTGCAGACCGTCTGACCACAGAACTATAACTGTCAGACATTGGATCAGCAGACAGTAGCAGTAACTTTTGGCTGCCACCACTGGCTCCAATCATCAGAGCAAACTAGTGCTTAGTAACTCCAAACACTGAAGCAATACTCACTAAAGCCTGATGGATTTGTTAATGAAGCTCTAAAAATACAATGTGTTTTAGGCAAGGCATAGAGAGACATTAACAGGAATCTCTTGTGAGGATGTTTGTTTATTTGTAACAAGTGGGATCCTTGTTCTCGGATATAAAGAGATGGTGACTGGTTTCACAGTATCTCCACACATTCCTTCATAAAAGTTAGCCTGCCAAATCTCCTGATCACTTACCAGTCTGAAACTCTACACTCTTAAACTGAGGTCCTGAGGTCTGCTCTGAGCAGCAGTGCCATAATCCTGCTTTTATCTCTGTGAGTGGTCCTTCAATAAGCAGCTCTACTGTAACTCCAGGCTCAAAGACACGGTGGACACGCAGGTCACATGTTGCGTGTCCATATGAAAGTGTCTTAGTTTACATTTAATCTGTTCAATCTAAGTATTCACAAGAAATTCTGTGTATAAGTCATTTAACCCCACTTTAAAAAACAATAAAAACACCTGTTCCAACAGGTGCCTCTTTAAAGCCACTAACATTAGCTCATTTAAAATGACTTGCATATTTCTCACGGAGACAATAAAACAGTAAATGAGCCTAGCAACTATTCTGTAAATAACAGCACTCTCCTGGAGGACTGGTTTTCCCATAAACAAGACATTTAAAATTACATTTAAAATTTGTTCATTTTTAAAGTTATATTTCAAGTTATCTGTCTACAACATTTTTTTAGCAACAAAGCTTGAAATGTATCTATATATAAATGGTAATTGGTCACATTTTTCTATAGCGCTTTTCCACCTTCAAGGCACTCAAAGTGCTTTACAACAAGGAACCACTCACCCATTCACACACACATTCACACACCAGTGTACGCAGACACTGTGAAAAGGTGGGTTAAGTGTCTTGCCCAAGGACACAACGACAGCATTCATCTGTGGGAGCTGGAATCACACCAGCCAACCTGTGGGTCAGTGGATCTGACCAGTCAACCTGTGATGTATATGTGGAGAGCTGGAATTGAACCGCCAACCTTCAGATTAGTGGACGAATGCTCTACCAACTGAGCTACTGCTGCCCGATATATATATAATATATTTTTATATATATATATATTATATATATAATATATATATATATAACAAATTAGTGTCACTCTAGTAGAGACCTTAAGAAATCAAAATAAGATAAATTAAGGTATACAGTATTATGAATACATTATAAATGTGAATTAGCCCACAATCAGTGTATGAATCCCCATCATCTATTTAACCTTAGAACAAGACAATGAGAGCCCATGTGGCCATCTGAGGCCTTGGACATGTACAAGCAGTTTTCCCAAAGCTCAGCCAACAAGCTTGGACAAGCACAATGACCATAGGTCAGTAAGGAACAAGTGTACTTTAACTGATTTAACAAATGTTACACGATTCATTCAGTCATCTGTTGAGGTCTTTGTATGTTCTTAGTCATAAATAACTGATAAAATTAAAACATTACAAAATAGACTCAATACACAGTGGACCATCATCTACATAACACACAGTTCTCACTTTTCAATAACAATGCTTCACACTTTCGAACCTGGGGCAGTGCATCAGCAGCTGTCAACAAGAGGCTCTGCCTTTCATTACACTGTAACACCTCTGCTCTTTCTGCTTTCACACTTTGTACATATAATACCTCCGAAGCTATTTCTGTGTGTGATCACCACACACGAATCCTCATAAATAATACTCTAAACTTACTGGCACAACACATAATAAAAATAATGATAAACAAGGTCAATTTTTAAATATGATCAGTTACACTAACATGTGCCCACTATTGATAATGGAACATTAACCTCACCTTTGGATCAAGCTGTAGAGGAGTGAAGCCAGTGTCTGAGAGAGGATACGTCTTCATGGTTGCAGCTGGTAGGAATGAAGAACTGCCCCCTGAGGATCCATCTGTGGAAACCATTTGAAACAGTTTGAGCATTGCAGAGTATAACTGTTTTTCAGATTTTTTGTACGATATTAAAATCAATAAATGAGGACAATACTGACAATTCGTTCTGTACCACTTCATATTTGTGTATTTAAGGCGGTGTCCTCAAATGACACAGCATTTTAAAGTACGCCTAAGTTCTACTGAAGAATCCATCTTAACTTTCAATTTAAAAGAGTGTTTCTCAGTGTTTCTTCCATACATTATTTCATGTTTCAATATGTAGTATCTAACATTGCTGCATAGCTTGCATGTTTCTTAAAATATTTCTAGAAATTCAACAGAAAGAGACTCAAAAGTATACGTGTCAGTATAAGTGCCTCTTACCTTGACCTGTGGTGGTATAGACCATAGAGTTAGTTTGTCCCAAGTTCACTGGTGCTTCCGAGGGTCTGCCGACAGCGTAGTGAACCCCTCCAGTCGATGCCACGGCCGAGCTGCAACAATCAGGGACGGACCATTTTAGCTACATCTCCCTGCCCACTCATATCTTATGACAGAGCTCAGATTCATATTGAGACTGCAGCGCATGAGGCAGGAAAAACAATGACAAAATGTACTTGAAATGAAGGTGTTTTGGAGAAGTGTATGATGAGAAAAGCAGGAGGGAGGATGCTGTGACCTCGCTCCAAGGTTGGCCATAAAAAATAAATTTAGACAGGGCAGAGTTGGGGGGCAGAGCAGGGTATGTCACTATGGTAATGTAAAGTTCGCAGTAGTTTAATGTGGGTGAAGGGATCTGGTTAAAAATGTATTGTTTTCACATAATGCAGCTTTAGATGAGATATGTGTGCGGCTGTGTTGACAGGGCTATCTGTTTTTAAACTTACAATAAGGACAGAGCTGCAGAGAAAATCTAGACTAATGTCTAATGTTTAATAACTTTTCAGAAACAGATTTGTCGTGGATGGTAGTTACCGCAAATGTGATTAGCCCCATCAGTCTTTTCAAAGTTTTATTATTGTTATGGAAAGTTTATCTTATTACGAAGTGTTTTTACTTTACTTACCTCTCACTGCTGTACTGAGTTTTGTTTTGGAGGTGCAGTTTTCCTTTCACGTGCTGCTCCCAGTCCTAGCAACACAGACACAATGGTTGTTTATATCTCTTATTTAATGAAAGAAGAGTTCTTCACTAAGCCAATAGACCTAATATCAACTCAAATTGCACTTGCTCATGTCAAAAATTCATAAATAAGTCTAAATACACAACATGCTGTAGCTGACACAAAGATAAATGATGCAAAAAATTTGACCAACTTTGACAACAACTTCTTTTTGTCTTTGACCAACTTTCCTTTCAGTGGCTCAATATTGCCACAGTATTGCGAGCTGCTGTAGTGTGTTTGGGCAAGAACAGTTTGTTTCATATGTGAGAGTATAGGTTTTGTTCAGGACGTTAGTTGATAGCTAAGGTCAATTAAAAATACAATCAATCAATTAACCTGCCCAGGAACTACAGGTGGAAATTAGTACTGGTTGTCACAGCCGCTACAACCTGGTACAATGAATCTCTCCTTTTAAGGTTAATGTAGATTGTGCACTGTCCCTGTCTCATTAAATAAATATAGAAGTAACTACAGTAATACTATATAATAATGTTGTTTTTACATCAGAATCCAAGCACTTCAAGCCAAAACAAAGGAGTATGGTTTAATTTCCAGAACATACAGAAAAATCCCAGATTTTTCTGTATGTTCTTGGGCTGCTCCTTCTCCTCCTACGTACCCATCTCTAGTAATTGATGTGCGAGGCTCTCATTCTTTTAATTTCCAGAACAGAAATTATATCCCCTGTACAAAAGGCTTAATCTAACTGAAAGAATGCACGGTCACTGACCTTGAGGTTGTAGACCTTCTTGTCACAGATGCTGCACTGATGTGGCAGCTGAGAGGGAGTGATGGCGTAATAATCGCTGACTTGATGCGGCTGAAGGATCTTGAGTTCTTCATTTCCATGTAGTGGCTGGTAGCCTCCAAATCCTTGTAGCCCACTGGAGTTAAACTTGGGGTCAGAGGTGGGCTCCTCTGGGTTGTACAGATCTGGTCGGGAGCAGAGTGGTTGTCCAGATGATGTCCACAGAGGGTTTGTGTTTGAGGCCTCACAGTTTCCTGTGTGACTGACTGAGCCTTTCCAGTGATCACTTTGCACTGCAGAGTTGTACACATTCTGCTCATTAAGGTTGAACCCAGCCTGTTGTCCTTTTATATCCTTACCATACAAGTCTCTACCTAAGTGTTTCACCTGAGTATTGACCAGAGAGTACTGCCTGTCTGTACTAGCTGTAGCAGATGTACCTCCAGTCATGTTGTATTGAGCCCGCCTGTCAGTATCAGATGGGTAAGCTGATCCTGTCTTTTTGCCATAGTCCATTGTCTGCTGCGCCCCTGTGCCCCCCCTTATGGGCTGGTTTGGATGTAGCGAGTTTGAACTTTGATAAAACACTCCACCAGCCAAAGCATTTAAGGTGGAATTGGAGGAAGGAAATCCAAGGACCCCAGTGGTGAAGGTGCTCTGAGGGTTTCCAACCATGGATGAAGTTCGTAGGTGATTAAACAAGGGCTGAGACATGGCCACACTGGAAAGGACCTGATTGAGGACGGCTGCTGAGGCTGGACTTCCCCCCTGAGCCAGCTTTAAGCGCTGGAGGGTGAGTTGTGCCTGTAGTTGTGCCAGTTGGAGGCTGGCTGGGGTCAGGAGCAGCTGACTCTGTGGTGGAGCTGTTGTTGGGACATTTCCTTGGAGCAGACCCTTTTTACTGGTGCTGTCCACAGGGCCGCTGCTGAGGCTGAAAAACAATGTAAGAATGGGTTATTACAAGATGCATCAACATTTTGGGCTCTATGCGAGCTCTAGTGTTAACGAGGGTGCGTGTCCAGTTTGGGCTGTAATTGGCTGCTGGGGGCTGAAGTGGGGCGGTACAGGCTGTGATGGCATCTGAACCAATCTGTGACCGATGTGGCATTTAAAATCACTGCCAGCATGGGTAATGTCTGCAATCTTTGCCTCATTACCAGGCAGCAAAGAGAGGTGTGGTAAAAAAAAGATATATGGGTACAGAAAACAGCTCCGGAGCCACACAATGTAAGTAAGCACCAGTAGAGGCGCCAGGGTTATAGAATTTTCGATGAGCCATGACAGAACTCACTGGGCCTGTGTTCTGTGCACAGGTGTGCCCCTCTCTCGCCTGTCCCAGGCCGACAGGTCCCATGTCTCTCACCTGAGGTGGAGTTTCCACTGCTGCTAGAGCTGACCGCTCACATTCTCCTCTCACAGGTTGTTGTCATAAATGTTTCTGATTTTACCGCTTGGATGGATTAGACCATTAAAACACGGGGAGGGTAAATCGACCTGCGCTTGTAGAAGGAGGTGCCGTGCCTAGAGCAGTACCCTGTAGACAGGGTAAAAAAAACACATTTTAGGATAGTGCTTTAACGGCCTTGTGTGAATAAGGAGTTTTTGTACAGATCAAGATCAAACCAAACTATAGAGCAGTGCTGTGCCGATAACTGGAGCGGGTGCAGGGATGTGCTCTGCTACGGAAGGGCATCTGGACACTGCATGAACATCCCGGGCAGCACACGAACATGTGAATTTCATGCATTTATCACATACCCCCAAAAAAGAAGGCAGTAATGTTTTTCAGTGGACTAGTTTGATATTTATTTTTAAGATTCTGGCAATTCACTGAACGTGCCACACCACACCCTCAGTCTGTCACACTCCACCTGATATTTTGGCATGGCACACCTCACAGTTGGAGCTCCATACCACATGCCTGCGCTTGCGCTAAAACCAGAGGCAAGATACAGCCTTTATGTTTGCAAATGAAGGCAAGAACAGCTTCATTGGTCACTATTTGTGAATGTATCTAGTGCTTTTGTAATGTATATTTGTAAATGTATTTATTGTAGCTTCCCATGCTATTTGAGACAACATATGGGCTCCTTAAGATCAACTCATTTCCTTTGACATCCTGGAGCACCCATTCTTTAGTGTGCACTTTGTGAATAGAGAGGCAAGAAAGGTTTTTCCTATAAAGCTCCATTTGATTGGAATAACCTTAGTGTAGAGTTGAGGACAATAATGTAATTTCAACACTTTAAAGCTGCTTTGTATACAAAGCTTATACCTGTACCTGTCATTAAGCTTTGACTACCAAGACTGGCTCTGTGGTCCATAGTCTTAAGGTTGAAATGTCATTGTGATTAAGTCTGTTTCGCTAATCATGTCCTTCTGATTCAGCTGTTTCATGGTGGGGATCTTGGGGGTGTGGGACAGAAGGATGAAGAGCAGGATGTCTTGTGATTGTATGGAATTATTTTGTATGTGATTGTAAGTAATCTGTTGTCTGTTGTCTCTTGTCATTGTCTATTGTGATTTGAAAAAGAGATGATGCATCTCAAGGGGCAATCCTTAATAAAATATCAAATAATGAAAAATAATATAGCCATAAAAATACAACCTTTATAATTTATGATTTTGAAAGAGTTTTGCAATGTTCAACTTTTGCAAACTAATTTCAAACACGTGGAGTTGTATTAAAAATAAATAAATAAAGTCAATTAGTAACACACAAGTCTATGAAGACCACTGTAAGCAACCCCACAAAACAATGTAATATTAATTTAATTTAATCCAATATACAACATCCCATTATACTGACTGTACTTCATGAAAGAACATAAGCAAAACAACAAATCAAATAACATGAACTTATTACTTATAATTCATAAATTTTTATGAATTATCACTCACAAAGTAAAAGCCACAACAGGGAACTGGCCTCTGTTTTGTTGCATTTGCAGACACTTTCTGTGGACAAGCCCGGTGACGGAGAGATACACTTACACCATTCCAGCGTGTGACTCAAAGCTATAAATACAAACGCTGCCCAGAGCTTTCACGACACGCTCTGTCCTTAACTAATATGGCTGCTGCAGCTGGCACAGCGGAGCAGGCACTTCAGCCCATCATGTGACACATCAAATATGAACAACCAGGTGTGAAAGTTCAGGGTTCTGTCCAGTAATGTAACATGTATGAAAATGAGAGATGTTAGATTATCAATCCTTCCTTTTACAATCTTACATCAAATAAAAGTTGTTTGGTGGAAATGTAGTTGCAGAATTAAAGTATTGTATGTGTTCCATATTCACCAGTCTTAACATACCAAGGCACAATAGTTTAAAGAAAACAAGTTTGTATTAAAATAATAACCTAAATATTCGTAATAAAACTAAAATGACCGGTATATGAAAATATTTAATTACATGTATAATGAATGACATAATACATTCAGCGTTCAGACACCAATGATGGATGTGCTCTCGTAGTCAAAACAAAAGGACACATGGGTCCAGTTGACTGTGTCTCAAGAGGAAAACATGTTAAAGGACAAATTACAGCCCATGACTTTAAAATGGTGTAAATATATAACATGCATGCATACAAACATACACAGTCTTCTTATCCTACATTGAAACAAGACCAACATTACCCCTCTGGTTGGACCCCATGCTGCAGGCTGTATAAGGCAGGTACATGGCACAGTAACCAGACAGACCTTCAGTGGGCGTCCGGCCGAAACCCCGAGGCTCCACACTCTGACCTCTGTCCGGCATCTGAGCATGACCTGCCACTAACGCAGCACATACATCCACACGCACCTCACCAGAGTGTTTATAAAGACACACCAGAGTCCAGACAGGAGCTGATACTAAAGAGCTGAATATACAAGAAACACTAAGAACTAGGGTTGTCAAATTCAAATCCAAAGCCACTTTATTTATATAGCACATTTTACAAACAAAGCTGTTTCCAAAGTACTGCACAGAGATCATAAAATGAAGACAACAAAAGGTAAACTGCTAAAAAATGTATCATACCAATCCTAAAACAATAAAACATAGTAAAAATCATAAAATAGCAATAAATGAGTAAAATAAAAAAGACAGAGAACCACATAACTCATGTGGTGTTCAAAACAAGAGAATAAAAGTGGGTCTTAAGATAAGACTTAAAACACTCCACCATGTTTGTCAAAAGTATTGTAAGTACAATAATATAATAATAATAATACAAGGTTAAATTGGTCTCTCATGACTAATCTTATATTATCTGTGTTGAAAATGCAATTGTAAAATATTATTTGTAACAATCATTACTGTCTTTTTATTATCACTGTGGTATCAAAACTGAGTTTGAAATTATTAGAAATAAATGTATTGCATGTTATGGTTTAATGTAAAATGGGCAAGAATAGAAAGAACAAAGAAAATGCATTAAACACATGTTCTGTTCATATGTTCCAAAACATTCAATGCACAATGGTATTAGTTTAACAGATTATGGTCATCATGTGGATATTTTTCTGCGATTGGTAAATGTGTGAAAGTAACCTTGCTCAAAACATGGCAAACTAAACATATTACAATAATATACCACAGTACTATTTATTTAAGAACCAAAGAAAACTTCTCAGTTATCAGCAGCAATAATTTACTTTTCACAAATAAAACAAACAAAAAAATAATAATAACAATTTGTTAGATGTGTAGCATTTTAGTGATTAGATAACTGCTCTGAACGATTAAAGTCATATCAGTTGTGGAACAAAACTGTGAGGATGTTGCTGATCCACTAGGTGGTGCTATACACTGCGCAAGAGAGTTTAAAGGAATCACATGTCATTTGGAAGCTCTTAACAGGTTTTATAGTTAAATTAATGCAGTTGTCTTTTTTTCACAGAAAAGTGCCAGACTGTGTACATGCATCTGCTCACAACAAAGCAGGCAAACCAACCACATGTCCACCACTTCATACTGTCTCATACAGAGACAGAATCAGCTTTCACAAATGCAGTAGGAATGTTCACCAACATCCCAAGCCTTCCTTAAAATTTTTATCAAATTAAACTCTTGGTTGGAGTCCATAATGCTAACACACTGCTCCCTTCATGACAGAGGGGTGTGTGTGCAAGACAGCTTGGTGAACTTGCCTGCTCCACTTTTGGCACAGATGGTGTGGGGGACTTCTTGATTTATAGCACCTAGCAATGGCACAAGTATCCCCCACAGAAATGTGGGCTCTGACCTCTTACTACACACATTAAGACCCCCTGTCAAGTGATAGTCGACTTTGACTTACAGTGTCACTTTATGATGATGGATATAAAAAGGCGAAATTTATGCTAGGGATCAGCCTCAAGATTTTATGAGTCCATATCAAAAGATAAACTTAAGTTTGCGAGCTAAGAATAATCTGAAGTATCCAGCGTGGACACGTCTCATGTGAACCTTAAGTGCACATACTTGTTGTGAAGGCAGGTGTAAAGCACCCATTATGGCCCAAGTCAAAAAAAGAAAAAACATGTTGCCCTCCTCTTTCTCACACTGCAGAAGGTAGTGCTTGTGCATCATACACTCCTGTTCCAAACCATTAAGTGACCGAACACAGTGATTGGGGTCATTTAGTGACACAGAGGTCAGGGGGAGCTCTCTGTGTGACAGCTGCCTCCAACTGTAGCACTTAAAGAGCATTCCAACAAATGGGTCCCAATGCAGGAAAAGTGCAATTAGTCCTACAGGAGCTGACATGGTTTTAAATATGCGCACTCAAATCCCCCAGCATCTATCATTAGACTGCAGATTGTAGAACCAAAACTGTTGAGGGTTTTGTATGTCAACAATACATTCTCACACCCCTGTTTTCTGACACTTTATCAACATTGGCCTCTCTGTTGGGACCTATCGAGTGCCCAGTGGTCACTTCTGATGAAAAGAGTGCTGACAAGAGGCAAGTAAAAGTTACCTGAGGTCTGTTGACATTCAGTGTCAAACTGGGTGCTGAGAGCCGAGCGTTCAGAGCACTGTAGACACAGTGAGATCAGACGTGCAGTTGGCTCCAAAAGGACATCAGCAAATGAAGAATGACGACTGCACATGCTGCAGGGAAAGTCTCTCCTTACAGTGACCCTGGATCATGTTACAGTGAGTTTGACAAATAAACAAACATTCTAAGTCACTCAGACAGACAAATTACATGTGCATAGACCATATAGTCCAACATCCATCCAGGTTACAAAGAAGATTTGTCTACTGAGTCAGAGCAGTGGTTCATGGGATGTTTTCAGTTTTTTCTGTTTTTCTGGCATCACATATTTTTGTTTGTAAACTGCAGTATTAATCTAAAATTGTTTGATAACTGAAGTGTGTAAAGTCTTGTCCAAAACTTTATTACAGCTTTTCACCAAAGCAAAAAGCAGATTGTATACAACATTTTTGAACTGTACTTATATGACCTGGAGTCTATTTTTAAATAATTGCAAGTAACAAATACAGAGCCGTAAGCAGGATTACAACAAATGTGCAAAGGGAACATTTTTGAGCACTCAGGCTGCAAGTACAATACAGGATCTCTCAAACATGAAAAAATCCTTTCATTACAACACAAATGGGTTAAGGAAAACTATTATAGTTAAAATCTAAAAGTCAAATATTATTTATTTTAAAACCTTGTCAGTCTCAGTGGAGGCAGATCACACCATCACTGCGCTCGATGCTCAGTACAGTAAGGAATACATGTAACTAGAGTCTACCCCAACTGTGGTCAGCAACATCAGAGCTATATCTGTACACAGGGTGACGTGGAGATGAATCCTACAACCCCTCCTTTATGTGCTCCCCTCTTCCTTCTTTCCTTCATATCCCATTGCTCTGCGTTCTTACCTAACTCTCCATTGCACCTTCCCAAAGCTAGTATTGCACTTTGCCATCTGTCACTACACAGACATGCTCACAAATACCAATCACACCCAGTAAGTCGTCATTCCCCAAGGCAATATGACCAGCAGCAGCACTTCTCTGTCTTCACCCCAAAAGGTACATCGAAGGCTTGTAAAATAAAACTTTTTGGTGAAGTGGTGGTTTCAGACATATAATTTGAACTGTGTAAATGCACTGAGCTACAAAATGTTACAACAATGATAAAGGAGCTATGATAGCTACTAAGACTAATCAACTATATTACAATAATTATAATTATATTTTGATTATGATTATCTAGAATATACAGACTGCAGTCTTGATATCAGCATAATAAATGGCTTACTCTTGCCCAAAGTGATGAAAATGGCAGAGTTGTTACAGACAAGCAGATGGATGACAGCACTAGGACAGCAGCCAATCACACGTCACCATGCGCACAGTTAACGATGGGTCTGCCCAGTTGGCCAAACCCCTGACAGGGCCCTCTGTGGAGTCGCCAAAACAACCACAAACAACTGAAATAAGGTGGGCTTAGTCTCCACATGGTGCCAGGCACAATGCCAGCAAGTGCCCATGACAACCGCCCAGCAGACGGCAGTACAGGCATCATGTGGAGATGGCATATATTTACACAAGTAACATCAGAAAGCAAACATAAACCTGACACGTGTCAATGTGTTAAAGTCTTTATATGTCTAAAAGATTTGCACTATATACAGTTTCACAAGCAGAGTCACATCTGGGTGCACAAAAACCTGGCACCAATTCCAAAGGTCCTATATCCTGAACTCAAATATTAAAGATACACTATGTAACTTTTCTGATGGAGGGTCCGCCATTTGCTTTTTTCAGGAAAATATTATTATTTTGTTTATCTGTCTAGCTGCCTATCTACACATCTGTTTGGAGACAAGCTGGTGGTGCCAGCATGAGAAGGGTGAATTTGTAGAGAGGCAATCCTGCTCACAGTAAATTACATGTTTTTCAAGGTAGTTTTGAGCAAATAAATGCAACAGAGATATAATTAATGCACTGTGGAACAATCCTGGCACCACAATAGCAGCTTTACAAGTTAACATAAAAACATCTATGAAACATAATGACTTTTAAAAGCATGCTAAGCTTAACTTAGTTAAATAGTTTGGCAGCTGTATTTGTGGTTGTATGTGGAGCTCCTCGCAGCAGGGACCCAGGAAGCTCCTGTCTGTCCAAGCACTGATGAGTCCAGAACAGCTGTATGAATACAGCTGTCTACTGCACTGTGCCCTAACTGTTTCATTATGCTTTTAGGCAGTTAGTAAATATAAATATGCAAACTTATTTTAATCATCAATTGTTTTAGATTTTTGGTGAACTGTAGGTATATTAAAACTCAGTACACAATTAACAACCACCACAATTGTCAAAATAACAATCTTTTTTTTATGTTGCGTATATTTTAAATAATAGTTAAAATAATTAAATAATTTAAAACAAAACTTATGTAAAACAGTATACTATGGCTTTCACTTTAAATGCTAGCAGTTTAAACAAAACAAAGCTGACAAATTATTTAAGTTTTCTCCATGGAACCAAGCAGGTCCCACCTCTGCCCTCCCTTAGGTGCTATTGATTAGCAGAGCTGTTAACTGAAACAAAGCACTTGATCGGAGTCGTGACCTTGTGATGAAAGAAGTTTTAAAGCTGCTCCTTCATCACATGATCTATTCTGGGGTGTCATTAGCATGTGTGCTTTATAAAAAAAAAAAAAAAAAAAAACACTTGACATAGGAGTTAAATTTCTATACTACAAACATCACTGAGTCTTTCCTACACCATATAAGATGAATAAAATGAATTAGATGAACTATAGCATGAGAATCAGCATAACAAAAGGAGGTTGCTACACTGAAAAAATAGTCCTAGAGAGGTTGCTCAAATTGCAAAAACAAATTTAACAACAATAACATGACTTTTTTACATTTCTCTGTCCAGCGTGTTTAAATCTTACAAAGGTCACTTGATTGTGGTCGATGTTAGACCTGCATGTTTTAATCAGGTTGAGGAAACATGACTTTGTTATAATTTCTGGTGAGGCTCCTCCCTCTCGAATTCTCCTCCCCAAAACTTTTGAAGGGAAAATTCAAATGTAACAGGACACAGGACAGTTCCAGGAGCAGAGATACAGTGTGGAGCAGGAGGATTATGAGAGCTGATCTGGAGTTGAGACTTTTCAAAGATTTTATATGCTTCTCTGGACTAGAATGTCGTCATTGTTAAAACATGTTTGTGGTGTTTTATTTGAAATTAGAGTTAATGTAAGGAGTGTTTCCATGAGACAAATTGTATCTGACTGTCCATCTACAAGAGTGTGACAGTTGTAATAAGATTTGAATGTGTTTATTCCAGAGTAATCTATAAACAAAGAGTGATATCCAGCGCACTGCTGGAGCTGTGGGGAAGTTCAAGAATGTTATAGCTGATGTTTCAGAAAAAAGGAAGATGTCTGAAGAACCAACAAAACACAGACCACAGATGAACAAAGTAAGTAACTCAACTAAAATGATTTAAACACATTTTTCAAAATGAACTTCCTATTGAAACAGTCATTGTGTTTCTACAGGGTGATGTGGCACTAGGAGGACTTTATACCAGATGCCCTACCTGGTACTGTGTTTAGAGGAAGAAAAGCAGCACATGGTGAGTATTGTTTCTGCAGATACAGTTCTAATGTTCTTGTGATTCTGTTCTGGTCCATTATTGTAGTATTAAGTACTTTAAGTATATTTAAACATGTACAACAGAGTAGATCATTATAATATAATCAACGTGTGTTATTCCTGTGTCCACAGGCAGAGACCAGAGCTTCTTCACTGGAATAAATCTTCACACTGTCCAGCTCCAAACTGTGTCCCTGTACTTGTGCTCTTGTGTGTTTGATTCTGTTAAGACAATACAGAACTGTGGAAAACTAAAAACTGTTTTTGTATTATTTTACAGAATTAGATCAATTAAATTACATTATACATACTTATACATTTCATGATAAGGTAACATAAGATAAATATCCGTATTCAGCATGATTTGATAAAATTTCATTAACATGAAAAAGTGACGTTCATGTTCTGAAAAAAATATGTGCAGAGGGGATTGAAATAAGTTTCAAAGCCTAAACATAATTTTATTGCATGCAACCGCTTTCCATAACTTTTTTACGCAAATCCAGCGACCTTTTTTTTTCAGTGTATGAATCACTTAGTGGTGGTAGATCTTTTTCTTTTTCTTTAGAAATATTTTTTATGTATTTTCCCCCATAATTTGTTCAAATACAAATACATTCAAAACTTTACACTACTCATGGAAAAGCATCCAGCCACCAGTGCCACATCATAAACATTACTGAGTTAATCCACAACAGTAATTTAAACAAAAGTGAAGGGAACATCTGACTCAAACAAAGACCCATTGTTTAAATGCATCATTTTAAACGTTCATCCTTAAATCATTTCCTGGCTCTGAGTCCAAGTGTAAATTGCAGGAAAGAAAACACAGAGTGGGCATGCTGACAGGCAGAGTGGTTCTCACTGGTGGCACTGGTCTCATGAGGAGCTCTGTTCCCACTGCTAAACGTTCAGCCCATTTGGGTCTAATCCCTCAACATAAATCTGTTCAAGTCCTCTGGCGCAAACACAGTGCCACATTTCCAGCAGGATCATTTATGGAGATTAATATGTAACTGTAGATTGCCTTTTTTAATACAAGGAGGTCTCTGTTAAAAAGTCACTTCTGTAAGGAACGGACATACTGACAACATCCACTGACATATCATTTATCATAATTAAATGCTTTTCTTTTAGAAATGACCTTTAGTGGCATAATGTGACAGACACAAGGTAATCTGTTCTCCTGGGGATGCATGGGCTCCTCCCCCAAAGTTACAGCTACGGGGAGTGTAGTCAGTGCTCTTCATATTCAAATAATTATATTGTACATTGGTCTGACTGAGCCTTCACACCTTTAGATTTGGAAACATTTAAGTGGGACTCTTAAACTCTGCCCACAACCACAGTTCACAGCTTTTGATCATTTGGGCCAACAGGAGGACTGAGGTCCAACAGTAAATGGTCTAAGGGCCATTTGAACACCTCTCCTATTAGAGATAGACGATATATATCAAGTCGATATTTGCAGTTTTTAGCATATTGGCTTTGTGCCTTAATTCTCCAGCTTAGGCCGATATTTGGTTTTAGTGGACCTGCTGCCAAATGAGTGCACATAGCGCTTTATTTAAACACGTGTAAAGAGATAACTGCACAAAATGCAACTACACATGTTTCTTAAAGGTTTATGGTAAAAAAAAAAATAAATAAAAATGTGTGATGTAAATTTAAATTATGGGATTTGGGGAAAATAATTTCATGCCACAAGATCTTGCAAGACAAAATTACTACAAAATTGCCTATCGTTTAAATTGGACAAAAAGGCATTAAAGTGTTAAATTTCTTGAGAAGTTATATGCTCAAATTGTGAACTGAAAATGTATTATCATAAATAATGACAAAATCTTGTCTTCTCTTGTTTTCAACTTGTGGGAATTGTGTCTCGTCCCACTCCCAAAATTCCTCCTGAACGCTTTTGGTTGAGGTGACCTCAGGATAGATCAAGATTGCTTATGATCACTGGGCTGAATACTCATAAGTAACTAATAAGTTTGGCCCAGCCCTCACTTTTGCCTCAAAGGAGAAAAACCCAAAGAAACATGTGAAATGCAATGTGAGACTGCCCTATTAATTACATGTCCAACTATATACTGATACCAACACAAATCACTGTGCCACTTTAATTGCTACAAATGGTTAGAATAGAAACCTGTAGATGATATTATTACACATATCATATAATTTAGTTAGTTTCTGGCCTGTGAAACACACAGGAGACACTTCCCTAAAGGCAGTAGCACGTACGGCCCCATGGCCATAAATCTGCGTCTGGAGACAAGCAAGACGATACGCTGAAAAGCTCCTTTTAGAACATACATATGCTGCTCTTTGCCTAAACAACAAGAGCACAGTGTGTGGCCATGTTTATACATTTATAACAAACACAGGATTCACCAGAGTTTTATTAACAGTTAGTGGGATTTTTTTTTTTTTTCGCCAATAGCCATTTCTAAAAAGAATTTATCAAATTAGAATTGTATAACAACTGTACCATTAATTAACTTTTAAGGTCTATAGGTACCATAAATCACTAAAAGCGTTATATTACCAAAGCATATAGTGTGGGATCACAAACACATGTGTCCCTAATATTTAAATATGTGCACCTGTTTGATGTAATCTGATCCACTATTGTTTGAACCACCTCCTCTGTGCATCAAAGTAAGTTACACTGAAAATTTTCACCAGCTCCAGTCCACTAAATAGACACAATACACACATCTTATGTCTATTACATGTCTATTATGTCTGTGTACCCCTCAGTCATCCAGGTACACGGGAAAATATAATAATAATATTGTGAGATTGGCAGATAAATACAAAGATGTAGATCTCTGCGTTTCTGACCAAAACCATAAAGAATTCAGCCCTAGCCACTGTTATGAAACGCTGTTATATTACATGACTATTTAATAAGGTGAACTACTAATGTAAGGATTATTATGAGTTTAGAGGCCATAAACACTAAACACAAGATAAACTGGTGTGATGAATATCATGTTTCATAAACTTGTGATTCTATTTTACTCAGAAATGGTGTGAGAAATGAAGATAAATTGTGTCAAATTATTGCAGACATTGCAGAGAAGGCAGCATGTGGTCGCTTGTACATTGTATATACCACATAATCTGAGTAACAGAACGGTACCTCTGTACACTTGTGCACATTTTTAGAGTCAAACACAAATCACTAGCTCTGGAGTCTGTCTTACCTGGTGTAAAATCCAACCTCTGTAGAGAAGCACAGCTCCAGTGTGGATATGAGCCAGTGGTTTTGTCCTGTACATCACATGCACTGTGCTGAGCCTCAGCTGTCAGTGCAGCCTAAAACAAGGGCAGGCTAATGCTGTCACAGGCCTGCTCCCTGCCTCAGACCTGGAGCGAGGCATGCATTCAGTACATTCTATAGGTAAACTGCTCTGGCTGTTAAGAGAACTACGTCAGAGCACAGATTGTGAGAAGACAAATTGAAACAATACTAAGTTGTCACGATATAGCAATCATACTGTCTTCCTGAAATATATAATTATGATTATAAAGTTATACTGAACTTGTGCCTATAGCTGTGGATGACACAAATATAATATCTCAATATTTTAGGGGATTATCCTAACTGCACTTATTAGACAATATTTTTGCTCAAAAACTTGCTCAAATGAGCCTGTAAATGGTAAATGCAAATGGTTGGGGTTCAAGTTTTGCACAAGTGAGAAAAGACACTAATACAGCCTCCTTACCTACATGAGACCTACATGTTAAGAACACTCTATATATTGATAATAAACTGTCATCAGTTTCAATCAACACCATATAAAATCGGCAATAACGAAACGGTATGAACGATCTACTAGAAATTGTGCATGGCTCACAATACAAGCAAATATGTATTATTGTTTTATTAGAGTGCCTCTGTGATTTTCAATATACTCCAATGTGGTAATAAATTATCTTAAAATTAAGTCTTAAACTGCCATGGCCTCTCAAGATTTGATTAATATAATAAAATAATATAATTAATATAAATATAATCAACATCAATAGTTACAAATACAGTAAAATACAATAAATATGCTATTCTTGACAAGTCATTTGTTTTGTTTTATCTAATGTTACTACAAATTGTATTTGTGTTAATATGTATTTTTTTCATTCAGTGGCACGAGACATTGTGCCTATGTCAATGTCAATGTTATTTCTATAGCACATTTAAAACAACTGCGTGCAAAGTGCTTCACACATACAATAAATGGTAAATGTTGGGATCTTTGCTTTAATATTGTAATAAAAAATAAAATATGTAAAAGGTAAATGGTTTCATCCTCATCATGTATGGCTGTGCATTTAACTGTACT
The DNA here is from genome assembly GCF_026225935.1 of Boleophthalmus pectinirostris. Lineage (NCBI taxonomy): Eukaryota > Metazoa > Chordata > Actinopteri > Gobiiformes > Gobiidae > Boleophthalmus > Boleophthalmus pectinirostris. Next base: position 21,961,582 of record NW_026571190.1, on the reverse strand, counting down.
TGAATCGAGATTGAGATTCAATTATTTCTAATTGAATTTCTAATCAATGATAAGCATGGGCTTTTTTAAATCGATCGATATACAGCCAGTATTTGTACTTTGTGGTTAGTGATTTGAAGCAAGGTTCAGACTTAGGAGTAAGATGTATTTTTATATATATATATATTTTTTTATTGTGTCTTAAATGGCAGTGATTAAAACTATGCTTTGTTTAAGTTCAAAAGCTTAATATTGATCATCAATCAGTCAGGGAAAAAGAAATTTTATTTTTGTCACATTATCACCCAATCCTACATTCATGTAGTCTAGTCACTGTCAGATTTACAAGTTTTACTCTGACCTCTCTATATGGAAATGAAGATTCTGCAGCTATAAAGTTACCTATAAATGTTGGAGCGTGTAAAGTTTGCTGTCAAACCCCTTCACACAAGCTAATAGTTACAGAAGCGTACGGCGAGTGGACCAGGGCACAAAGACATAAGGGTCAGTTATATTTGTGTCTGACTCACCGCTGAGTCAGACAATCAAATAGAACTAATTTGCCCAAACACAAATGAAGCCACATCCTAAAAATAGGGGACCTACGAAAACAAAAACTGTGAATAGTACACAGTGTGGATTAAGTGTTGTATAAGTTCTGTAATAATAACTTTAGCATTTGTTTGACACTGACTGAAGGTCAGAGGTAAAAGTATTTAGATGAGCAACTTTTCATTTGAAATTTATAATATGTTTGTCTTACATCCGAATAAAAATATGAATGTACTCCTCAAACACAGTTGTATGCGTAATCATGTATATGTATTTGTACACTATGAAGAACAGTTTAAATGGGAGTATTGGAGAGACTGGAGGCCATAGCAGGCAGATTCATTTATAGCAGCCCCCAAAACCCCAGATCTGAGATGATTTGAGGATTATCACATGTGTATCACTCATGCTTATCCCAGTTAGGTGTAAATCCCTTCAGTAAATCTATTCACAGGAACGCATTTCACAACACAATCTGTCTTGTTGTTGCAGACAATGAAGTATTAAGTCCTATTAAAGTTGTATTGTTCCAAACAGCCTCCAAATCTAGTACTTTCAACAGGTCAGTTATGATGATTTCATTGTGTACAAATGAACCTTTAGGAGGGGTTCTAATGCACTTCAGTTTGGGTAAGAGTAGGCCACAGTAGCTCCCACACGCATGTAGTCCTGAGCACATGTTTAAGATGGAGTGTAATAGGGACGAGATGGAAGTCAAGAGGCAGAAGACTGTGGGACTCCAAGCTCAAATAAAAAAGGTGCAAACAGAATAATCAAAGCAGCCACCTTAGTTCCTGACTGGACCACATAAACAATGTCTACCTTCAATCTACACATTTTATATGAGACAAACAGACGAGAAAGTAATAGCCCTTTGAATACATTTTTGGGCCTACAACAACAATGACACGATGAAGAAATGTCATGTAGCTGTGACTGCGCTAATGGTACAATAGACACAGCAAGGCCTATTAACACCTTTTATATGGCCCCTGTGAATAAAGTGGAAATCCTGTGGGATTTTCACACAGAGCTGTGAGGAAAGCTCTGAGGTGCCTGAGGCAGGCCTACTCACACCAGTCCCTCACGCCTTTTAGACGACCAGGAAAATAAGGCATGCTGAATGTTAAAGTGACAAATTTAAAAGTATATAATTTTTCACATTATCAAAAATATTTTATCATTCAATTTAAACAATTAGAATTGTTACAAAATTGTTAAATCTTTAGTGATTCCAAGATACACTCACATCAGTGAGATGTGTAAAATATTAAAATGATGCCCAAAACAATAAATATAATTGTTGTTTTAAAATAGGTATTTACATTTAAAATACTGAATACATTTCTAAACCAAGTAGACCATATTCTAGTATGGTCTACTTGGTTCTAGTTTAGAAATGTATGCATACTTCCTGCACTGTACTGTTACTACTATTCATACAAAGTGTAGCTAAATGTTATTTTTTATTTTATGAGAAGACAGGGCATTGTACATTTGCAATGTTGTCTAAAGCCGAGTTGGATAAGGAACTGCGTTGTAGACCGTGAAAAACCAGGTTTTAAACAAAAAAATATATTTACCAGAAATACATACAACAACTTTATATGTATTTCTTTTTGAGCTATTGGTTTCTAAAGCAAACTCTGCTGATAATGGTGCATTATATATTATTATTATTATTATAGCGCCTTCTACTTACGCATAAATTTAACTTATCTTTTTGTTGAAGAAAGTAACAATTTCTACCAATATTTAAAAAGAAGAAAAAAAATAAAAATCTTAGATTTACCAGCAGTAACTATTTCCATCAGTTTAAATGAACTGGTTCCAAAGAGAGTAGCCCACAAACTTAACCTCATAACTCATTTCATGTATATATGCCCAAACTAATGCATTTTCCACATAGCCCAAGCGGAACAGCCGCGCTCCTTGTGAGTCCATTGTCAGGTTTTTTGGAGGAAACTGATTCAATCGTACCTTGGTATGAGTTCACCGGACGCGTCCATGGGGTATCCTACACTTTGTCCTTTCCCCAGCATTTCAGTGTGTCCTGTCAGCTCCAGCTCCAGCACATTACAGTCCCAGTTCCACCTGCAGCCTCCACAGCCCTGTCCTGTCCAAACTACCACTTAAAATAACTGCAGTGCTCCAAAGACAGCAAATCCTGATGAGGCAACTTTCACCAGTCTCCTCTCTTGTTCTGGTCTCACGGCAATGACCAGATGACAGGGCGGTCCGTGGGGGGCAGCGGCTGCAGGACACGAGGAGGGGCTCAGCCACTTTCCTGCCCTGATCGACAGCAGCAACAACACAGTAAGTAAGAAACTTTTCCTCTTTAAATTTACATGCATGTGGCTCTTCTACCTAAAGTTCAGCCGGTGTCAGGAGAATAACTTAAGTGAAGTCCTTTCAGGAGCAGCCAGGAGAGTGAGTGAGTGTATAGCTGGGAGAACACTCAAGGGGGACTCAGGGAATGGGAGGGGGGGCATTGGAGACCAACTGGGACTCCCTGCCTGGGAGAGCTCCATACAGCACAACAACAAGAGAAAAGAAAGACCCGGCAGCCACTGCTGATTATCACCTCCACATTCACACACAAACGCATATCCGCTTGTACACGCAGCCCTACATAGTCTGGCCAGGAAAGGCACTGGCACTGCACTTCTGGGAATGCCATCAGTCACTCAGTTGCTGTTGGGATCAATTTAGCTGCTGAATCACTGGAGGGTCTGGCCTCAGCACTGGGACAGTGTCAGATTATTCACATTTTGTAATGGTCCAGCAGGCTGTGGTTTCACATCTGTACAACAGGTAAGACATGCTCGCCCATAAATCACCATTAGGAGTACACAAGTGCGCTGCAATGAGAGCTGCCACAGCTTCACCAAGTAAATACAAAAGCAGTAAGGATTTTTATCAAGGCAAGTAAATTATCAAATTATATTTAAAAAGTATCTGTACAAATGCTAATCAGAAGATCTTCAAAAAGAAACCTATATGATATAAAGTTGTATAATGCATTCTACCCTAAATGCAAACTGCTCACCCATTTCCTAAAGAATCAGTAGCATCTGACATGACATAGGAAACATGCACACCCCAGCCCAGGGCCCAAGCACATACAAGTCATGTGACAAATAACAATCCTACTATTTATTTATGGCTCTCTGAGAAAGCAGATCCTGCTGTAGCATGAAGTGGTTTCTAAGAATACCTCCCTGAAATGAAGTCAATTACAATAAAATAACGTTGTCAACGTAACAACCATTGAAAGTCAAATCAATGTAATATATCTATAGTAACAATAAAAAAAGATTATGCATGGAACTGGAGCTATGATGGTTTGCAGTGTCTCTGTATGACTTAGTTAAAAGTATGTCTCCATTTGCATGTGGGAATTTGTTAACCCCACAGTATATTACAGCACATGTAACGCTCATGGGCATTTTTGGAACACACTTCACAGGCTACAGATGATGTGCTAATCTTAACACTGAATGTCCACTGGTCCATTTTATAATGAGAAACAAACCAAGTGAATAAGTAATTTGAGTCATGTGTTGAGTTTCCATAAAATGTTCATTGTAGTGGAGGATGTCTTTACGAGGCGAGCATTCCCATGAAGAAGGGAATGTTTATTTTGTAAAGGATTTAAGCTGGCATGTGTGAAGTCATTAGACAAGCTTAGAGCGTTAATTAAGCCCCTTTAATAGTCTACCTTTAGCCTCATTATAACGGACCTCTATGAGAACGGAGCAGGGCATAGAATGTGAAAATCCTAAGCTCATGGAGCCATTTGTGCACACATGTGCTCTACTCAATGAAGGTCAAATATGGCTATGGACATTGCATGAGAAAAGAGTATCCATTACATTGTGTGGGCAAACAAGCAACAAGCTAGCGCACAGAAGAAAGATTTGATGACACCAAACAAAAGACATGGTGAATAATGTGTCAGATGTGGTATGACAGCCCTGAAGTACACAAACAATAAACATGGAAGTACAGACTCAGAATAGACTGTGCCGCTCTGTTGCTAACCCAGACTTCAGAGAAGTTATGACCAGCACTACCATTTGGCCCAGGATCTAGAGAACATGTGACCCCATAAAACTGGCTTAAAGGGAGCAGAGCATGGGGAATCACTAACAGACCGCAAATTCCTTTGTTCACAGCAGTTGCATATTTTATTGTTGGACTAAACATAAAGAGTGATGTACAGCACAGACACAGCCCCCAGGAATGGAAGAGAGGAAAGATGAGTATTGTTTAACTACAGAAAAAGAATAAACAGAAGCTATGTGTTTTGTTTCTTAAAAGAAAGACAACATCCTATAAACACTATTGCATACAGTTGCCTTATTACTTTTTGCAGTCCTGTGGAAATTTAACACTATAGATTTGGCCTATCATCTAACAATGTATCAATGTATGCATTAAATATGACATTAAGTAAGTTAATGTTAATCTTTATAAGTTGGGGTTTGTTGCTTCGTTTTAGCCAGTCTACCCTTTGGCTTTGACACATGAGAAATCCATTGGGTCCAGCAGACATAAGGGGAGTGACTTCTGTGATCAGCCGGGGCCCCAAGTCTTCCTCGGGTCTTCCCTGGATCAGAGGAGGGGGTCTGCGGGCCTCCTGCTGCGACTCCATGGCTCATCCTGGGACACCAGCACGGTTATTCCTCTGCCTGTCACACACAGTCTGATCAGTCTGAACAAGTACTCTTATTTTAGTGCAGTAGGTATCGGCAAACAGAAAAATATTAGATACTGTGGCAGGGAAACAAGTCTGAATCTAGAAATGACATATCATTATTAGGAAATAGGCCCACAGACAGGGCATATCGTTTATATTCGTTAATTGCTTCTTTATATTGCTGTAAGGTTAGGCTAAATATCTTATTAAAATTATTATTGGTTGCGTTAGCTTAAAATAACCACTTACTGCTTGCCTTTGGTTAGATTGGGGTGGCCAGATGTGCACAGATTTCAGCCCCCACATACTGTAGGTCTTAAAGCTACATAATACCTGACCGAAGCGAAAGCAATCTGCTCCCTCTACTGCTGTGTATCAATATGGTGCCATCATGTGGATTAATGTTAAACTTTTTTCCTACTCTTTACAATAATAATAAACAATCTAACATTAGTCTGTCAGAAAAAGAAGACTTAAGTCTGACTGGCAACACAGGTTTTAATAAATTTTTAATTCTAAAAGTTTGAGTTAAGAGGCTGTGGCTGCCTTTAAGGCAATTTAAGCTTGCGTGAAATGCGTCCAGCAGAAGACACTAAAGCACAGGGACAGTGAGTCAGCTGGCATGACCTGGTCCCATTACCCAATACCACCTGTTAGACAACAAATTAAGCTGTTGGACATAACCCTTGGACAGTTTTATTGTCTTCTTTATGATAAGGAGACTGAGGATGGGGGTTGATATAATCTGTACATTACTATAACCTGCAGACGCACTGAAACCACAGAGCAAAGATACATGGTTGGAAAGATATGGTGTTTATTGTGTGAGAATGGAGAAGAAAGCATGCCAGAGCAGACACACGACACGGAGAGCTTGTGGTCACAGAAACAAGGGAGACAAGAGGGGTGAATGTTAAATATGTATTTGACACCAGTGTTTAATGTTCTTTGATTCAAGCTTATTTTAAATAAGAGATGAAGAAATGATATTAGGTGGACTGATAAAAAGGACATATTTTGTCTATAAAGTGTAGGAGAGAATGCTGGGGGATTAGAAAAAAAATAGTCTAATTAGAAAGTTAGTCAGTTGTAGGCCTATGAATTGGGAATGGGGTATGGGAATAGAACCCATTACTCCAATTTAACACTGTTAAGAGTTTGAAGCAACTCAAATTGAGATGTGAAATAATTATTCTTGGGGTTTGGAAATGTTAGACCAGATTGGCACAGTGTAGGTCTTATACCCCAGAGATCTGTCATCTGATGTGGCATCTGATATAGTGCAGGGCTGTTAACGTCTCACAGCCAGGACAGCCAGAGCTGCTCTGGCACCAGGGCTAATTAGCTAGAGCAATGTGAAACAAGTCATTTTTTTATTTTTTGTATCCTCCAGTATCTGTACTTTTATCTGAATAAATGAATGACACTGATGACTGAGACAAACTTGGTTGTTCCACAAGGGAAATTATTTGGACACAGTAGCTCACACATCACATAATAATAATAATAATAATAATAATAATAATAATAACAACAACAACAACAATAACAATAATAATAATAATAATAATTATTATTATTATTATTAGTAGTAGTAGTAGTAGTAGTAGTATTGCTCCTGACACACTTGGATTATCCACCCAGAATCGATTGGCCGATATTTTAAATGTATAGACCTATATTCTATATTTTTATGCATAAGAAAAAGGTACAACAAAAAAGAAAGTTGAGAAGACCATGAGACTGATTATAGGAGGATCATGGACCACATGGGTTTAATGATAGCCTTTCAGAAGGTTATAACCTTTTGAAAGGCCTGCTCCACTGAAACCCTGAACAACCTCATGTGCGTGGATATTATGTGCACACAAACACTGAACGAGACTTTAAAGTGAATGATTGAAAAAGTGAATAAAACATAATTAACATATTTATATTTAAGTTTTTACTACAAATCTGAAATTGTTTTGATCTAGTTTTATTCATTTTGGTGAAGTTTATAATTTCACTTACTGACTCAACAGGGCCAAATATGTTTAAACTCCTAGATAAATGTCCTTCTGCGTAAATTGCAAATTAGCAATTGGGTGAACTTTTCTGTGTTTATGGCATATATAGAGGAATTCTGTTTTACTCAGCACTTTTCTTCCCAACTTTTCCTCAAATGTTTCTTGACTGATGTAGAACTGTGATAAATATTTACTGTACACTATACCACCAAACCAAGTAATTTGAGAGAAAATAAAAACACATATGCGCTTTAATAATGCCAGTGTAAACTGTGTAGGCTTATATTAGAATAGGCCAGCAAGAAAATGCTTCCTGTATTGTAGTCAGATTTTTCTAGTTGAATAACTATAATGAAGAAAATCAATACATCATATATATAGTCAGTGTGCATTGTATGTCTTTTCAACAGAAGTAGCCTAATAAAACGCAATTTCAAAAACATTACAAAAATAAAACTCACCAGAGAACAATTTTAAAAAGTAGTTGAGTGAAGAGTTTAGGCTCTAGTGTATATAGTAAAAAATTACTAACTTTGTTATTCAGCCAGGACGTAAATCATCATGTAATATTGGCCTGGTTTATTCCATCATATTTCTAGTTGCGCTACTGACACATGTAATCAATGTGCTTGAAACATGGCGCCATCTGGTGTCTATGCGAATTTCTTTTTAAAGCAAAAACAAAATCGAGTTTATTTTTCAATATTTTATTTCATATAAAAATGAAGAGAACATGTAAAATGGTGAAGACTGAAAACTACAACATATGGGCTTTAATTTCCAAAAATACTGAGCACTTGAGTAACATTACATTCTAACATGGAGTTTAAATGATTGTAAATTGTAAATTACAATTTGATCTCTTATAATTTGAAAGAACACATTTTCTTACATCAATATGCATGTAAATGATCACATGACACCACTGTGTGTAAATTATCTAAAACCATAAGCTTTTATGCATTATGGTTGGGAAATTGTACACATTTCAAAAACAATTATGTAGATATAAAATGGGTAAAAATGTCAACATAAGAGAGGGTCAAATGTTATGAAAACTGTACATAAATCATATTTGCTTTAACAAATTCCTCCCATAACTGGGTCCCAAGAGTCTCTTCCTCATCTTACCAGAAAGAGTTAAACTTCCCTTAAGAAATGTATTTTTAAAAAGGGAAATTAGTGCGAAAAGCTTTGTCATGCCAAGTCTGAATTTTATTAATGTCTTGTAAATTTAGACTGAATAAAATGAATGTCATGGACCTGAACTGCTGACCATGCTCGTAAATTACTGTAAGAGTGTATGGTTTGACAGAAGTGCTCTGGGGCCAGTATGAGGCTGAAGAAATAGAGGTGGTGTTTAACCGTGGGTGGTGTCATCCTCCACAAAGTCTTTGGCCTGCTCCGCTGTGATCACGTCAATGTGACTCACCTATAACACATGCAAAGTTTAATACACCTGAGTAACATCATCAGTGCAAACAGATCATCAAGGTTACAAGTGAAACCAGGTATTTTACTTCAGAACAAAATCTCACCTTATTTCTGAATTTAACACCATAAAACTTGTCTGCAGACTCGAGCAGCTCAGGCCTGAATGTGGTGGTAATGAATTGGGCATGCCCAGCCAGCTCCACAATCATGTCTGTAATAACAATGAAAATTACATTATCATGATTTTCTTACTTTATAAAATGTATTTTTTCCTGAGAATTGGATAAATGTGTTTGCCTTTACCTGACACAGCTTTTCTGTGCTGAGCATCAAGAGCCTGGTCGATCTCATCAAATAGGTAGAAAGGAGCAGGGTCACATTTTTGAATCGCAAAAATCAGAGCCAGGGCCACCAGAGACTTCTGACCACCAGAGAGCTGCTGCATTTCTCTCATCTCGCCCTGTTTTCCAGTGAAGGACACCTAAACAAGACAGAAATCCACCACACTTATGTTAGTTAAGCCTTTGAACACATCACAAACACATCACATTTGAGAAACTAAATTACCCTAATGCCGACTCCAGTGAACTGATCCACAGATGGGACACTGCTTTGGGAGCCTGAGCCCCTCTCACTGTCCTGACCCTCCTCATCCTGGGACTGTCCTCCCTCTGCATCACCCTTCTTCATCACCAGAGTGGCTTTACCTCCAGGCACCAGTTTCTGAAACACCTCGCTGAAGTTCTTAGACACCTAAAAGAGAAGATATTTTTGATACACAGTAGTTGTTGCTGTAATCTTAATACCCACAGTATCTAGTGAACGGACCTGTTTGAAGGTGAGCTGGATGGCCTCATACTTGCGCAGCTCCAGGACATTCATGAGCTCCATGATAGATTTGTAGCCACGGTCGAGCTCGTCTTGACGTTTGATCAATTTTTCCTTTTGCTCAGAGAAATTCACAAACTGGTCCAAAGCTTTTTTGTTCACATGACTGTATTTCTTCAACTCAGTGTTGCATTGCTCCAGTTTTCGGAAAAGCTGAAACATGTTATTAAATAATGTTACTTAAAAAAAACAAACAATTATGTTTGAAGTAGTAATACATTCCCATAAAGTGAGATTAAGTCTTACAAAAATATTTTTCTTCTTGACAATGTTTGCCTTTTTAAAAAATAATATGAAGTCATCTTGATTACTTTTATATTGCCAATAAAGGAGAGTAAAAGCAAGCATACTGTAATTCTCACAATAGCTCACACAACAAAATTATTATGTTTGACTGTCTACCTGTCAAGACTTGGTTGGCCCAAAACTTTTTAAAATTTAATGAAGCAAAGACAGAGTTGATACTGTTTGGGTCCAGCAGTACCCTCACTGATGTGGGATGCCTTAAAAATTATCTTCGCCCCACAGTCCTAAATTTGACAAGGAGATGGTGCTTTAAAATCAAGTTTTAATAATTTGTGGCTTTTATCCAAAGTCAAACCTTTTTTATCTTAACTTTCTGAACAAGTCGTGCATGCTTTTATTTCATCACGCCTGGACAACTAATGCACTTTATTCCAGCATCTCACAAAACGCACTTTACTGACTAGTTATTTCAAAACTCTGCAGCGCAACTTTTAACAGGAACCAAAAGAAGAGGGCACATTACCCTAATTCGTGCATCTTTGCACTGGCTTCCTGTAAATTTCAGAATTGATTTAAAAATTGTATTGTTTGTTTTTAAAGCTTTGAATGGACTGACCCCCTCCAAATTTACACTCCTACACGTGTTCTGAGGTCCAAGGGCCAGCTCCAACTTGTGGTGCCTAAGACAAGAAATCAGGGGGGAGAGGGCCTTCTCTGTGGCCAGCCCTATGCTCTGGAACGCTCTGCCCCTCCACATCTGAACTGCCCCCACAGTGGAGTGTTGTAAGTCTCTTCTTAGAACCCACTTTTATTCTCTGGCTTTTAACACTGTGTGAGTTGTGTGGTCCTCAGTGTCTTTTATTTATTTTTAATGTATTTTATTGGTTTTATTTATTTATTGCTATTTTATGGTTTTGCTCTTATTTTATTTTACTGGTTGTATTGTTTTAGGACTAGCATGATTAAATGTGAGCGTTTATTTTATCATTATATTATTATTGTTGGTACTAGTATGTGTTTGTGCCGCACTTTGGAAAGTGTTTGTGAAATGTGCAATATGAATAAAGTGTATTCGATTGGGTTTGGATTGGATGTAAAACTGCTTGAGTATTCTGGCATAAAATAGGTGGTTAAAAACATTCTACAAGTCTGTGTGCATTAATAGATTAATTATACAGCCATATGAGGGCAACAGTCTACTTTTTTTTACAAGCTGCACTACCGTGACAGAGTAGAGAAAAGTCAGTGCTTCGAGTAAAACACAAATACACTGAACCGAAGAAGCAGTCAATTACATGCAGTGGCTTGATAACTGTTTACCTCATTGGCGGCACTATTCAAAGCTGAAAATAGGAAAGCCTGTCTATTTGGGTGCAGCATACAAAAGACTCACTCACATTAGGTTGATAAATACCACCATCTGAATCAGTAATGAAGTTTTAACAAGGACAAGTGCCTCTGTTATTTAGCCCACTCATCCACTTGAGCAATCAGCAGCACCATCTCGCCTCTGAGCAGAAATTATGCAGATAGAAAAACTATTGAGCGCTTGCGAATGCTATTTGTGGTATTGTTAAGTGGGGGAACTGTCAGAGTCCCTGTATATGTTACATTATGAAAGATGCCAAGTCTAATCAAGCAAGCGTCTAAGAGCAGAGGAGTTTGGCTGAAGGATCTAAGCAGCAGAATGCAAAGAGGATGACTCACTACTGAAGAGTAAGTGGTAGGGCCTTAGGATTTAAACTTGGAGAATTTCTGTTCTCTGTGTCCAGGTGCAGGTATACAAATCAGATTATTGCATTTTCTGACCTTTAGACTTGTTATGTAGTCAATATTTGGGCTTGTGTTATGTCATTTATGTGTCACTTTACTCAAAGGTCAAGATGCACAAGTAAAGAGAAAGGTTAGAAGATAGATACAACTTAATGTTAAAAGGCTAAGGAGGTTGTATAATATCATACTTGAGATCTCTTTTAAAAATGAAATTGACCTCTGCAGACCCCAGAAGGAGATTTAATAATCCTGCTGCAATTCTGCCTGAGAAAACTGCTCAATAATGTCCATTTCAAAATAATATGTCAAAAGTCCCTTTTGTGCCTACCTGTTTAAGTGTGAGAGTCTGGTACTTTTCGAAGGCCTCCTGAGGCAGTGAGCCCAGCTCTCGGATCTTCTTCATGCACTCCTCCTTCTTCTTGAGCAGCATGCCCTGGCGGTTGGTCATCTTCTCCAGCTCTTTAGTGTCATGGTTAATGGCGTCATTCTGCTCCTTTTCAATGCTTTTCCAGCGCTCCATGCTTTTTATGTGGTCCTTGATTTCCAGTTCAGTTTTGTCAATCATTGAGTCCAGCTCTGACGAAAACAGTATAGTTTACTTAAATCTATTTATTCTAGTGGACAAGGAAATACATTCAGCATATCTGCTAATAGAATATATTATATATTATGTTATGTAAGGGCACTTTTGTATTTTTAAAAAGCCATAATAATCTGACCAGAACTGAAGAAGCAGCTTGGATGAGCTGCGAAACGTATTCAATCAAAATCTTTTGTTCAGTTATCAGAATTGAAATTCTCCTAAAGCCATAATAAACTAAATGAGTACATTTGGTAGTATCTCAGAATATATAATTAGTGCGTGATATATATGGTTATATTACAAATCAAAATTAATCACTTGCAGCAGTAAAACTCACAGCAGACTTGGGACAATTTTCTCTGATTTTCCCCACTGTGTACCTTCTGATCGAGCCAGTGTGTCTTTGACTCTTTTGTTGATGCCATCAAGCTCTGAGGTGGTTGCTGTCAGCACTGTCCCTCCTTCAGTCTCTCTCAATTCATTTAATTCCTGTAAAGAAAAAAAAGAAGACAATATTAATGCAATTTTACTAGCTTTGTTTTCATTTCTTTTTTCATTTCTACCTTTTCAGAGAAAAGAAAAGTAAAAGAACAGTACCTGTTCTACTTGGTCAAGGCGCTTGCGTAGATTTTCATTGAGGTAGGTCTCCACTCTGGTCATGATGCCCTCTAGTTTGATTCTCTCATTCAGCAGCTGTCTGTTGTCCTGCATTGGCAACAGCAAAAATATGTTCAAGATAGTAATAATTGAGCAACATTAGGATTATATATTATAATGATATTTGGATAACACGTAATTGAATACTGTATTATTCATAAACTTGTGCTGAAACTCATTAAATATGTACCTGTCTACCCAAATAAAAATAAGTATGACAAGTAAGTAGTGGGGATATAAAAACAAAAACAGTTCTGATTCTCAACTCTAACATGACAACATCATAACTGTCCACAGAAAGGTGGAAGCTGTTGCACAGTGATGATAAAATAACTGCACTGAGTGAGGTGAGAGCAGCTGGCAGAGAGGCAGAGAGGAGCCATGTTGGATCACAAACACGTCCCACACACCCCACACACAGCTGCTGCAAGCGACCAGACACCAAATGGAGGAAACAGACTGTCAGTCAGTACTATATACTGTGTATATTGAATTAATGTGTGAACAGATTAAAATTTTTTTGCTGTACATACAGAAACAAATGCAACAGCAATGGAGCGTTTCATTTGTTTGCTCTATTTGTTTGACCTGCTGCAGCTGGCGAATCTCATCGTTGAGGTCATCCACGCGCCGCTGGTCCTCCAAACTGAGTTGAGATAGAAGGTCAGTGCCCAGCTCGGCCTTCAGGGACTCTCTGGTTGACTCCATGGCGTGAAGACTAGCCTCAAGACTCTGAAGACTGCGTTGCTGTAGAAACATATTAGTTAGAAAACAAAACCTTTGACTTGTATATGCACACCAGTGTGTGTTTTACCTTGGGCATGAATGTTTTCTCCGACTGCTGCCTCTTCTCCTTCAGCATCTTCATTTCTGACAGGATACTGTCTCGGGATGCTTTGAACTTCCTCTGCTGAGTTTCAATCTGCTGCATCTGGTTCATCAGCTGGTCAATCTCATTGTTGATACGTAAAGACAAGTGTTAAGAAAATGTTTTTTTTTTTTTTAAACCTGAACTTGGTGCTTCGCCTGTTGATTTTGCAGAAATTTTCAGTTTCTCAGTCATCTGAGTTTTTTTTTTTTTCTCTTTTTAACATAAGCAGCCATGTTTGTATTTACCTAAACGGATCTCTCATAATTAGTGTAATTGGAATATGGGTCCAGGCCCACTTGTCTTTGTTAAGTCTTGTCAAAGCATGGGGTTCTGGCAAGCCAGTTAACTGTCAATCTATATGGATTTTTCATGGAAGTACCTGCATGGATCTTCAGGGAAAGATTTGTAGCTAGTTTGGGGGCAAGAGGGTTTGAAAAGAGGAGCTACCATTGTGTAGTATGAAGAGCTTTCACATAATCTGCAGTTTATGGACGGAGGTAGAGATTTTAAATGACCAGCAGTGAAGGACAGTCAGCCCGAGTGAAATAAATTGATATATTTTATAAAATAATATAATATAATATAATATAAATATATATATAATAAATATCGGCCCATAGCCGATATGCTTCCAGGTGCTCATAACGGCCAACCGATATATCGATCAGGCTCTAATATGCGCACGCGCACACACACACGCGCGCACACACACACACACGTGTCTGAGCACACGATTGACAGGTAAGACATGTGCAAGAATATCTTAAAACTGTGAGAAGTGCTGCTATGAATAAACGTGTAGTGATGTGAAATTAAGTGTGGGGCATAAGTCTTAAAGCATGCAGAGGTTGGGTGTGCAAGATCAAAGCAAAAATAGGGAAAAACGTAAGTATATTAACATCCATCGCCTCCGCAAAGCTATTTCTTGAGACAGAGAGGGCAGAGAATGCCACAAAACTTCCTCCCCTTCTCTCCTCCCGAGTCTAATTTGGAAAACTCCTTTCACAATGTCGTCATTCACAGCAGCGTTTTGTGTTTTCAAGTCAGGTTGTACTCACGGGTATAATTACAGCCTCATGGTGGACAGGTGAGTGATCCAGCCCCTGTCTTATGACTCAGTGAAAGGATATGTTCAATGTTTCTGCGTAGATTCTCATTAAGTTTGGCTTCGAGTTCACCAAGTTCTTCTTCAGCTTTTCGCATGTCTTTTTGCAGCTCCAGACGAGATTTGCGTGTGTCATAGTAGCCTCCTGTCAAAGCTCCTCTGTGGCTCACCTGATCACCTGGAGAAAATAAATCAGTTTTGCTTAAAAGAAGATATATGATTATGGAAAATTTACACAGTTAAGACAAGCGTTTTATGATGCCCTGATGTCAACTGGGAGTGATATGGCAGATGGACAATAGTTCTTCCTACGCCACAGACTGAAAAATATTTTAGTCAAGACCTAATTTAGTAAATGCAATTATAAAAAAAAAAAAAAGAAAAAAAAAAAAAAAAAAAGAAAATGTTGCAGAGCAGTTTATTAAATATAAATGAATGAAAATCAGCTGTTTGCTTTGTTGAAATAACACAATTCAAGTTGTTTTAAATCAAAACAATGATTTACAATAAAAAAAAACACTGAATTATGCCAAGAGTGTATAATACAAATATGAGGGTAGAGCAGCACAGTGTACATGTTGCTGCAGCAAAACATTTTCCTCACTCGGGATGAATAAAGATTGATCCCTTTCTTCTCTAGTATATTACAAGAAAGCATAATATATATTCTAAATCTAAAATGTTAAAGAGTTTAGAGTTTTTTTTACTTACCCTCCAGTGTGATACAGTCCATGGTAAACGCTCTGGCCAACTGAGTGGAAACCTCCATGCTACGACAAATGAGTGTCTTCCCAAAAACATGCTTGAAAGCTTTATCAAAGTTTGGGCTGTAACGCAGTTTGCTGATCATGGGAATAGCATCCTGAAAAACAATAGGTTTCAAAATAAATATATTGTTTATACTGAAAAAATCTCATGTGCAGTCCTCACATTAGTCTCTGGGTATGCTGTGTCACGGACATCTAACTTGCTCAGAGGAAGGAAAGTGACTTCTCCAGGGAGGTTCATTTTGTTGAACTCCATCAGGATTTTAGTGCTGACTTCATCAGTGTCTACAATGTGATAGAAGAGCCTGAAAACACAACAAGGAATAAGTATGGCCCTGCTCTGTGTGCTGACAACCTCAAAGATGGTAGTAATAATAACAAAAAATTAGCACCTGGTTCCTGCGGTCACCTCCACACAGGTGTAAAAGGCTGGCTCACACTCAAAGTTATTCATGACAATGCCATGGTAACCATTGATCACATGCTGATTGATGCCTTTACGGCGAAAATGCTCCAGGACTTTGTTGATGCTGTCAATGCCATTAAGAATAGCCTGAAAAAGTAAGATTTAGGGTTCACAAAACGCAGGAGAGGAAACAAGTAAATTTTCTTAGCATATTAAGTAAATTTGACAACTAAAGAGGGTCGTGCCATCAATCAAATTGTATTCAAACCATGATCAAATTCTTTGAAGAATGATTGCATCTAGACTAGATAATAAGCGTGCACACACAGTTGAATACAAATAAGACAATCACAAATGAATCAAATAAATGCAGGATCGCTTGATGAAAAGAACAATTCCTTTTAGTCTTAGACAATTCTCACAAGTGATATTTGATTGGCAGTCGATTGGACGAAGGAGTGACTCATGTGTAAATTTAGCTGCAGATCATAAGAAAGCCTAAGTGAGGGAGAAGAATGATTAGATTTGAGATGACAATCGGGTGAGTCACAAAGTGAGTTTTTCTCAGTATTCACTCTGGCTCAGTTGGAGCGTTGGTGGTAAATGGGTGTCATTTTGTTGATCCATTCTAAATAGAACAAACCTTATTAAACAGATCTACCACTGGCTCTGAGTACATGACTATATTGCTCATTGATATGATTCAGTCAGTTTGTGGTATTTTTTTGCATGTAGAAGGCACCATTAACTTTATTATTACATAAATACACACATACCTTCCCCGTGGCAGCTCGGAGAAGCTGCTGTTTCTTCTCGAGGTCCTCACGTTTAGCAGCTAAAGCCTGCTGTTCAGCATTTTCCTCTCTCCAGAGGTAGCTAGTGACAAGTAAAAAAAAAAAAAAGATACATCATTAAAAAACTGCCGACTATTTGATCTACCGCATATATGAAGCAATTAACACCTTACTTTCTTTCACTTTGAAGTTCATCTTTTCTGTTTTTAACCTCATAGTACTTTTTGTCCAGTTCCTCCACACGGGTCTTGACTTCGTTAAGATCTTGGTCTAATTTCTAGAGGGAGGTATAAAAATGTTAGCTGTGAGATGTGTTAATGTTTCATCTAAGGCACAACAAATCAAACACATTATTCTTACAGTGTACTGTTCCAGGTTTTTCTCTTTATTTGTCTCCGTGTCCTCTAGGTCTTTGTGGATGGCTGCTATTTGCCTCTTTTTGTCATTGATAGCCTGGTCTAAAGATTTCAACTCCTTTTTAATCCACTTGTCTCTTTCTTCCTTGGAGGTAAACTGGCTCCCTCGTCCCTGCTTGGCATACAAATCTGTCCTCTCCTGTGTTGCCTGGGCTAGTCTGAACAGAAGAGAAATTGTTATCAAATCATCAGGATAAATTATCCAAAAAGGAACAAACATAACTTTAAATATCCAAGTAAGTTGCTGTGTTAAAGCCATCAATGATTTTCTCAGTGACCAGATGTGTGGGAGTGACTCATTACCTGGAGATGCCTCGCTCCTCCTTCTCTTTTACCATGTTAAATTTGGGCTCTGTTTCCTGCAGTTCTTTTTGCTTTTCCTCAATTTTCTCAAGTAGCTTCTGACGTTCTTTCAACAGACGTTTCTAAAAAGGTACAAAATAAACAGTTCAAGAATACTGCAGTGAGAGGGAAGGGATTGTTGATGGATTTAACACTAACTTCATGAGATAAATAGATTTGCTTCTTGTTAAGTATAAAAAGAAAACAGCTATTGTCAACCACTGACGAAATTTGCTTCCCTTGCTTTTCAGTGTGCTCCAATAACTTTTGGATGTTAACGTGCCAATTTTAGCCAGGTGGGCCTAATCCTAACAGCCGGCATGATGCCTGGGACTCATCATAGTGTATGGGGAACTGGGCCAAAACACAGTCATAATTGCCTTTATACACAGAGAAATTCTGTGCCATACGGACACAAAGAGAAGCCAGCTCGGTATACGTGAGGCCTTGTGCCAAAACTGATGTCAAGCCACTGTGATGAGGAGAGTTAAATATCCACAGCCACAGCCATTTATCAATATTTTTGTCTTTCAATGACACACCAGTGGGTCTCTAGAGTCAAAAAACAAAAAACCTGCAAGGTGTATTAGTCACAGCCTTTACTTGAAAGAAAAAAATTGTCAAATTAAAATTAACTAAAAATAACGCAAAAACAAACTATCATCTAGAAGTGCAGCGATAACTTTTTATAGAATTGAGAAATCATCTCAAGGAGAGAGGTAAATAATCACAGTGTGTGTGTTTACAATAGAGAGTTGGTGCAGGAATCACGTGTGCACCATGACGCACATAGAGGCTTCCGTACCCTCTGTTCGCTGTTGCCTGCCAGCTCGTCCTGCAGGTCCTTGGCCTTCAGTTCCAGTTTGGTCCTCTGCTTGATCTGCTCCTGGCGCTCAGCCGAGAGCTGCTCCTTCTCCTCCTTCATGGCTGAGATCTTGGACTTCAACTCTCGCACAACTCGCTCTGTTTCCTATAAATATTAATATCAAATATATAAAACAGACTCCAAATTGCACTGTACACATTTCAACCAGTTATTTCAAGTTGTATAAGGTTTAGTGATAAATATTGTAGCAATCTAAAATAATCATATAAAAAGTAGGTTTTCTTCTTGAAAGTTTTATATGTTAATTTATACCTCCACTTTATCTCTAGCATCTTGCTGAGCATCACGGAGTTGCCTTGACTTGTCCCCACATGTTTCTCGTTTGGTGGACAGCTGAAGAAAGAAAAAAAATCAAGACCAAAATCTACTGTAGAAAATAGCCATCAAACAGGTGTTTTGATTTACCTCATCCAGTTTGGCTCGGGTTTCATTAAGCTCCTGGTTGTAGATGGTGTACTCCAGGGCTCTCCTCATCTTGTCCCACTTTTGGTACTGAGCCAGCTCCTCCTTCTCATCCTCCAGAGTGTGAAGACGCTCCTCAATGTACTTTAGCAATTCATTGATCTTTTCACGCTTTCCCTCTGTTAAAACAGAGATTAGAAAATTGTTACTCTTCATAGCTGTTTGCAGAACTGGGCCTGGTAAGAACTTGGATGGGAAACCACTGGGAATACCAGGTGTTACAGTCTGGCAACAGTGGCAAAAACTGTTGTTGTGCCCTTAAGCAAGACACTCCAACCACATAAGAGGAGTAGATGCTACAGATTGGTAGCAGATTTGTAGAAACAATGTTTCTTTTGATGGTTTTGTCACATGAAAGAAATAGTAATAATTCCAAAAAGTTTACCTGTCTCTTTCATGAGAGAAATACTCTCTTCTTTGCGCTCATCATACACACGTGTCCCGGCCACCTCTCTAAGAAGTTTGAGACGCTGGGAGTCAGGGGCTGTTGCCATTTGGTTGATCTGTACCAATAAATATGTATTAACATTTGGTAAAATGTATTTTATCATTTTAACACCATCACAGGTGCAGACATTGCACACCCGCATTAGACACTCCTGACTCACCTTTCCCTGCTTGACGATGTAGTAGGGGTTACTGCGAGAGAAGCCAGCACTTTCCAGAAGGTTCATGACATCATTTTTACTGCAAAAATCACAGACGCCATTCACACTTACATGATTTTACAATTTACCTTAATAAATACAGGGCAATACACTTACGTCACCATCTTCTTGTCTAAGAAATACTGGTCCTTCTTAGCCCCAATGACACGCCGAAGCGAGACCTCCTCTTTATCAATCTAAAATAGAAACAATATTGTAAGTTACAAGAGAGAAAAATAAAAAAGGTAAAAAGTTTCAAGATTATTTTTGTGTTCATGTTATGTTGTTATGCAACTTTACAAAAGGCTCTATTAATGTGTTCTTAGCATGAACATTACCAGTTCAGACAGCTCATGAACTTGACGAAGATGGACACTATAACAGAATTCCCCCAGTGTATAAAATTTGGAGAGACTTTCCCAATATCGGGACACAGAACATAGAAAAAAAAAAAAGAATGATGAATGAAATCTGACTTACAGGAAGCCGGTTGTCCGAGTTGTCAAATATAATTTCCACAAAAGCTGAAATGACCCTGGGACCTGTTCCTTCCTATTGTAACAAAAGAAAAATGTGTAACAGAAATTGTAACAGAAAGAGGAAAAGTGCTGTCACTGTCATTTTAATATCTTACATGGAGCAAGGCCAGACGCTGCTCAGGTCGAAGATGACTGAACTCATCACTAAGCACAAACTGGATGGCTGCAGAAAAAGACCAGTGAATGTTGAAATAAGACAGACAATTTCATTATATTAATTATTTTTTATTTAAATACTTTCATTTCATACCATAAAAGAAGTTACTTTTGCCAGACCCATTTCTTCCAACTGTGAAAACAGAATTATTTATTCAATTTAAGATCCTTGTCATGTCACAATTAAGTCACATACAGCATGTGATATGCACTTACCAATAACATTGTGCTTGGGACTGAAAGGGTCGACTACGGTTTGGTCCCTGTAACTTCGAAATCCTTGAATAATGACCTACACATATATAATGATGAATGTTATACGAAAGTAAACACTGCAGCTAAACATCTGGCACAGTGGGGCCTTGGCACAGCACACTTGTAATGTTTTAAGAAACGTGTTCATAAGACAATATTAAACATGGTGCAAATGGTAATAAATGCAATGATTCGTTTTGAAGTACGAAAATGTAGCACTAAAAAATTACAAATCAAACTAAACTCCACTATGAGAGTTTAGCATTAGCTTTAGCCCCGGTAAAGGGGGCGGGCAGAGTAGAGCAAACAGAAACACACCTGACTATGATGCTAACATACTTTGCATCACAAAAATATGACTGATATACAATAAACTGCTCTTTGAGCTATTACACATAAAGTTAACGCGCAATTATAAACTGTTTCAATAGGCCATTGATTGCCGCTAGCATGCACAAGTCCTGGATAGTTCTCTTACCTGTTTGATGTACATGGCGGTCCGAGTAGCCCAACTCTTCTCAGAAAAAGTAGGGGATCAACTCCTCTCTCCAAAGAGCTGGAGTAATCGGGAAATATACCGAAATCCAAAAGTTAATTGAATATAATGCATTAATTTTTGTCGAGAAACACAATCAAGCAACAGAATGACACGGAAAATGGCGGCGGGGGCGGGTTGAATGGAACATACCATTAATCTTTATAAGGACAAGGTCCGTCAAAAATGTTAAAGGCATTATTATTGTTGGATTTAGAACCGTGGGTAGAAAAGGATAGGAATATTACCCTATCATACAATGGCTATAACTATCTACATTGTCACATGTGGCCGTCTTTACTAATACCTCACCCCCAGCGCCTGAGATGGTACAGTCTAGACACTCGCTCTCTGGGCGCCAAAGGAAACGTCTCTCCGGGTCTACGGCGTGGATCTGTATGGTGTACGGCCTGTGAGGGCAACACATGAGTACGACATATGGGCCCCTGTCCCGGCCAGGTTAGGCTACTCTCATTCAGCCATTAACTCTAATTTATTA
This sequence comes from Boleophthalmus pectinirostris, assembly GCF_026225935.1. NCBI lineage: Eukaryota > Metazoa > Chordata > Actinopteri > Gobiiformes > Gobiidae > Boleophthalmus > Boleophthalmus pectinirostris. The sequence continues at coordinate 21,940,079 of NW_026571190.1, read as the reverse complement.
TCTTTAGTTCATTGACTTTAGTTCCTCATTTTACAATGGAAAATATATTTAGGCCTATGGCAGGTTTTTAGTAGTATATTGAATGAATGGGTCGCGCCTTTCAGTAGGCCACTTTGTTTATTGGTTTATGATATCCCAAAGACTGTATGGTTTATCCCCTCACTCACTGCAGGTGTCACTGTTGTCTTTTGATTATGTATTGTAGTGAGCTCATTCTAAATGTGTTAAAGGTGCATTGTTTAACTTTCCTGGTGGAGAGTCTTCCAAATGCTTTTCTCCACTGAGATGTTATTGCTTTGTCTGGAATGTTTCAGTATAGCATTAAACCTTTCTGTCTTAATGGAGACCAAACCAGACCAAGTTGAAAGTCAGATCTGTGGAGAGGCAGCCCCACTCACAGTCAGGATGCCTTTTTTTCTAGGTATTTTTGAGCAATAAAACTACCTGTAATGAATGTAAGGTAGAGCTGTTTAATATCATACTGTGGAACATTCCAGGCAGAGCAATGACATGAAGACAAGTAGGTGACAAAAAAGATTTGACCAGTAAAAGCAAAGTGAAACATTTTTGTAGTGAAACATTTATTAAACACACATTAATTAACATCTCTATCTTGATAAAAATCAGACAGTACTTTCAAATAAATAATTTCTATGCCCAAATGTATAGGCAAATCACAATATTAACCTAAGGCATGAATATTGCAGTTCAGGCTATCATTGTGCTGTGTTGTTTCATCAACAGCCCAGAAGACCGGAAAACAGCAACTCCCAGGAGTCTCGACTTCTTCATCGTCATATAAACATTTTCTTTCTCGTATCTCCAGTGAATCTGTGTTGCTGGGTCAAACACCAGGCACACAAAGTATTATTTTTCATATTTTTCAAGTAAAGACTACAAGCAGTCAAAAGTTTATTTAAGGCAGTGCAGTTATTGGGCTCAGTTTGAACTGGTGATGGACTGGGGAGTGCAGGCAAGAGGTAGGGAGGGTGAACACAGATGGCTCATAGTTTTTGGTGCTGAAGTTATTGGTAAAGTCATTGGCAAAGAAGGAGGCAGATTCTGGGGCACAGGGTGTGGCAGGTTCTGGAGTGACTGCATGAGCTGGAGCTGTAGAGAGGACCTCAGATTCATACTGCAGCAGCTGACCCATGAAGCTAAAATTGGGTGAGATGACTGTGCGACGCTGTTTGATGATGTCAAAGGCAGCATCGAGTCGCAGCCGCTGGGTCCTCATGATGTAGGCCATGCAGATAGTGGGGGAACGAGATATGCCTGCTTCGCAATGCACCAGGACCTTGCCTCCAGATTGCTTCACTTGATCTGAAAGAAAAAGAGGACATCAAATTTAATATTATTTCTACAGTTTTTATTTCACACAACATATGTCCCTAATTATTATGGACTTCTTGTCAGATCCTTACACGCAGGCATTTGGGACCTTAGTGTGAGTCACAAAACAAGAGTGATAGACTGCCTCCTACACTATGTGGGCTTGGAGAGTTTAGTGGTGCAGCACTCTAACACACTAATTTGTGCATCATTATGTGTAATAAATTCCAGTGGTCTTTATAAATCTCACTTACACATATTTCATTACAATTGTTCATTTGGAGTTACTGTAGTTGCAACATATATCTGTTTTTCTGCTAGGTGAAGTTTAGTCTGCCATCTAGAGCTCTAGACAAAGCCTAATAACAATATCAAGAAGCACTCGTGTCTCATCTGCATGGCCACTCCAGAAATCAGACCTCAAGCATGTTAAGGTACTTAATATTTCTATTATGCTGCTCATCTTTTGTACTGATAAATTATTGATCATTTTGAATCCACTGTGAGTCCAGGAAGTGATAGGATTCAGAAACCTTTCTGTAAATATGGGCTTAATTTTTCTACTGGAATACATTACATGCTTATGCAATACCCAGACTTGCTAAAAGATAACCCAAACCGCATGCACAATATTATCCATTTATGTTGTCATCTAATATCTTTAGCAGGGATGCAGGCTGTGGACTTTGTCCTTGTGGTGGCTATAAATAACCTGCACATTGAGTATATCTATTGAGCTCCACTTTTCCCTCCCACACTACCTTCCATATTTACTGTCCTACTGCCCTATAGGGACCATCAGTGCAACCCACCTGCAGGCAATGCTATGCAATCCAGACAGACAACTCACATTTAGTCAAAGCCCAAACAACATAAACAACGATTATGATGAGTAGCACACCCACAGCTTCCTCCCCCTGGCCTTGGCTAAATATGTACTGCTCACCCACTTGTCATAGTGCTGGCCACACCCAAGGGAGTAAGCCACAGAGATTAGGCCTGAGAAGCAATGACGACATGACAGTGTCTTTTTCAGGCTAAGATGGGGGGAGGATGAATGAAAGGTCAGGGAAGGATGGGAGTAAATCCTGAATGAAAGCTGGAGACGATGACGAGCAGTTGATCAAGTTAAACTGATTAACGAGGGTCGTATTTGTGAATGACAGCAGGTGAGAAATTGGACTGGGTAGACGAGAGACAGAATCAAATACGCATGTGACAAATAAACAAAGTCCCGCTGCTGTTAATATCAGTGCTGTGATAACACATTTCACAGCTCCTTTACGCAGCGCTAAAAACAGGCACAGGTTTCCAAGAAAATAATCCCGTGTCTATTTTTTCTGCAGTGTTTACTTAGATTTCTGAATACGGTTGCTACGCAGAAATCTAACTTTACTATTATTATCCAAAAAGGGCATAAAGCTCACCAATGAACTGTATTGCCTCTTGAAAGTGGGAGCTGATATCTGCCATATGGCTGTCCTCTACTGGGATCCACTTGTAGTCGTACCGGCCCTTTGCTGGCTGCAGGTCCCTGCGTGACACGTTGAGCAAGGCTGTGATGTGAAGGTCGCTGAGATAGTCCTGTCTGGAAGCATGATAGGCACTACCGAGGTAGAGGAAAGGCAGGATCTCCACAGGTTTGCCCTGAAAAAGCACAACAAAATTCTCAATACAAATGAAAAACAAAATCCTCAAAAAGCCTCAGATTTGATATCAACCAACAATTTAATAAACATCTAGAACCTATAACAATATGTAAACAAGCCCCTTGATCATTGCCCCTTTTCAAGTGTGTAGTGTTGTGTGCATGTTGGCAAAGGATGACAGAAAAGGCCATGATGAAAGTGTATGTTTCTCTACAGGTGTCCTGTCCAGGCAAAACGTCAAGTGGCGTTTTTCTTTTGAACCAAATATAGAGAGACTGTGTAGTGAAGGTCAGATAATAGACATCCTGATGTCAGTGTGGTTCTATGTGTTATTACTTATCAGTGAAGTTAAAAATAAACCCTATGAGGGTGTTTCCATACCTGATCATAATCTGGTTTGTGGTGAGAACGCATCTCGGTGTGGCAGCTGACTTTTCTCTCAGTTTCAGTTCCGCTCTGGTCTATGGTTTTCACCTCAGTGCAAAGTTCAGGGTATTGAGAGTGGAAGTTCTCATATCCGCCTGAAACAAACAGAGGAAACAAACATTAATCCTGGCTCCTAACACACAGTGTCACGGCCTAAGCTTGAGAAATGTCAGCCTTTTATGAAACAGTTTCAACAGCAGATTATTACGTTTATAAACTGATTATACGCGCGAAATTAATTACTGCACCTCTCCGTGGAAGGAGCGCTAATCCTTTTAGGCCCACATCCTGCGCTCTCAGAGGTGACAGAAGGAAATGGGAGCGTTTCAACACATCACAGCGACCCCGAAGTATTAACTTGGACGGGGCAAATGACCAAGACTGTAGGCCTACTTTGTGTCATATCTATCTATATATATATATATATATGTGAGACAATATATATAAGACATACACACACACACACACATTTTATCAGTAACATATCATAAGCTCGCTAGTTTCTCATTCTGACTCATCCACTCCGTTGACGCACGCATAACATCTCTCCAAGAAGCTCATTAGTGTACTTAGACGGCTTTTACAGTATCGGCTATTAACAGCACCGATAAAACATTATACTGTGACAAAATGGGGAATATAGTTTATTAAAAATACATTTATTCTTACGTTCTCAAGTTTTGGAAACGCTAGCTTGTTTTAAACTTAGAGGAAGAGAAAAGGCTGCTGCCAATTAATTATTTCAAAAGCGGGCGACCTCATAATAAGATATGAAAATGTAAAACATTATTATAATTTGCTTACCTTTCAGAAAACAGATGCTGGTCCCATTTGTTAAGTGTGAAAGGGTGTTTATTACTATTTGTGCTACACTGTCCTTTTTTAATTTTTGCCAGTGGGACGTCCGGTCATCCAGTGCTACTATTGCCGATATGCTTCCCTCCCGAAGCCGATACAGAGCTCTTTCGTCCGGGATAACAAACTGAAGAGGCATCGGTCCACCTCTGAACCTCCGCACCACCACTGAGTTGAGGTTGACATTGATGGAGCCTTTGATGCTAGAGTTTGTGAATGAAAGATACGGTCGACAATCCACAATAAGGCAGGTCCCACATTCCTTCCTGATGATTTTCTTCAGACGCCGGCCATCAATGCTTGACACCTTCATTGTTGCTTTGGGAGTTTAAATGTTATTATTGCCTGGAGAATATAAGTGACTGACTCCTGATAGAATATACGGGCAACACAGAGCCCTGTACGCGTCTTTGCCTACATTTCCTCCAAGGGGATTCCGGTGGATCAGTTTTATATGAATGAACCTCCGGCGCCTGACGTCACGAACCAAATATGGACAGTGACGTAGATAAGGGCACGCCCACAAACAATGACTGTAGTAATGACTCCGCCCTCGGGGCTGGTCAATAAATCCCTTGTGCCGCTGCTAGGACTGATTCATAGCTCACTTATTACTCACACAGTTTTCTCTCAGCCTACACCTACTCCTTATAGTTTCAGGTGCGACTTTTCCATTTAAGAGTGATATAAACAGCTCCTTCAGCGGATAGACATGCTTATGGTACAGATCCAAACATAGTGTTCTCACATACTCCAAAAATTATTGTGTGCAAATCATAGTGAATTGAGTGTGTGTGTGTGTTTTGTATTATTAAGAGCCGCACATACTTTACACTGCAGTGCTTTATTTAGGCTACAGTAAAAGGAAAATGCTGTAAACCCGTAACCCTTACTAGCTAGTCTGCTTTTTTCTCCATAACCCTGGCCAAGTCCTTGCCCGACATCCGCTTGTCATATTGCCAAGTGAACTGCACAGCTTTATATCTCTTACCGCCTAAACTCAATCCCTAAATGAATTAACAGGTTTAAACGTCACAGCCAGATGACGTTCAGGCAATCCTCAGACTGTTTGGGTTGTGCTTTTGAGTAGGCGTTAAAATATGAAGCCATCTAGGCCTTAATCCCGATTTAAACATTTGCCTTTGTCTCGAAGCACATGCAAGAATTCAAAGCATGCCTGTGGTGTGAATAGTATGACACATTGCAAAAGCATTTACGTTATTTTTTTTTTTTTTCAACATTGCAGTTCAAAGAGTAAGCCTCATGTGTAGCAATGTAATTAAGTCTTTCAATGAACATTTTAATCCGTTAAATATACTGCATGTCTCAGTGTGTGTGCACAAGAAAGATAACAAATGCACAGTGTGAAGCTATCGAATGGACTGGCCAGATACACCAAAAAAAAGTAAAATTCATATTTATGAAACAAATGCACTTACAGAGCCAAAAGTGTGACCAAAGGACTGTTCTCTTTATTTATGATGAAACAAAAATTTTGTCTCCTCTCAATTTCACAATGTAATGCTTTGATTGTTCTTTATTGGCATATTTCTATCCTAAAACCTAGCCATTACTTATGCAATGTGTGTTAGCAGCAATTCAGAGAGTTTTAGGTTCATAAACAGTATTTGATAGTAACTTCTTTGTCATCTTTTTTAGGATAACGAATTGGCATGAATCCCAATGGCTCAACAACTGTAGACCAAATACACCCGATGGTCAGTTACTCATTCGATGCGAGGAGGAGACACACAGACCATTATTCACTGTCTTCAGATTTGTCAGGTCTATTGAAAGTGCATCTTTTAAAGCAACAGGCTTATTAGTCAGTGAGGAATCACGTCAACAACTTGTACAGCCGGGCTAGAGTCAATGATTTAAAAAGGCTAGTATAGTATAACTAAAAAAAACAGTTGAGAGGAAAGGCTGTGTTTATAGAACATTTATAGAGGATGAAAAAGAATATTTGTGTTTATTTATTTATTTATTTAATCGTTGTCTTGTGAGGAGAAATGCCCGGTTTAAAGCAGAGGATTACTAGAGTGCCATATGGTCAACTCTAATCCTGGCTCGTGACATCAGCACAGAGCGGGGAGCCCCACCATCAGCAGCCCTCTCTAAACCTTATTTCATTACAGACTTTGTTAGTGTCAGCTGTAAATAACAACAAAGGCCCAGACCAGAGACATAAACAAGATGCATTTCCTTTCAGCTAACCTCCTGTCTTTCTCTTTCTCTTTCTCTCTCTTTCTCTCTTTCTCTCTCTCTCTCTGTCTCTCTGATTCCCTCGTTCTTTCCCTCCCATCTGCCTACATCCTGTGAAGCCTCGGCTCATACATATCTCTATAACAGGATTGTGCGAGCATATTAGAGACTCTAGAGTAAAGCTAATTTATTTAGGAAGTGCCCCGGCAAGTTGTTTGTCAGAAGCAAGCCTGTGATCATAGAGCAGTGCTGTAAGCCTGTTAACTGTTTCTCTGCCTAATACAACAGTATCTGGATTACTAGCATGTTGGGTAAAGCTTAGTCCCCCTACCAAAATTGGGACATAGCCAATATTGCTTCATTTCTACCACTGGACTGTCAGTATATTGGCCTATGGTGAATACACCCTTTGACAACCGTTCACAATCACATAGGCTATTATTCTTAAAACAGCACAAAATTTGTGTTTGTAGTTCCTTTGGTCCACTGATACAAATTCCAGTGTATAAATTACTGTTAAAGGTCTGTTATGGCCCCAGGCCTTAGTTCTTATTTGTTTTGTGTGATTTTGCTGAGTTCTCCTGATTCCTGCTGTGGGAGCCCTGGTCCGTGATTGGTGGCAAGTCTACGCCCACCTCACCTGCAGCCACCGCCCCCTATTTAAGGAGATTACCAGCACCTGATCGGGGCTGCTGGCCTTGGTGGCCAGTATGCCTTTTTGTGTTTGTTTGTGTGTTTAGTTTAGTTCTGTTTTGTGCCTTTTTTAGTTTGGTCACTCGATTCTGTTTGTGGGCTTATGTGGTTTAATTTAGGGAACTTGTGTTTTGGTTTCGTGTGTGTCCCTTATTTTACCATTCGTTATTGTGTAAGCCTGCGTGACCCCTTTTGTGGCACAAAACTCGGTTTATTCTGTTGTTCTGTTTCTTAGTTTAGGTTATTTTCTGTATATTTTAGTTTTTTGTTAATTTACCTTTTACATTCCTGTTAATTAAACATTAACGAAACAAAACACAGCTCCAAGTATGGTTTAGGCATAATATAGGCCCTTTAAAGTAATGTTCATTTTAGCTATAGCATAGAATGTTGTGCCTTGAGGTATTTTCAGGTGTGCCTGGAACTTCGCCAAAGAGAAAGCTACCATGCCATATGCAGTTATAAAAATCTCCAAGACATTTTCAGCCTTAAAAATACATTGACTTTTTACAGATTCCTTGCATGTTTTCACTGTGTTCAAATGTAGTCTTGGAACAGTACTACTGTGCAGCTCTGAGTCAGTGCTTGGTGCTACAAATCAAATTTTGGAGAAACATAATAAAGTCCATAGTTCTTAAGTTTTTGGCAGCACTACTTCATTTGCACAGTATGCAAGCGTTTGAATAGTGACTTCCTGTTGAGAATGTCCCTTTTCTATGCGACATATAAAGGCACAGAGACACAATAGTGGTAGCTGCTGCAGGTGCTTCCTGGTGAACGCCTACAAGTGATGATGCTGTTTCCCAAAAAAGAGCATGTTACTCTCCTACAAGGACAGCACTGGAATTCCTCTTCACAAACTGTCTAAACAAAGAGCCAGAATTTAGTAACAGAGACAAATCGTATTGCCACATTTACTCAGATGTGAGTGTAAATTGGACTTGCATGACATATAATATAAACACAGTCACAGACAGTGTTGTGAAGAAGATAACTTTTGCCACTTTTTCCCATTAAAGGTAATATATTATGCAAAATTTCCTTTTTGAGCTTTAAGTCATATCAGAATGGTGTTACCTCATCAAAAGCATACCTGGAATTGTGTTTTGTTTCATTCACACAATTAATAACCCTTTATTATTAGTTAGTCAGAATGTTCTGTTCCACTGTGTGATGTCATGTAGTGGCAGTTTTCAAGTTAACAATTACCTTTTACCTTTAGTTCACTTTAGTTCATCCATATGATTCTACTGAAGGTGTATGGGGTTTAAAAACACATTGGAGCACTTTCTGAATCACTTTCTGTATTACCACATGACATCACAAGGTGGTTTTCAGTTTGAGATAATGTGAGATGAGGTTTGTGTGTTAAACATGTGAATGAAACACAATTCCAGGTATGTTTGTGACGAGGAAACAACGTTTATAACAGAGATCAGAGGATAGCCTAATATGGGCCCTTTTAATACGTAACCATTTTTGAATGCCAAAACTGTTGTGTTTATGATGAGACATGAATTACTTCTCTATAACTGGTTTTACATTCTCATGAAGGGCTTCAGTCATGGGGGTGTTTACGTCTTTCTTGCTCTTCCTGCTTTTTCCCGTTTCCATACAGGCTTCTATTCTCCAGTGGGGGTGGTATTTGTTCTTAGTTACCTCGGAATGCTTGGTATTCCTGAGTTCAAGTTGGGATCTGATGTTCCAGATGACACATGCTGAACACACAGTCTTCTCCAGCATGACTTGAGTCAGAGCTCCTCCTTCCCGCCCACCGCTCACACTTACTCCATGACTCCAAAGCCAGCAAGAACAACTATTGCCCAAGACACAACTGTGCATTGCCTTATTTGCCCCCGGATATTGTACAAAGAAGTCAATCCAAGTTTCAGGATTTGAAAATTCCATTGCGTAAAAATAGCTGAGCCCTGCAGGGTAGCAACAGAATTGACAGATATTTTTATAAAAGGCGTGGTGTGTGGGTACTAAACAAACATTTAGCATTACATTTGCATTAAGGTTTTTCATTAAAACACGTCAGGCCACCAAGATAGTCTTTTTGACAACACATTTTAAAATAACATGAGGGAAATCAGAGGTGTGTGATTTCACAGATGAGATGGAATAAATCTGCTTTGATGGGGCGGTAAAATATAGACACTAGACCTGGCTTATGACATGAATGTGGTCATTTCCTGTTTTCAGGGATTCAGTGCTGTGTATAGTTCCCTAAACAGAAATACATTGTTCTTCACACAGCAGAAAAATTGCCAACGATGAGTGAAAGACATAACTTTATAAATTTATCATTATATATATATATATATATATATATATATATATATATATATATATATATATATATATATATATATATATATATATATATATATATATATATATATATATATATATATATATATATATATATATATATACATATGTATATACATACACACACATATACATATATATATATATATATATATATAAACATTATAATATATACTATACTGTGTGCATATATGTGTCAAATTCTATTGATGAAATGGGCACAGAGGCATTGATTTTGTATCTTTGTAGAGGCAATGAATAAGAGTGAGCCTTTGGCAGTGACACACTCATGAGATCATCAGCTGGAGTGCCCTGCAGAATAAATCCAACCTCCACTACATCACACACTGACAGAAATAACCAGGTCCTTATGTTACACCAGTGTAGGCCTGGAGAGGCGAGGATGGGCCTTTTGATGTTGACTCAATGATTTAGAGCCACAACAACCCCCATCTTTAATTTTCTGTCACCTCCATGTTTGAAATGCTTAGGTCTTTTAAGCACTGAACTCTCAATGCTTGTGTAAAATCCATGCAGACATTTTAATGATTTAATGATTTAATTAAAAACCCACAGACACAGGGAGAAACATGCAAACTCTTCACAGAAAGGCCTGGGCAACCCAGGAGTCAAACCCATAATGTCTCTGCAGGGAAATTTGTCCTCTGAATTTGACCCAAACTTCAAAGCCAGTTGGGGCACTTTATTAAGAACAGTGGGCACCACAGTACCATACCCAGGGACCCCTCTCTGTGATGTTGTTGCTAGGCTTAGTCAGGATTACATTAGCTGGAGGATTGTATGGTATATGTTTTATTTTGATGTCTATCACTCACTGAAATTTCACATTGAAATGTTTCAAACATGGACTCAGAGGTCACAAATGATATGCATTACTCTTGTATTATTGGCCCTATATTGGTATTCACACGTGTACTGTGTTATGTTGTTGTTGTAAGTACTGACAGTGACATAAATGTTCATCTCTTTCTCCTATCACCATTATTTTCCTATTGGGTTTGATTTTAATTTTATTGCATGTGTTCAGTGTTCACACAGCTGTTCTACCATCCCTCAGTGTAGTGCGTCATCAAAGATATAAAAAAAAACATTACAAAAATGAAAGCAACCTTCACGTTCTCCTAAAAATAAAACACAGTTGATCACGGTTCTCTTCAGCCTCCACAGTCTCTTCTACTTTACCCCGCCCTGTCGTCACCTGTGTGGGCAGCACTCAGCCAAATCCACTCCACTGATATTAAACTCTAGGGACTTAGGGATTTCTCTGCCCTGTTTCAGACAGATACTGGCTTTGGTGGTGACACTATACTCTCTCTTTCTCTCTGTGTCTCTATCTCTCTCTCTGTCTGTCACTCTGTCTCTCTCCTAAGCTAGAAAGATGTACTCGATAGTGGAGAGGGCCCACGTCAGAGGAAGTGCATATAAATGTCAATGCACAGGATTCATTTAAAGTACAATACTTTCAAGCGAGTTCTGCAGAAAAGAGCAAGATAAGAGGTTAGTCATTCTTGAAACACAGACAAGGGAATACACAGTAACTGTGTATGGGGTTTGTCATGGTCAAATAATCATATATATATATATATTTTTTTTTTACATCTCTCCTGTGCAAAACTGTAATTACATATACTAAAAAAGTAAGTAGATGGCCTTTCTTATGCAACCAAGGCTGCTCATTTTGGCTTTGCCTGTGACTACATTCATACTCTCCTAAAACAGCAAACTTATTCTTTGTTGCACTTAATTATCAATTGTCTTATTATATATATTCATTGTTCATAAATATTATTAGGATTTCTTGTACAGGAATTGTAACCATCATAAAATATAGAAGATTATTTGGTTCAGATTTAGAATTTTAAATATTGTTCAATTTGAATTGTAAATAAATAAATATTCAGCACATACATTTTCAAGCCCTCAAATCCAACAGTCAAATTCAGAGTGTAAAATTTGCACTGAAAAAATTTGCAAGATGCCAAGGCATAAGCAATCGATATTTAGTGAGTTGATCTAACTTAGTAACAATCAGGAATTAGTCTGATCAAACATCAGCTCTTTGATTCCATGACTATAAGCCCTGCCCGCTTATGCCTTGGCATCTTAGTTCTTTGCTGCAAAAATTTTGCTGCAAATTTTACACTGTGTTTGTGTTGGATATTTTAAAGATTTTATTTTGAATTGTTAAACACATAGAAAATCTATACTTGAAAATTCACTTTTGAAATAAAAACAGTTCAAACATGTCGTTTTTAGAATTTAAAAAAATCAAAGTGTGAAATGCAGCATTTAAAATTCAAAACCTGATGAAACTAATTATCTCCCATTACAAAATCTCTGTGACATCAGTATGCAAATCCCCAAATCATGAAATGCACATTGACAATTTTGTCTCATTTTGGATGACTTTAGCTTTGGTGCTGTGCTTATGTTACAGCGTATACGCCACAGTTTCTCTGAAGGGGTAGAGGCAAGGCTGGTGACTCATGCCTCGTCGTCTGTCTCCCCTTTACTTTTGTTACATCAGAAATTGGTGTTCGTGGGAGGAATCACATATTTAAGCCTGACTATACTGTTTGAAAAGACATAGTGCTTGAAGAATGTCTCCTCTCCACTTTTTACCAGACAGTCAGATGCAAAGAGGGGCTATATTTATCTGGATAGCCCTGATAAGAACCTGGCAGTGGTTCGGGAAGAGATGCAGACAGCAGACAAAGCAGAAGACAGCTGTGTTCAAGTGGCCACATCCATAGGCCTTCATCATCTGCAGGGGTTGTGTATTGTTTGTTAGGCATCAGTTTTGAGAATGGAATTTTATTGAGTTCTGTAGCTGAAATGCAAGACAAACTCTGTGTGCAGGTGATCTCAAAAGAACAAAACTCAAAAAGAAGAATATGTAAAAACCACTATCCAAAAAGAAATCTAGAAAATACAGACCCTGCCTTCAATGTGTTCCCATTACAAAATATTATTCCCATTACAAAATGTTGTTACTCTAGTTACATTTTAAGCTTTATTATTTTCCCCATTTAAATTTGTTTCTAGTTTCTGTTAATGGTTATGCTATTTTTGGAACTATAATGTTGTTTCCTCATCACAAACGTAACTGGAGTTGGGTTTTGTTTAATTTACACATGTTTAACGCACAAACTCTGCATATTTAGGTTGAGTACTTCTCTTAAACAGAAAACACTCCACCCTGTTACGCCATGTGGTAATACTGGAAGTGCTCCATTGTGTTTTTAAACTCCATACACCTTCACAAGAATCATTTGGAGGATTTCAGTCCTGGAACTGATTCATTCTCATTTTCTGAACTAAAGGTAAAGGTAGCTGCTAACATGAAAGCTACCACTACATGACATCACAAGGTGGAACAGAGCATTTTGAGCTTTGGAGATGTAGACAGACTAATAAACCAGGTTTTCTCAGACATGTGTGAATGAAACACAACTACGAATATGTTTTTTGAGGATATAACAGCCAGTGTTGGGGAGTAACAGATTACATGTACCGGAGTTACGTAATCTGAGTACAAATTATGAGTAACTGTATTTAGTTACAGTTACTGTTTCAGTGAGAGGTAATTGGGTTACAGTTACTTTGTTGAAATAAATGGATTACACGGCGATATTTTCCTGTTTTTACATTTTGGGCTATATCCTTTTTTTTTTTTTGTAATTGCCGGACACTAAACCAGGTCTAAGCCAGGTCTAAACCCAGGTCTAAACTAGGTCTAAACCAGGTCTCATCCAGGTCTAAACCCAGATCCAAACCAGGTCTAAAACCAGGTCTAAAACCAGGTCTAAACCCAGGTCTAAACCAGGTCTAAAACCAGGACTAAACCAGGAATAAAACCAGGTCTAAACTAGGTCTAAATCAGGTCTAAACCAGGTCCAAACCAGGTCTAAAACCAGGTCTAAACTCAGGTCTAAACCAGGTCTAAAACCAGGTCTAAACAAGGTCTAAACCAGGTCCAAAACAGGCCTGAACCAGGTCTAAAACCAGATCCAAACCAGATCTAAACCAGGACTAAAACCAGGTCTAAACAAGGTCTAAACCAGGACTAAAACAGGTCTAAACCAGGTCTAAAACCAGATCCAAACCAGATCTAAACCAGGACTAAAACCAGGTCTAAACAAGGTCTAAACCAGGACTAAACCAGGACTAAACCAGGCCTAAACCAGGTCTAAACCAGGACTAAACCAGGTTTAAACCAGGACTAAACCAGGTCTAAACCAGGATTTAACAGGACTAAATCATGCTGCACGGACTTGTCTCCTCCTCTTCTATCAATACTATTTTTAATATGGTGAAGTAAATTCTGGGCTTTTTATTTTCTTTTATCAGACAAAACTTCTTATGTGAAGATATCCTCATCTTTTCTACTCTACAGCAAACCAAGTAATCCAAAGTATTCATATTACATTACTCACTTTAAGTAATTTAATGGATTACATTACAAACTACATTTTGGGTTATGTAATCTGTAATCTGTAGGGGAATACATTTTAAAAGTAACCTTCCCAACACTGATAACAGCATTATAACATACTTACAAGCTCACAAACAGTTCTGTGTGATGCTGGACCTTTATATGTTAATTTCCCCATAACACTGTTGTTTTGCCCTAAAAATGTTTAAAATGTTGTTCTATACAGTTGTTTTTACAGTAGATTGCAACAACCAGTTACTAAAGCTCTCTTTTGTGTGAAGAACAAATGCACACAATTCTAAGATGTGAGTCACTGACAATGAACTGGGCTTTACCAACAAAATGATGTCATTGGTCATCCATAGGAAACCTCTTCATGTAATCCCCCAGTCACCTATGTACAATATTAGCTAAAGGGCAACAAAAGGGCAACTGAGTCACATTAATATGATGTGTATTTTATTGGTCATGTTTTGTACGCATCAAAGGCATTTGTTTTTTTGAATTACTTATAATAAGGTTAAATGTTTGGGGGCAAGCTAGATGAATGGATATGATTACTATTGCTTCAAATAGTATGGTTGTCCTCATGTGATCTCTCTGCATGAAATGGGCCTTGTGATTTTATGCCTCTGAAAATTGTGTAGTTTTACTGTTGGTGTTTGTAGGACACTTACCAGCAAATACTGTCTGAGTCTATACTCACAAAAGCTACAGCAATTTTAGAAAGTGACATAGAAAAGGAATAACTACCCTGATGCTTCTTAGTGTGTAGTCTATTCGTGGCTGTTACATTTTACCTACAGGAACAACATCACATCACAAGTCAGTATAAGTCCTTAATCTCCCTGTAGTATTGATCTAGTCCATTAATCAGGCCATATCATCAGCAAGAGAGAAAGCCAAGCATGTAGATTGCTAATGACAGTTTAATACAACAATGATAATTTCTCAATGGACCAAGACTGCTAAGAAAAAACTCTGAATTAATATAGGCATCCTTTCATCTTTTGTCAGAACTGTATAATATTTTGATGAGTCATGGTCATGATATGAAATTATGATCTAAATGGAAACAGCCTACACAAGAGAATGTCAGGGAAATCCTTTTTCTGATGTCCTGCTTAACAAACACCGCTATCAATGAAAGCAGAAGCAAGCACCATGCACTTCTCCATGTTACTTCTAATGTCAATACTGTAAAGTGATCCATGTGTTGTCTGCTATTGTTTCCAGTTCTTATTTGACCTTTTATGTATTATTCAGAACAGTCCAGACATGTTCCACTTTGTTTTTGTTCACCAATTATGGCATGAAAAACTCATCATTCACTCACTAATCATTGTATAATACATAAATATAGTTGGAAGCCATTCAGTCAATAAGTCATCAATAAGTTTGATCTTTTGTGCTGCACTGTAACATAGGCTGGCCTTTAGCAGTTGGATGCAGGTGAGACAGAAGACATCAATGGCATGGTCCCCAATTTTTATTTAAATTTTTCAATCATTTCAATGTGCAAAGTACAATGGCGGTTTGAGAGTCAGCATTTTCTCCAGCAGCAGAACATGTTGTGATGGTCTCATGTGCCTTTTATCCTGTCCTGTTATCCACTAACTGGTCCAGACTAGTGTTAATTAAGAAGGGTGGTCACTTATACATTTGCTCTTTAAAACACCTCTACAAACCCAAATGAACCCATAAATCAAATTAATTTATTACATATACTGTGCATAAAACCCTAAAACCAACATCAAATATATTAAAAAACCATTAACCCTTTAAAAGGCCTCAACGTGGCTGATACACACATTCCCTGCCTTGGTCCTATCTGGAGTCAGATTTGAGTCACTATTTTTAGGACTTGAAACTTGACTTGATAAAATGGACTAACACTAAGGACTCGACTTGGACTTGAAGGTCAGTGACTTGGGACTTGACTCGGACTTGAGCCCTGTGACTTGAGAAGACTTGATGCTTCTAAAAATATGTTTTTAGAAAATACTTCTCTCTTTACAGTTGATACATGTGGTGCTGAATTTTACAGGAACAAATTGGAACATGTTCCTCCCACTTCTGTGTTTGTTATTTTTTGCGTAACTGAAGTACTGCGATGTGGTATCCTCAAATGTACTAAAGTAATATACAGTACGATATAGTATAACAGAGGACTACATAGAACATGATTCTTCCATTTCAGTGCAAACTACATGAAAAAATAGCTGTTATTTAGCATTTTTAAATCTTAACTCTTTCTGTTCTGACTGTAATGATACACACTAAGATCTTGTCAAGACATTTAAAAAGGAAAAATGTGCTTTTAAAGATTTAGCTTAAAATTCATATAAATAGCAGAAATCTAAGCTATATTTGGTACTTTGGTTTAAAGACTTGAAATGGCTTGAAGCTCAAAGCAGATGACTTGAACTTGTCTGTATTTGGCTTGGGACTTGACTCAGACTTCAAGTCAAAGACTTGAGACTTACTTGGCACTTGCAAAACAACGAATTGGTCTCATCTTTGATTGATAAGACATAGATATAAATCCTTTCTGTGCAATTGCCTTCTTGTTTTTAAGTGCACCTAAAGTTAACGTGCTGTGCTTAACAAATAGGTGGATTGTACTATGCTAATATTTTTTTTCCTAATTATATTCAGAAACGTACAAAGCAAAACCTGTCCTGATGTAAGTGGACAGTTCAATTAATTCTGTTTTGATTAACAGTTTTTTTAAATTTATTTATTTAACTCACAAACTCAAAGTGTTTTCTGAGTGTCCAATGTTCTTTTGATTTGGAGACACGTACTCTTAGATTTATAATTGACTGTCTTTATTTTGTGCCAATTATTGAACTCCTCCAAATAATAACCCTCATCCCTGTTTGGAATTAGACAAAGATTAAACTGCGTCACACGCAAACACATTTCCTGTCTGAAAGTGACCACGTACTCACCAATCTACACTAGCTCTGATTGGACCTGATGGCTTACGGAGGTAGATAGTGTCTGGCCCTGTGGTTATCTTGATTCGGTGTTTGTCTGTGGCTGGCTCTAATGTAAAGCTTTGCAGATCGTGATACAAAAGGCTCCTGTGTGTCTGTTCATTAAAGAGACAATCAATGCCCTGGAAATGAGCCCATTTACCTGAATCCAATCAGAGCTTACGTCTGTTATCACAAGGCAGGACGCACCGTGATGTGAGGGCCTTTGGGTGTGTCTGGAGGAAGAGAAGGAAAGGGGAAGGTGGAGGGGTGGAGAGGGGAGCATGGGGGTCTGGAGGATGAGGAGGGGTAGGGGTAGACGTCTGCAGGACAGAGGAGTCGGGTGGGGCTTAGAAGCAGTAGAGGTTTTTCTATGTTGAAAAAAACAATATAATAAAACGATTAAATGGTAATAAAAACTCTCTTATCATTAGCTTGCTCAAAGCTGTATTTATATTCATTCATACTTGTTTGAATATTCCTGTACTGTCCTGCATTTGAGTGATGAGTGGAAATGTTCTGTTTTCACTTGCCCCCTACACCCACCTTTCTATACTTACTTGTGATTATGTTAAAAAAGCATAAACAGACTTATCGGGCTTATACATGTAGCCATTTTACAACAATAAAAACACACAAATAAATATCCACTGTTTGCTGGAGTGAAATGTCACCTTACAGAGGCAGGGCTTACCAGTTCTGTTTAACAGGAAGTAAACAAACCCAACTGAATAAAATGTAAAATATCAACCAATATGAACAACATTTTTGACTGCAAAAAATATATATATTACATTAATTATTATTGACCCTGCTGCTGACTGAATGAGTTATAACCTTGGAGACATTGCACTGAATCACTACTGATACTGAATGTCACAAGCACCATTATATGAATACATTATGCTGGGGACTGGTTGACGTTTGCAGAGTAGATGCCCGTACTCCCTACACACACCTTCCACTTGACTAATACGTGAAGGAGGTGATTAAAGCATAAAACACATATACAAAGATGCGCCAGTAAAAGCAGTGCACAGACCTTTGGAGACAAAGTGAATGAGTCAGTCGAGTGACCACCCCCACCACACACACCGACACAGTGTGCTGAAAGCCCAGGCCTTTAAAGCTTATTTTATCCCATTTGATTGCAATTACCCACTCTTGACTCATCAGCCCGGCTTGTCACTTCTTTCACCCATGGAAAACCTGATAAATATCATCTCAGATAGCCAAAGTTAGCATCACCTGCTGAGCCCACCGTGTCAAAGCGCCCGCACTAATTAGCTGTAGCTTCAAACAGAGGTAGAAGACTTGCACTCAAGTAAAGATGTGACTTCACAATGTTTGGATTTGACATTTGATTTGTTTCAATTGAGGATTGGCAATATTTGATCAAAGTAAATCACAATTACATAAAGGTGGACCCAGATGACACACTTCCTTTTTACTTTACGAAGATGTGAGTCTGGTCACCATTTAATCTCCCCCGAGTTGAAATGAGCATGACTGACAGATGAATTAGCCAATCAGGGACATGCAGAGTTCATCCAGATCAAAACAAGTATGACTGCTTACAAGGAAAAAAGGAAGAAAAAAAAACATTTAACAATGGGCAAAACATTAAACTCCCAGAGGTGAGAGAAAAGTGATTGTATTTAAAATGGTGGGTGATGTGTCACTGAAAAAATCAGATTGCATAAAAATGTTTGGTTCATGGTGACCCGACTGATCACCCCTGTATAGAAAAAAAATGAACTAAAAATTTCAGAGATATCATTCTGGATTTGCCAGACAAACACAAATGAGACATATTATGTCAAATCAACTTTAACTGCTTTTAGCAGTGCTTGTCAGATTGCTTCATGTATATTTGTGTAGCTCTGTATTGTACCCTGCATTTGGGGCACAAGTGCTCAAAATCACTGTTTTCACCTATCCCCTAGCTCCACCCACTTCTATGTATTAGTGATTATTCAAAATTCAGCATTTTCTTCCAGAACCTCAAAGTGTGTGGTCACTGTTAGGCTCCAGAGGCCTATAATGAATGATTACAGGATATGAAAGTACTGAGGCCTTATTGGACTCGTCCATAAGTAAAGCCCTTATATATTCCGTTCCCCTCCCTGTAGACTGCACATTCCTCCTTGAGGAGACAGCAAACCATGTTGTGGTTTGTGCTGGTGAGTCACAGTGCCATCTGCCCGCGCTCTCACTCTGATTAGCGGCTGTCACCGTCACCGTGGTAACAATGATGCTGACCTGGTCATGACAGGAGCCTGTGAGGTCAGACCACAGCGAGATGTAGATGAGAGCTGCGTATTATCAACATTTACAGTGTTAACATGGACCCGTGGTGACAATGTGACAACTACACATGACAATCTGTGAATGCGTGAGAGGACATAGGAGTTAACATGTAGACATAGATTCTGTAGTTTCAACAAGACTTTTGTATATCACAGCTTTTGTTTGAAATGCAGATGGTAAATGTGTAGTAACAGTTAAATGTCTCTAGAATAATAAAATGTAATACTAAATCTGCAAGCAACACAACATGCTGTATACATTTTCAGATTCTTTGAGTCATTTGTTTCATTCATTTGTGTTTTATTTTCATTCATTGAACTGCAGTAGAAGAAATACAACTGTGCAGTAGTGGAAATACAAATGGAAAGTCTCATGGGAGAGAGACAGCGACTGTGGTACTGTACTGTAGAATTTCAGTAGTACTTTCCACACCAGTGGTGGAATCCCCCAAAGACCAAACACACGTGGCCCTGTGTCATTCAAGGAAACTGAGTAGAATCCTTACTCGAAGCATCTCAGTATGAGGTGGAGGAAAAGCCCTACAGCTACCTAATACAAAAAGAGGTATTTGAGTTAATGAGTAGAAAGTAGGTTTATTATCATTTCTCATGTTTAAAGAAATTATTAAAAAGCTTAAATGAAAAGAAGTTCAAATAATGTAAAGTCAGTATAAATAAAAGGAACTACTTGAGCATAACAGTTACTATAGTAATTATCAAGTTGAGTGTGTTCACAAAGACAAACCACAAATGTGAGATTTCCTGTGGTGAACTGTGTTAGCGGTTGTAAAGTTTAGTGGCACTGGCTCCAAAGGCCCATAAAAGGTTAAATGAGTAAATGTTTTCATGATAAACAAATGCTTTTAATGTGACAAGACACTTTAAAATACAAGACTAACTTACTGTAAGTCCACATTGAACCTGACTGACAGGTTTTTCCCAAAGTGTAGAGTCAGCAGTTCTCAATTATAGACATGTCCTGAGGCTGTAGGATAATGTGAGTGTGAGGAGGTGACTTTCCTGTTGGGGGCCGTGTTGTTCCTGTGGTGGGCAGGATGTCGTCCTGATACAAATGGGGGAGTTTTTGTGCATCCCCAGAATTAAAAGAAAATCCCAAAACTTCAGATTTGTAATTTAAAACAACCCAGTCTCTTACACACGTATACTGATATACCACACTATAACGATGTCATGATATCAGTGTTTTTTGTTATATTACAGTGCAGGTCATTTGCATTTCCACAGTATTTGTTTATGTTTGTTTTCTTTTCATTGATACTACACTTGGGCTTTTCAGGATACTCAGAGATGATTTACATGAAGAGACAAACAAAAAGCCAACAGAAGAAGCAAAAAAGTTAATGAAAGATGTTTTTAAAGAGACTTCTGTAGTTTATCCACCTCCTTTACAGCGATATGCCTTTTAATTAGTACTATACTCTGAGTGACCATAGAGACCACCCTGGAATATGAAGGTGCACTTTAGGGGTCTATATGCAGATGTTATTGCTTTAATGCCATACTGTGCAACATTCTAAGAAACATGAAAACTTAGTGCACCTTCAAGGCTGAATAAAACACAACAAATTCCCTCTGTTGTCATGTAATTATATCAAGTAATATCACATACCAAAATGGCAAAAAGCTCTTTTGTAAAGATATATGCGAACAGTTGGATTTTGGTGGGCTTGCTTGTGGGCGTGATGTTGAGTGCAGCGGCTCTGTGGGGGAAGGAAGTGTCTGGGGAGAGGTAGGGGTATCTGGGCTGACTCTGCTCCGTCTGTTTACCACCAACATCCTGCACAAACAGTCCTCAGGCTGTATAGTGACTAATCTGCCAATCTGTCCGGCTCCTTTGCTCCTGCCACCCTCCACGCTCCTCTCTGCAAACTCAATCTTATTTACATCTACACCTAATACAAAGTTTGCAATTATATATATTTTTTTCTGAGCACACTGATCTTGTTTGGTTATAAAGTAGAAGTGGCAATAAAATAATGTAACTTTTCTCGTGGGGGGGCCCCTTCAAATGCTTGTTTCCATGAAGATTTTATTGCTTTTCTGGAATGTTTCACAGTACAGTATTAAACCTTTTTATGGAGATCAAACCAGACCAAGTTATAGGTCAGATCTGTGGAGAGGAAATCCCGCTCAGAGTCTGAATGCCTGATTTTCTAGGTATTTTTGAGCTGTAAAACCACCTGTAATTTGATAAATGTAAAGCAGAGCTGTCTAATGTCATACTGTGGAACATTCCAGGTGGGACCCCAACCAAAAAGTTACTCAGTGTACCATTTAAAGCGGTATTGTGTATTCCTGTTATATTTTTATTCAACTTGATGAATTTGGCATACATTTTTGACAATACAGGTTTATACACCTGGGCCTGTCACAAAAATTTAACTTATCATTCAATATATGATAGCTGGAACAATTTTTGAGCTGAATATTTATCATCTGTACATTTTGTTTGCAATGATGGGGAGCTTTTTATTATTTTAGTTGTAATATGATAAGATTTGAGCTGTAGAGGGTTGATTAAGTAACTTCTATGGCTAATTATCAGTTCATTCTGCTATTTGATTGTTGCAGCTCAGGACATTTAATGGCTAAAAATGGTTTACTGGGATTATCTTGCTTTATTGTTATTGTGTCAGTGGCATAAATTTGTTTCAATATTATCATTATATATCTCTGTAGTGGTATATCATGCTTCAAAATCTGTTATTATGACAAGCCAAAGTACACCACAATATCAAACATTTATAATCGTGACACACTCCGAGCTGCAAAATGGCCGACGGTGGAGGGGATGTGGTCTGAGGGCAGCAGCTGACAGGTGTGACTGTGAAACATGGAAATATGAACACTACTTCTGCTTTTCTCATTCAGCGGAGAGGAAACACTCAGAACGATGCACTTAAATAGGAAACACCCTCTAACCGCCGCCACTATTTGTTGTTATTCAAAAAATATGTATGTATGTAAATAGAAAGGGGTATTTTGTTTTATTTTGTATTTGGAATGTCAATGGAATAATAGCAATCCTAATCCTATTTCAATTCAAATGCAAAATTATGTTAAATCAGTAGAAAACCTTCTAAATAAACAATCTAATTACATATTATCAATTTATAAAGAACGTCAGTTATCAGTCTGAATCATCTGTCCTATGTCTTGTAACCTGTGTGTATATTGTTTATCTGTTTGTTTGATTGTATGTATGTTTATAATAACTTTCTATTTATGTAATAAATTTAATGGAAAAAAAGATCTATTGATTAGACTGTATTTTGCCATGAAATACCTGAAAAGGCAAATTTGAACCTGCCCCCATTTCTATTAAATATTGGCCTATAGAATGCTGTGATGTCAGCTGAAACCCAACAATACCCACGCACTTATTTACTAGGAAATGCATTTACATAAACTGCTCAAGAAACATCGAGCCTTGAATTAGAAAACAAACCCACCATTCTGTGTTATTGGTAGAGTAAGTGCTGGTGAGTAATCAGACTCCCGAGAGACTGACAGGAACAAAGAGATGACAAATATTTCTGATCTCACACTGGCAACAATCAGGGAAATGAAACTGATATTTCATTTGGAAAGACGACACAGCCAATCATCTGACTCCATCTTTACTCCATCGTCTGCATTGTCTTGACCTGCGTTTGACCTCTGTGATCCAAATAGCTCCCATGAGTTGTTATTCTGTGTCTGCTCATTCTTATTCTACCTTTCTTTGTCACACACATACAAACAAAATGAATAAGTATTACTGGTTTCACTATGTTGTACCTGGGATATTCTATAGCCAATATTTAATAGATGACTAAGTAACATGTTTTGCTGTTAGCCTAGTAAGTTCAAGGCCCAATCACTAATAGAAACCTAAAATAAAAAATCTGGTTTAAACTTACTTATTTTTGAATGTTTATATGAACTGCTATAAAAATACAAAAAAAATCAAGTAATCACAGAGCTAGATTCTATCAAGATTAGATATACTAACTAAAGACTTCTGATAATGGAGCTCAAGAGTGACTACCTAATTTCACATTTCATTTTTCCCATTCATTAAAATAAAAAAATTAAAAACTAAATATTACATGCTTGAAAGCTTGTTAAGGGCTTATCAGCTATGTGGTAACAAATTGATACAAGCATATATGTTCATATATTTAAAAATAACATATAAACTTAATATTTTTCTAAAACTTTATCACTAAAAAAGTTACTAAAATCTTTAGAATTTCTGAATATTGTTGAATTATTTAATTATTGTTGAATTATTGCTGTTGAATTCTTAAT
Organism: Boleophthalmus pectinirostris; assembly: GCF_026225935.1. NCBI lineage: Eukaryota > Metazoa > Chordata > Actinopteri > Gobiiformes > Gobiidae > Boleophthalmus > Boleophthalmus pectinirostris. The sequence continues at coordinate 21,916,525 of NW_026571190.1, read as the reverse complement.
TGCCTATCTGAATTTTTTGAAAAGTCTCTGGGAAAAATGAATGCAAAATTTACTTCCAAAACCAGGGCAGACATCCAAGTAGGCGGCACTGTTGAACTGCACTAACAAACAAACAATTTTTTGTCATGGCTGCTCAAAACACCACGTAACACAGCACTCAATTGTTGTCATGCCCAGTTGATAGAATAAATTTCGAATGAGAAACAAGGTGTGTCCATTTGAATCATGCGTGTTTAATATAGTGCCATGATGAAGTTTTTTCTCGTCCCTGAGGCAAAACCGATGACACTGACAACAGCAGCTCTGGGCTCTGACTCACAGTGACGACCGCAACACCAAGAGTCACACGCTGCGCCACTTCCTCTCAGTCGTACTCATTTATGTATTTACCAACACACACCGGCATTACAGCAAGTTTTCAGAATTTCAACAAATCAACCCAGTGAGTAAGTTAAGACACGGAATGATTCTGTAGGCATTACGATGGCTTTCCTTTCTGGGAAATAATATACAAACTAGACTATTGGAGTAGCTAAAGGGCCTATATTACATAAAAACTGATTCTTCTGAGCTTTAAGCCATGTTATAATACTGGTACCTCATCAACATTCAACATACCTTGAGTTGTATTTAGTTTTATTCACACATGTTTAAGTAATCCTGTCTGTCGATATCTCCAAAGCTCCAAATGCTCTGTTCCACCTTGTGATGTCATGAAGTTGTAGTTTTCAAGTTAACAACTACTTTTTACCTTTAGTTCAGTAGAGATTGACAATATCAGGACTGAAATCATGAGTCGGGAAGGCAGCCTAAATCAGATGCCCATAGCAAGGAATAATGGTAGTGAGAATACATAAGTAGAACCTGCTGTATAATATGGGGACAGACCTGTGCTATATGTTGATCAAGTTGTGAATTAAATGAGTGAGAAAGCCAACCTCTTTGACACTATTATTTATTTATCCAGGTAAAATTTTGAGAACTATTAAATTCCATCCTTCACCCACTCACTTCACTTACACAATATCAGACGCTCATGATTTGTGATTCATAATGATACATTTTTGGGGGTGCCGGTTGAAAGGCCTGGTAACAGTGTTGTGGAGATCAGCGGTTGTCAAACAGTGAGCAGTTTCATGTGTCATCCCCACACCCTTCTCTGCACCTTCAGGCCTCTCAGTCTCAACAAGCTCCTCCAGTAAATCAAATCTGAGTTAAAAAATAAAGATGAGAATCTATCATGCATGTGCAAGTACAATTACTCAACAAAATAGTTTGAGCTAAACAAAGACATTTATTTGCTATTTGCCACTGTAGGTTAACAAGTGCACAGTACAAGTAATGCTGGTACTTCTACCACATGTTATTATTATGTAAATGTGTATAAATACAGTTGACAGCAACACAGTCTCTGTGGTATTGAGCAGGTGGCAGACTCTCAACCATAAATATATTGTTTGAATCAATCAACCAATCAAAATAAATAAGAAAATAAAAAAGGATAATAAGTAAATAAATAAATAATAGTTTGACGAAAGATGGCTTGTATTACTATGTTGATCTATGTTATGATGTTTCCCCATCACAAACATACTCGGAGTTGTGTTTTGTTTCATTCACACACATGTTTAAAGCACAAACTTTGCATATTTAGGCTAAGTTCTTCTTTGTTTCACCTTGTGATGTCATGTGGTAATACAGGAAGAGCTCCACTGTGTTTTTAATCTCCATACACCTTCATTAGAATAATTTGGATAAATTCAGTCCTGGAAATGCCAATCTCAACTAAACTAAAGGTAAAAGTAGCTGTTAAACTTCTATTTCATGACATCACAAGGTGGAACAGAGCATTTTGAGCTTGGAAATGTAGACAGACTAATAATAAAGGGTTACTCAAACATGTGTGACTGAAACAAAACACAACTTGAGGTTTGTTCTTGATGAGGTAACAACATGTTAACTTGTCTTAAAGCTCACAAGAATCAAGTTTACATAATACAAGACAAGAATATGAATTTATTGTTAATAATTTACTGTCAATAATGTGTTTTCTCCTTGCTCCTGTCACCTGTTTAATACCCAGGTGCTTGGGTCTTATCACTGTATGTTTTGATTTGTGCTCATTGCTTTGAAAGACCGTTGCAGGACGGGGCCACAGTCTGGTCCGACAGCTGCCTGTGTGTTTTCTGATATTTACTCTGCATCCCGTTGTTGACTCAGGGCCCGGCAGGTGATCTGTTCAACCCAAGTCACAGAACGAACCCAATCTACTGCATATAGACTCTAATCCATCAGAAAACCATATAAAACGTGCATGTAATCTCTTTTTCCAATGAGATTTTGCCCTTCAAATCCTGCTGAGCCGCCACAGAGCAGCTGCCTCACACCTGGTAATGCGTGATTCACCGGAAATGCACCTGGTTTGTTTCTATGAAGATGATTTATGAATATGTGGTAAAGGTGTCAAAAATCATACCCTGATATTAACTGGGAAAACTCATACTGAAACAACTGAAAACACATTTGAATTGTATTGAAAATATGATTCTGTTGTTAATAAAATAACAGTAAGAAGCCTTGCTGAGCTTTTTCCTTTGTACTGAAATCAAGTATGACATTTTTGTATCACGACAACACTGATGATGTGCCATACTTTTTTACTTGAAATTAGTCAAACATACTCCCTTTGTATGTTACCTTTGTTTTGTTTTTGTCATTATTTTTTCTTGCCTACGCCCAGTAGAAATAAAGCTCAGAACTTTTTCTTCTCCTCAAGGGTAAAATCTTTTTTGCTGGAGATGTGCATTGTGAAGAGGATGATACAGAAAAAGGTGATGAGGATGGTGATGATGAAGAAGGAAAAGATGATGATGAAAAAGATGGTGCTGATGATAGAAAAGGCAGAATAGAATAGGCAGAAACATAATAATAAAAATAATGATGCAGAAGCTGATGATGAAGAAGTTGACAAAGAGGAAGAAGACAGAGGAAGAAGCAGTGAGGAAGGAGACAAAAAACAATGCGGATGATGGGGGAAATAATGTAGAAGAAAATAAATAAAATAAAATAAAATAAAATAAAGAAGTAGATGACGACGATGATGATGAAGTATTGATGAAGATCATAAAGAATAGAAGAAGAAGAAGAAGAAGAAGGAGAAGAAGAGAAGAAGAAAAAGAAGAAGAAGGAGGAGGAGGAGGAGGAGAAGAAAGAAGATGATGATGATGAATAAAAGAAGAAAAAGATAGTGATGAGGAATATAGTGAAGAAGACAAGGGACAAAGAATATGTCAATGATGATGAAGAAGACGAAGATGATGATGATGATGATTAAAAGAAGAAAAAGGTAATGATGAAGAATATAGTGAAGAGCAGGTGACAAAGGACAAAGAATATGTCAATGATGATGATGATGAAGAAGAAGAAGACCAGCAGAAAAACCACAACATGACGATGAAATCAAGTATCAATGTTAAAATGACATCAGCTGTGACTTTTTCTGAGCTAAACGTCCCAGTTAAAGCTTTCACTTTAATCTTTAATGATGATGGTCCATGTGTATTTTGGGGCCGTATCAGTGAATATGTGTTGTATGTGATTAGATGGAGTAAAGGGGAGCCGGTGAGTCATGGAGTTGTTGGTTTGGATGACACAGTAGCAGCCTCCTCTCGTCTGTCTCACTCAGCCTCTGTCACTGCAGTACATCTCCACGTGACTTTGGCCCGGGACATGTGATGGACCCACCTGTTCCACTCAGCGGATCATGTCAAACCACTCACTCTGAATATTTTACTCCAACAAAACATCAAATCTTATATTTAGTTTGGATGAATAGTTTAGAGGTGCATCCGCTTTTTGAGATTTTAAAGGTGCACTGCATAACATTTCCAGTGGAGGGTTCGTCACCTGCTTGTCTCCATGGAAATGTTATTGTTTTGTCTAAAATGTTCCACAGTATAGATTAAAATTATCTATCATAAGGGAGACAAGCAGGTTAGAGCAACACTGAAACACACTAGACAACACTAGAAACACTGACTGAATAAATCCTAGATGGAAATGTTACATGCCATACCATGGAACATTCCAGGCAAAACAATAACATCTCCATGGAGACAAGTAGGAAGCGGACCGTGCACCAGAAAAGTTGCACCGTGCTAGCCAGGCGCCACCTAGTGCCTACACTTAATTTCATTTCTCTCCAGCGACTAGGTCAGGAATCGGAATACATTAGATGGGTTGCAAAAACCCTGGAAGTGCGAGTTCAGGCACCAGCCAATCAGCAAAGAGCCATACATTCTTGTGTTGGTAACGATTCCCGAGATCGACGATTTAAAGCTCGAACAAAGAGAGTGTTTGGTGAATTTTATCAAGGGGAAAGATGTTATTGTCCTTCTTCCTACAGGATTTGTCAACAGTTTAATATACCAGTTAGCCCCATTAGCAGCGCATTACATACGTCACAACCAAATAGCAGTGATTGGTTAAATAAAAAAATACCCGCCTACCGTCGAATGAACAAATAATAATACTGCGAGGTCAGATGGTTTACATGAAGTGAAACCGACTGATGAATCAGGCTAGCACAGTGCATCTTTAAAGGGTAAAATACAGCCTGATAATTGTAACCACAAGGGGTATGCAAAGGGACATACAACGTACTCTGTGACATCTGGTCAGTGCAGTATTATAAGGATTCCAAATAGCTTGTGGCTATATATGCTCTGGTATTTTTTATTTTTATTTGCTGCCCAGATGACAAGTTTAATCATGTATGCAGTGACAGTCCTGTGTAACTAAGGACATTAAAATGATATCATATTTCCCTTGTTTTAAATTACAAGCCATACTTTTAATAACCCTTTTTATAACCCTTATGCCCAGTATCCTTTGTTACAGGCACAGTGCTGTTACTGTGCATGTATTCTATTGAGAGACTATTAATTCTCACAACACTGACTGAAAAACAGGTAGTGAGGCAAAAGTCTCACATCTTTCTACATACCACTCAGGAAATTATTGGTCAGTCAAGTGAGATCAAAGTGAGTTCAATCTAGCCCAGTCTAAAGTAGGAATGCATCGATACTTATACTGATAAGCCGCTGATACTGAAAAATTTGGTGGATTGGGTAGTACTGGTCCAATGATAGTCATTCATCCATTATCCTGGTTGGGCCTTTAATTTGATGTAATGACACTATTTACTTGCTGATTTTGGCCAAGAATATTTTAAATTTTAGTCATACGAGACTGTTCAGTAGTTATTTGAAGGATAAATAACAGTTGCATAACACCATTGGATAGGTTGTGTAATAAGTTAACTGAGGTTTAAGGGAGTAAGTGCCATTTTGCATCCTTACACTGGTATCGGTGAGTATCGAATATCAGCAAATACTGTATAGTCACATCGACATAGGTATCAGAACTGAAAAGCCTGGATTGGTGCATGCCTAAACACACTGGGACTCCTGCTTTGAGCTTTCACATACAAAGTTAACTTGTAAGCCCCATGCTGTTCCTTGTAAATGCGTTTGTCCCTGTGATTGACTTGAGCCCCCTCCCCTCTGATTTAACATAACAGCCCAGCAGATGACTGGTGTGATGACAGGGATGACGTTGACAATGACTAACTCCAGAGCCTTAGTCTTAGCCTCAGATTGGCCACAACACAAGAATGGTAGTACGTCAGCGCAGCAGCACCTCCTCCTCTGGTACAGTATGAGGTCCCAAAATCTCAGAGTGGATTTGTGAATTTGAGCTCGTTCAGAGAGGCTGGGGTGTGAACACTTGGAGGAGAGTGTTGTATTCCACTTCAGACTCGTGACCAAGTGTTATAGCAGCAGCTGGGACCTTATTTTTATATCGACTTTGTAGTGTTGTTGTTGTACAGTTTTCATAGGAAACTGTAGAAGAAATATTCATGTATAAAGCTATTTAGGAACTATTTTTCTTTTTTTTTCTGCAACAAGACTTGAGTTTTTCATTTATTTTTCTTTCTACTGAATTAAATTTCCACTGAGACATAACCATTATAATATTTTCTAATGTAAAACTGATAGCTGTGTTACCAATTAATTTATTGTTTAGAGCACTTTCAGTTTATAGTAATTCAAGAAATAAAATATGCTTGTTGTTAAAGAGGCCATATGTTTTTTTCTAGTACTGTAACAAACTATAGCATGAGAAGATACATTTTTGTAAACAGTAAATCTGATCTAAATCCGCTTAATAATAAAAAGAGGTCTATTGACTTTTTGTTCAAAATAGTAGAATTGATTATGGATTTGTCTTGGTTTTAGTGTTGAAAATGACTAAATAACATTTTAATCTGCAGGGAGGTGGGGGAAAAAAAATAATTTTCTGAACACTAAAGCCTCAAATGCAAAACAAAACAGGATTACTGAAACATGCATTAATCATTACAACTCTGCGTAAACTAATGATGAGGGAGCATTGTTATAACTATATGGCTCATAAAAGTTGATTTTGCATAATACGTCTCCTTTAATTGTACAGTAATATTCCTGTTTGTAACTGGACTCATTGCAGGGTGCACAAAACTCTCCTATGACAAACGTACTGGGCCTTAGTAATGGACACCACTGTCACATGTGTCCCTGAGCTGCAGCTCTGTCGGACCTGATCCACTCACTCCTCTTTTGGTCAACAGGAAATGACCACAGCATGAATCACTGAGCACAATACATCGTTCTTATTAAATAAAGCCGTGAGATGCATGTTTTTGACTGGACTATTCATTTCCATGTGAATGTCAACATATGTTTTCACACAGGCCATCATTTTACAGCTCGTATGTCAGAAGCCTGGAAAACGTCTGGTCTTCTATTTTGTGACATGCTCGGTGTGCATTATTCACAGTGCAATCAATGTCACACAGCAGATGACTTCTGCATGCCTTTATTGAACATATATTGCATCTACAACAATGAACTCCAAATGTATTTATTATTTAAATTACATATAATTCATTATTATCTATTATGTACCCAGGTTTGTTGAAAGAACATTTGTTTAAGGTGAGACACTGCAGGCAAAGCTTTTTTTTTTTTTTTTTTTTTTAGTTTGGTCTCTTAAACTACAAGCTTCCATGTGGAAACAACAGATTACTCTGCACTGAAAGATATTTTAACATTTAATTTAATCAACTTGTGTCCATGATGTTACATGGGACGTTCCAATCTTGCACTTAACACAATTTTGACAAAACATACTGAAGGATTTTTGATTGAAAACATAAATAAATAGCTGAAATCTTAATTTTTAGACAAACGTTCTTTCAAATCTAGTCTACTAAAATACTAAATAAGATATCCAAAATCCCCTTTGTATATTTTTGTATCTAAGATGTCAACAAAAAGACGCAAGAAATTTAAACCTTGCTCTTTTCATTTTTCTGTCTTTTACACACTAGATGCCTTATGTTTATATGAAAACATTACATGATGAAAAACTAATATTTGTTTGTACATTTATGTGAGTGAACTACAGGAGAAGCTTCAAAATGATATATCTAAATGTAAGATTTTTTTCCTATTCACCTGCAGTGTCTCATCTCAAAATTATGAAAATGCTGAAGTAAACATGAGCCGTATCACAGCACTGTGGAGCTTTACTATGGACAGCCAACAACACGATTTGATTTCTGAAAGACTGTTATTGGAAAGAGAATAGACTAAAACCATGTTATTTCAACTGTAAAAGCACCATCCTCTTTGAGGCGTGGGTATTATGTGTTTGACAAGGTATGACTCATCCTTTGATCATATATTAATGCTTTATTTCTAGGTCTGCCTTTCTTCTCTCTCCCCCCATCTCTCTCTCTCCCTCTTTCAACGATCTCCTCTTTGTGTGAATCAATCAATTTAAGTTTCAGTAATTCTTCATGTTTGCGATAATCATACGAAACAAGAGAGGGGGGGGGATAAAAGGCAGAGATTGACACCGCAGTGGTCAGGTCATCAGATTGTGACGCCCATAGGTGCTCTGTGATGTCACCGAGCAGACAGACAAAAGACATGACGCTGGACCCACTGGGAGCTCCAGCAATGGCAACCTGTCTTTTGACATCTCTTCAATCATTCACAATCTCAGCTGGTGAAAAGACAGTCTGCTCTTTGGGGAGAAGTTGATAATGTTTGCAGTAACAAGTCTTTTCAAAGGCAAATGTAAAATGAAAAACAGATCTGAAAAGAGCAGAGATCTGTGGAAACCCTTAAGACATTGTGATGGTGCTGTCCATTCCAGTCTAGTGCAGTCCAGTCTGGCTATGCTTCCATTGTAGGGAGTATTATGCCTCTGATGATATTGGCCAAGAAAACAAGGACTGAGCTGGCAGTGAGAGTCTTGGATACCACACAGGAATGGAATATCTCCAGCTTTAAGGGTGAAAGGACAACAACAATTGACATTTTTAGACTCCCATTCACTCTCACATGTGTTCGTGAGTCATTCATTTCTGCACAATTTTGGTGTAGTTTTCGTTTTTAACATCGCTCCGGATGACCAGTGACTTCAGCATAACAGTTTGCTATGATGTGCAGGTTTTGAGAAAATGGCTGTATTTGCTTATTGCACTCCTATGGAAATCAAATGGAGCTCTAAAAATCAGCTATAAGTTTTTGTAAGGATTAGAATAAAAATTGTGAATCCCTTCAGCCAAAAAGTGCTACTAAACATAAGATTCTCCCAATAAATAACTTAACAGACCCTTTGACTCTCATATCTGATCTTAAAAGTAATATTTTTAAAATTATGAGATGGACAGGCCTAGCTATATCTCTTACATCACAATTTCCTGTTACTGTCAGTTGGTCTCCATGCATCTGTTCCCATCTCATAACAACCATATGGTAAAAAGCAATGTTTTCTTGTTTTAGTTTGTCGCACAAAAAGGTTGCAAATGCCCTTTTGTAAACTCACAAGTGTGATACATTGTTCACTGCTCTTTTTCTGGCCTTTATTTCAAAATGCTGTTCATAGACAATATTTGAACATTTGGTTAAACTCCACTCCTCCTCATCAGATAGTTTGGCAAGCGAGAATCTGAAGTTTCAGGAACTCTCTCTCATTAGTTTCTTTTGTGTAATTTCTGGTGTTACATTTTACAGGGAGCCAGTGATGACAAAGACTTATTTAAGATTCCAGATTGTTTCATAATCACACTTGAACAAAGCGAAAATTAAAAGTCACATTTTCTCTCAACAAAAAACATTTTAAAGGTGCACATTAAGTTGGAGGGTCCACCACTTGTGACCATGGAGATGTTTCACCTTTGTGCATTTTCCACAGCATGGCATTCAGCTTCTCTATCTCCATGGAAATAAGCAGGTGACACCACTACTAGATCAAGGTCAGGTCAGACCTTTGGAGAGACAATCCTGCTCTCATGCATTTTTTCAAGGGAATTTCAAATTTGAATAAAACCATCTGATGCAAAGCTATCAGTGTGTTTTTGATTGTATGAGTGAGAATGAGTAGAATGAGTATCTTTTATCATGGTTTATCAGGTTTTATGAATTGTGCCGGTTATGTGACTGGCCTTGGTCCAGCAGGGGACTAAGGATGAAAATTAGCTTTGGCTACAATCCTGCATATTTACAAGTAAATGTTTTTCTTTTGCATCATCTTGTTAATAAATAAATACAAATACAAATACAAATATAAATACAAATACAAATCTTCACTGAAGCAAGCGGAAGGTGAAGGCGGCAAACCCGCTTCTAGAAAAGTCAGACATAGTGCACCTAAATATTTTTCTTTTCTCTTTCCTCTGCTGAGCTTATATCACAATAGATGCAGGTTTAAGCTTTGTTTCACCCCACCTGCTAAATTCATAATCTCTCAGTTAATTGTTTTAAAGTTGCACTGTGTAACCTTTGAGGGGAAGGCTTCAAAGAAACAACATCACTATGTAGGGGTGGCACAAGACATAATTTCTACAAGATGAGATGAGACAGGAGATTTGGTCCTGTTATCGTTCTATTTATTATTTATAATAAATACATTTTACAGTTCTGTTCACAATTGGAGCCTCATTCTAGCACCGCTTTCTAGACCCATGACTTCTCAAGAAATGTATCTCATCAGCACTTTAATCCCCTTTTGTCTCAAAATCTCATCTGTTCACAATCTTGTGTCAATTTTTGCCTTGTAAGATCTTGTGGCAAAAGCTCTTATCCCATCTCTATCAACATTGATGCAGCGCCTGGAGGTGTCTGAAAACCTCATAATGACTTTGATCAACCCTCAAATGAGCTCATGCCGTTACACCTTTGCTCTGAGAAAGCAGTGGGCACAGAAACTCCACACTTTTAATGAACAAGTTTTTAAATAAACTATAAGTAATGAGTACTTAAAGCTGAATACACAAAAACAATGAAACAAGAAGGAACTGAAACCAATTCTCCCCTCCACATGGTCTCATCCACAACCTCCACCAGAGGCTTTAAATATGGCCGACCTCTTTGCCTCCAGAGCGTGTGGAGTAACAGGTAAATGTGGGAATATGGACGTAACTGGAATTAATGAATAAAGTATATTTAAATGATAATTTACCTGAACTAACAAAACATAACCCAGGGTTGCATGGTAGGATATGGTAGGAGAAATGTGCATGTGTCAAATTAAAGTAATGCTGGTTTAATGGGACAAAGACCCATTCAAAATCACATTTACATTGTTAAGCGCACAAAATGTGCACAGTATTTACACATAAAGATTTTTTTTTGTTCATTATTTTATTTAACTTTTTTTTAATTTTTTTTATTTGTCTAATCTGATAAATGCAAAGCAGCTCATTTTGTGGAGTTTTCTTGCAGCCTGGTAGAGGTCAACAACTGGCACCAACATAAGTTTTTGTGCACTGGTAGATGTGTAGTGTAGTGCATTGATACAAAATATTGTAGTTTTTAATATTTTAACCCTTTAAATGCCATTTTTGTTTTGAATCAACCCTGATTTTGGTTGAAAATGGTAAAAAATGTAAAATGTATTTACAAAATGTGAAAGATTATTTGAGCTCTTCTATTACAGCCTGAGGAAGGTAAATAATTTGCAGCAACAGTAACTTTTGTGCATTGTTACTTGTTGTTTAATATCAAATACTCATGTTTATATTGCTGAGTGTAAAAAATGCACCATTGAAAACCATTCAAACTACATGGTCTGATGTGGTCAATGAGCAGAAAGTTTAAACATCCTCCAAAAAGCCACCACTTGATATTTGGATGAATGTGTACAAAAAGTCAAAAGAGCGCAAAATGCATCGAAGTATGCTAGAGGGTTAACTGTGGACCGAATAATATTTGTTTGAAATAAAGAATAAATAAAAAATATATATGTGTGATTGTTAATATAAGTGAAAGCCTTCATTAAGCCTTATCTGAGGAGTTGGGATAAGTGAGCACTGACCACCTGCTCTACGAGGCTCGCCACCTGCTGCAGTCTGTTCCTGTGATGTGAATGAGACAGGTACCAGTCAGCCTCTTTCACATCACAAGCACCACTCCTGGGCCCGCACTCACATTCAGATCTTTCAGAGAGAATAGGCTGTGCACAATGCAAAAGCAGCTGATTGTCCCAGGAGTGTCAGAGCTATTTGTGTCTGGGCAGCTAATATGGCTAACTACATGCAGCGTTGTGTGAAAGCTCTTGACAGGTTTTGTTTGGAGGCTGAGTCACCTCCCTGATTTTCCATCCAGGCCCTTGTTAGCGTGTTGAAGTGAAGCAAGAGGAAGAGGAGAGAGGACGACTACGTGACGGTCTCCTGACTCTTGACGCCACATGCAGCCATCTATCTCTGTGTGTGATTGGACGACGCTGCAGCCTACCTTTGACAGTGTGACCAATCTCCAACACTCATTAACCAGCCTGACATCTGTGGAGAATCACAATGAGTAGCTATGTTTGTTTACACCTGTTGCTATTTTTAAATTCTGCCCTTAGCTTTCTAAAGGCAATTGTTGGTCTTTTAGTCATGCACTGGTTAAAAATAGGACAATTTTCTTTTTACCACTGGAACAAGGCAAACATCCACATCCATCACTATATTAAATATTCCACTCAATGACATACACATATAAATGGCAAATGGTAATTTTTATATAGCGCATTTCCACCTTCTAGGCTCTCAAAGTGCTTAACATTAAGGAACCACTCACCCATTCACACATATTTTCAAACACCAGTGTACACAGACACTGGGGGTGAGGTGGGTTAAGTGTCTTGCCCAAGGACACAATGGCAGGATTCATCTGTGGGAGCTGAAATCTCACCACCAACCTGTGGGTCAGTGGATCTGACCACTCCACCATTGTTGTTTGAGAGTGGGATTTGAGCCAGCAACTAGAGGACAAACACTGAGCTACTGTCATAAGGAAAGGTGCAGCCACACAAATTATTGGATAGAGTATGCATACACAGATTCTGAAGAGGGGGGTATATGGTAGTTTCCTTACAGACCAATTTCATAATTATAATTGTTATGGAAGAGAAGAGCAGACTGCATTCTAAAAGCACAGGTTGGAGCTTCTGTACATCTTCAGAGAAGTCTGATCCAATGAAGCATAAGTTGAAGGATAGATTCCATGTGAGTATTGTTGTTGTGTACTTAAAACACTTAACTTGCCCTGACCCTAGTGTCTGCATACATTTTTGTATAAATGTGTATCAATGGCTGATTGCTCTGTTGATGTTAAAAAAAAAAAAAAAAAAAAAAAAAACTTTAAGTACCAGTGTCAGTGAATCAGATTGCACGTGCATGTGATCAAAGGAAAAATAGTACCTTTGCTACTGTTTTCAATAAAAGGACATGATGTGCAGCCAGCCAGTATCCCCCCACTCAGTATCCTTCAAATGAAAAAAGTCATCTGTATAATCTCTCTTCAAATCACTGTGTACTGTAGACAGATGACTGTATTAACTGTTTCAAAGGTAAACCTATATCTTTGGGGGAGGTTTGTACCAGGTTTCACAGCTCCCTCTCCTCTGTCTGGTTGAAGGATGTGTTTTGAAGCTATGGTCCAGCCACAGTGGGACAGTGACTCATCCTCCCTAAAGCCCCACTGACCTGGTTCATTCACTCAGCCCAACTAATCTACTCCCAATGCTCCAATTTATCTCTGCTCTTTAAATGGCCCGTATTACGCTATTTTCCAATCTATGTTACAACGCCGTTTCCTCATCAAAAACATCGAGTTGTGTTTTGTTTTATTCACACACGTTGAACACACATACCCTACATATTTAGGCTTGATGTGTGTTCTTCTCTCAAACAGAAAACACTCTGTTCCACCTTATGATGTCATGGGGTAATACAAGAAATGCTCCACTGTGTTTTTACACTCCATACACCTTCACTAGAATCATTTGGATAATTCAGCCCTGGACTTGCCACTTTTCTGAATTAAAGGTAAAAATTATCTTGAAAACTACCACTTCATGACATTACATGATGACACTGAACATTTAGAGCTTGGGAGATGTAGACAGACTAATAATTACTCAAATATGTGTGAATGAAACTAAACACAACTTTGGGTATGCTGATTAGGGAACATTCAAAGATGGCTTAAAGCTCATAAGAGTCCATTTTGCATAATATAGGACCTTTAATTGTGGTTTAACAGATTTTTATTCATGATGTGAAAGCTTCATTGCTGTTTTTACTGTTATAGGCCTACACGACCTCCCATAAAGTAGCCTACAATGTGAATAGGCTTGTGAAAAGTTAAGTCTTATTTAAGTCGCTTCATAAAATTTGGCTAATCTTTTCAAACAGATTTTTCCTCCATACAAGGCTTTAGTCAGCACTCACATCTGAGCACGTGGAGTCGACACAATTAGCGCATAATAATTTACTCCAGTATAATTCTGGGCTTCCTGTAGCTCTAATCAGACGAGCTGTTACTCATTTGAATAGCCTAATAGTCTATTTTCTTTCATAAATAGGATTCAAAAAGAACAATAGGTGAACTGTGCTCTTTTTCCCCCCAAACACGTTAGAAATTACTGGCAGGTTTTGGAGACAAATGTTTCTTTTTATGAGGACGAGTTCTGGTTTAATGTCGTCTCTTCCAGAAAACTGCGTGGGACTCCAGTGTGGGACCATAGTCTCTGGCTGAGACAGAGCATGACACCACTCAGAACTATGTGTCACATTAGACTACGCTTTTGGGCCCACTACCTAAACATACCTCGCAAATAGATTGGCTCCTGATTGTTTCAGGTGAGTTTGGGTTAGAGGTATGGATTCATCGCATCTTGTTCGTTGTTTCAGTAGTGTAGCGTACCATGTCCTTGCTATCGTTAATCAATTAAGTAAATAATTCGTTAGCACACGCTTCAATACATCGTGTAGTGGTAGTTCCCTGTATAAAGAAACCACAGCTCTTTAGCGCAGCCTAGTGGTAAATTCGTTCACAACCATAAACATTGTTAATGGCCTTTTTAAACGCTGTTTATTAAACAGCCATTCCCGTTAAGAATAAATGTCTTTGTTTCCCTTTTTCTTTTCATATTGGGACTCTGAAAATTCACAAATAAATAGTCTGACTGTGATTAATAGATATAAGGCATAGGCCTACATACAGATATAGGCATCACAGCAACTTAATACTTCAGACTGAGCCGTGTAAGAACAAGCATAACTCGGTCACTAGATGGCAGCAGCGCACTGGTAATGTACAGTCTATGGAAGCCTAATACCACACAGTATGGGCAGGACCCAGGTTGTCCATTTCGTGGATCTCATTATTTTTCACGTAGGCTGTCATAAATGATATGCACAAATGTTCTCATCTATTTTATTTTTTTAACTTGTGACCCAGGACGTCGTGTGGCCTTGATCCTTTATGCATAACCTATAAACATGGCCTATTCAAAAGAACATTGTTAACAACATTGCGAGCTATTACACTTCTCTATGCTATAATAAAAGTATTGCCACACTGAATCAAGTGGTGTTGAGCACTTGGGAGGTCGAGTCTGTGAGGAAGAGTTTATGGTCTGCAGTTTACACAGAGTTATATGAAATGAGTTGGGTGCTCCTGTGACTGATTTAAGGGAAACCTCAATGTTTCACATGACTCCTTTGATCATACAGACATCATGTGCCTTTGGAGATTTACAGCACGTGTACAAGTCTGTGGTTCACTGCACAAATCTGTAATGTCTATATTTTGACACACTCAGGGTAAAACTGAACAAAATACACATGTAGTAATCCAGGTTTGAAAATCTTGTTTTATTGTAAGTATTGCATCTTCAACTTACACAGCTAATCACCATCATCACCAGAGTGCATGTTTACAGAGAATGGCCACAGGTTTTGGACAGCAGGAGGACTCCCTTTGGGTTTGAGTAACTTGACCCCGGCATAAGGGCGGTCACTAACCCACTAACCAGAGCACTCGTCTAATCCTAGACACAGAGGTAAAGTATCACTTTGTGACCAGCTCATGGAGATATGCCAAGTTTTTGGAGTTCGCAGCAAAGCCCAAAACCATCGTCAGACCGCGTGACTGACGTGATGGACCAGACTGCGCTGCAGTGTGGAGATTCAGTCAACAAATAAAACCTGCATAGAGCAGTGCAAACTCCTCAGTGGTTAGATAATGGCTGAGTAATTGTGCAGCCGACAGCTCTTCTGACTTTGGTGTACTCTGGTACATGGAGCCCACACACTGCCAGTTTTACCCGTTTTGAAAAAAATAACAACACTGTTTCCATGACAGATAACAGTGTCTGAAAGTCTATCACCTGTACAATTTTTGGAAAAGCATCGGTTCAGCGTCACAGCGGTCTGACTCAAGCCTGGGCAAGGTGAGATGTAAATTTAACATAGTGGGACCTTTATCTTGTCAACAGTGCAGGTTTCCCAAAATACAAAGAAATGAATAAAGAATAGATGAAAGGTAATAATAACTTAAAGGGGCAGAGTTAATGTAAACTGTCCCCGGAAAAAGAGAAAAGAGGACACTGAGGTGTTTGAGGTTGTTTTGGCATTTCTGTTTTTTTTTTTTTATTGGAGCACCAAAATGGTGACATTCGGACTCTGCCATGTCGTAATAACCTCAACAGAGCTCGGTAGGAGCTTTCAAATTAGAACACCTAAAATATTAATATGTCTTTCTTTACTAATTTGTTCTTTATAGTTTAAATCCTCAGTCCGAGGCATTAAAAGGTAAGACACACTTTGTCAACTGAAACACAAGTCTAATAGAGACTACAGTCCTCCTAATAGAGGACAGTGGAGCTTTAGACCCCTGTAATTGTTTAGTAGCTGGCTCAATATTTGCCATTAAAGTCTATGGGTCAGCCCCATTCTCCAGGAGACCCCTGAGCCCCTGAGACAAATTACACTATGCATTTCCTTGTACCTGCTTTAAGAGAAACTGTTATAGGACTTTTACATGTTTGTAGCTTTGCATGTGTCGTAGGGGCACAACTGAGGGGTTAGTCCTGAACAAGGCTGGTGACTCTAACTAGGCGAGGCTCAGCACTAGGAGCAGCTTAGGGGCCAATTACATTTCAAGTGTCCATTGAATAAAACATCAGAAATAATGAAAAAACATGGCTACATTTTTGCCCTCCCCACAAAAACAATAAAATATACATTTCTTAAAATAAGGAATGAGGAATATGCATTCAAAGGGGTAAATAAGACAGACCCAAAATAAGTTAACTCATTTTCTCATGTGTTTTTTTTTTGAGGGATGAAAAATAAATATTAGGGGTGTAATTCTTGCACACGTGGGGCAGTGAAGGACTGCAGCGCCACTCTTTATAATGCCAGTGGAGGGTGAGTGTTTGGTCGGCACAGCCGCAGCACCACACACCTGTTTGTTCTGCACCTCAGTCTCCTGCACTGAGCACTGACCCCTATGAAGGCCTTACACCACCATTACCCCATTCAATCTCACAAACAAAGTCCCATAAATACAAGCCACACAGTCTCTTCCAGCTCAAGTCCTTCTGGTCAAGTCACTTTCAGCAAGAAATTCTTCTTGGGGCAACAACACAATGAATAACTTTTGAATGTTTCGATCAAGAGCAAAATAATAGTGTCCATGCCACTTTGAAGATAAAATTTTCCAAAATGTAATTTAAAATGCACAATAAACACAGGGCAAACAGCAACAGAGGCAATAGATCTATCTGTGAGCTCTAACATTTTTAAAACCCATTTTTGTTAAAATTTTTGATGCTATTTGTATGTACAAAAACAAGAAATTTAGCTTTTTGGACGGTCACGTCTTCAAGGGAAAATGCACATGAGGAGTTGAAACTGACAAAAAGACGAGTTATTGCTTATTACTGCTGGAAAGAGGATGGACATTTATTCCAAAGTCTGTTGTTTGATTGTTGCTGTTTTGTTTTTAAACTTTTAAACTTTATCGCTTTGTGCTGTTTCTACTGACAGCTCTAAAGTAGGCAAGTGCAGGGTTGCTTGTTGTAGCTGCTTGTAGAGGGGAAAGGGAACCAAACAAAAACACACACACATTACAGTTTCCAGCCATTGAAAAACGCACTGAGCCCCACATTCAACAGGAGAGCTCCCTCCTTCCTCTGCTTTTGTGGTGGTTTTCCTCAGGGCCAGACTGGAACAATCACTGCATACTCGCTGTTGGCTTTGAAAGCTTGATGGTAGATCTGAGTTTTCCCATTGGTCTGTTTGACAATAGCACCAATAAGTGTCCAAGCTTCTGCAGTGTTGAGCAGAGGAGAAAACATACGACGGGCTGTAGGGGAATGTGTTGAGATGGCATGTTGTTGAGCCAGTGTAACAGTGACCCCTCAAATCCTCATGCACACACACACACACACACACACACAAACAACTGAAACACACAATACTCTCTCCTATGACGTGAATTTAAGTGCATTTTGGATCCAATCAGGGGGTACACATAAAATAAAGGAAACATCATTCATTGCAGTAGTGTGGGTTTAAAAATCATCACTTCATATCAATCATGTGTCTGCTCTCCCTTTAAAGAAGTTTAAAATCAATTGGCAGCCTCACATGGACATCAGGACTAAAGCTAGGAGTGGGAGGGAGAGGGTAGCGCCATTAGCTTAGCCATGTCTTCCAGGGAGAGGTTGACACAGGTACGGCAGGAGAAAACGTGAGGGTGTGTGTTGGCAGAGGGGAGGAGGGGCAGACTCTAGGAGGAAAAGGCAAGTTTGACACTGCAGGAGGAGTAGCCCTCGTCACTGGCCATGCTCTGCAGGCTGCTGTGGTCGTCCAAGTCGCTGGTGCTGGCCGTGCTCACACTGTCCAGCTCTCCATGGGAGAACTCCGTGCTTTCTACGTCCACCTCAATCTCCTCTGTGAACACAAACAGAGGCAAGTCAGGCATTCGCCTAAACAGGCATGACAACTTTAATAACAATTTAGGTGTCCGGTACCAATAAACCAGGGCTTAACTTCAATAATTCTGAACTAATCCCTAATTAAAGACTAAAACAACTAAAACAAGCAAATCAGGATAAGTACCATCAAAAGAAGCCTGTAAACCTCTTGTATGTATAGAATAAGCTGTATACAATTGTAATAAACTGAATCACGTCGGTGTGTGTTAGTAAAGGTTACTGAAGTGTCATTCTGCAGACCAGAACAATTCCCTCTTTTGTCCAGAGCTCAGCAGCAGTGGGCTCACCTTGGTCGGAGTCGGAGCGGTCAGAGCAGAGGGTGGAGCCCACACTGTCCATGCGTATCCGCTCACTCTCCACTGGGCTGGGGGCGCTGACTCCGCCCCTCAGCAGCTCCAACTGGCGCTGGAGGTGCCTCTGCTCACGCTCCAGGGACTCCAGCTGATACTGGCTCTTCCTGTCCGCCTCTTCAAGTTTCTGTTTAGAGAAAATAATAAGTTTATAAAAGTCACAATTCACCAATGACCCTCTGTGCTGTGCCCTACCTGCAGTGTTTACCATGTCTTTATACGTTTACATTTGACCGTATTGAAGGCTGTTAACAGTAGACAGCACTTCTGGGGTGCTCTGGCTGTAATCTTGTAGCCTGATGTCAATGCTGCTGACAGTGACAACCCTGACTCCAACAAAAAGACTAAAATAATGGCTGCCAATTGTAAGCCAAGTTGAGAGCAGCAGCGTTGAACCAGTCACAATACTATATGAGTTATCTGGCCTCTTGTGAATGCCTAGTATAGACAACTAATTTCTTTTCCAGAGGCCTATAGTTATGTTAATGGTCACCTGAGTGCTCTGATCAATACAAAGCAAACAGATAGATCAGTAAACTTCATCTGTAAGCTAAAGGGACTCATCCATCCACTTGTACATATTTATTATACAGGCCAGCCACACACTGCCAACAGAATAGTTTTGATTGTCTAATGTTAATCTAATAAACACCTTACCATGCTTATATAATCACTGGGTGATATGTCAAAACGTTAATATCAAAATTTTCCTGAGCCTTGATTACCATTTCTATTTTATGCACACAGGTTGCTTTTCTTACGAGAGATCACATTTTACTGTGATTGGTTAAAGATCTACCTGTCATTCACTCAGGCTGACCAATAAGAGGAGTGGGTGCGGTCAAGTGTAAAGCAGGGTGTCATAGGAATGAGATCACAATTCATGTTTTATTTCCATAACACCCAGCCCTACCAATCGTTATCCATGCACTTTTTTTTTTTTTTTGCTATTGAATGTTCACATGATGCTTAAAACTGCAGAGCCGATCTTTCAGCTTGCCTCCATCATGTTTTGGCTAATAATAAGTAGTAGTTCTTTAGTTATTGTATATATGTATACATTTTAGTATTGTAACGATACTAAAATTTTAAACAATACTAAGGACTTGATACTCAATATCAATTCCAATGCCACAATGTTAAATTTGGTTTAGACAGTAGAATGTAATGTTCAATATTAAAACTTACTATTATAATATTCTATGTGGTCTTATATTTATACTAGTTCTGATACAGTTCATGATCGTTCTAAAGCTATTCAGTTGATACCTGCTGAACTGAGTATTTAGTTTCGATACCAGTTTTAGTATTGATTAGCATCTGATTTTTGATACTTTTGCCAACCCTAGTTAATTTTGGCCATAGTTACCTTAATATGTGCTTTGGCTTTGTTAAGCAGGCCCAGAGTGGTGTGGCGGTTGCAGTCTGGTCCTAGTGGAATCAGGGCCTTCAACTTCTCCAGACACAGCCTCAGGTGAGCTCGTCTGCAAAGAACAAAACCATAATCTGTTGGACTTTGTGTAGTAAGGTGCGGCTATAGACAGAACTAAACTAAAGTACAGTGCAGCGCTGTGTTCATCATGTTTTTCTAACGCTTTCGTTTTTGAGAAAAGGTCATGGCCAAAACCTGTTCTATCATACCACACCCTCATTATCAAATACAGTCAATAGGAACAACCAGACAACAACTCCCTTTTGACAATAGGGGAATCAGAAGAGTAGCCATTCAAGTTTACTCTGTTTTTAAAACCTCAGTCACTGAAACGTGTCAAGATCAAGTTGATATCCCCTACAAAAACAAAATTTTGACAACAAGAAAAGCTGGTATACTGGTAACCAACAAAAATGATTTACACCACACAAACATTTAAGTGTTGTTGAATGTACTAGGGCAGTATTAATCTAATACGAACTGAGTCCAGTCATTTCAAATTATCAGTGATATGCTTGGACCTTTTTAATTGCTCTGGCAGTAAAAGCAGAGTTCAGATCTTACACTTAAAAGGAATAATTCTGACAATTTTTTGCATTTGTCAGTCTCATTTATTTTAAGGCCGGGAAACCCTCAGGGTCCCTCACGATTTGAAACAATACCCAGCTCATAATACCCCGTTACTGTGATAAATGCAATGATCCATACATTGTGCATGATGCTCTGTGATCTATTGCTGTTTTTAAGAAATAAATACATTTTAGCAATAATATTTCTCTGTAAAACCACCTCAAAGTTAACATGAAATACATCTATTTCAATAATTCCAGACAGTGAATATGTCGAGTGTACTAAATAAGTAACAAAACTGAAGTGTGGTCACCAAAAAAATTCTAAAATATACAAAAAAGTGCATGATAATGATAGTGTATCACCAAATTTTTCAACATTCCAATATTTTTCCACACTCCTAGTTTACTGTCATGGAATTAAATTTGTAAGCCATATTTATGATAAAATAATGATTGAAGAATACAAGGTAAATACATTGTGATTAATTTTGTTTGCCAGATTGCCCAGCCCTACTTGAAACACAACCACACATATAGGACCTGCACTGACTTCATGTTGTGTGATACTAAATCCTCCTGTCTGGGATCCCTTTACCTTCTCAAAAATTGCCCAAGAGCTGAGGAGGTATAACAGTGCAGGCGGTAGTGGTGGTGGGGAGGCAAAAGGGGGGCGAGTGTAATGGCATTTCCTGGACCTTGGCTAGGTGCATGCTCTCCATCATCCTGACAGTTCCTTATTCAGTGACAGTGGACGGTCAGGGTGTACTATCTATCCTGCTAATGGCCAGAGTTGAGAGGTAAAGAGAGATAATTGAGGCTATAACATAATCAGTGCTCCATTAGCAAGAGCTGCCCTTTCAGTCCAGCCTAAAGGGAACATGGGAGAGGTGCGCAGTGGTGGGGTTTGTGCGTAACCCCAGCAACGATGGGGGCAAGTGCAGTAGGTAAAAAGAGGAGAGAGGTAGAGAAATGAGACGCCTTAATAGAGACTGGACAGCTGTCTGCTCTGCTGTGACAAGTAGAGAGACGATGCCTATCTGAGTCTATGGATGTAGGTAGGTCAGATTGTGATAAGAGGCCAATATGAGTATTATGTATGCTCTAAAGAAGAAATGTTAACAACTCTGCCACCATTAAATAGTATAGTAATAATGTTTGGGGATGGGCAGTGTATTGGTGTCCCAGTAATGATTATTGGTCCCATATTGAAAATGATAATATTTGGCACTAATATCTTTTCTGGAATTCCCCAATCTCTGTGTGCCCAGTCACAGTTTGTATATCCTCAGTACATAAGAATTGTCTTTTAGAAATTCTTCAAAATGGAAAAAGAATAAGCCTAAAATATATGGTTTGTGTCATGTCTGTTTAACCTGTCCCCAACATAGCTCCCTCTGGGCTATCATTCACCTGTCAGCCAATGAGGGGGCATGCCATTGGGAAATGTCATGGACTAGGCTAGCTAAGAGAAGGACCATAAGACACCCCTTTTCAAAAATATATGAATAACTGTATTTTAACAGTTATTAAGTCTTAACCGGGCCCACTTGCTGCAAGTTAAGCATTTACCCCTTAACTAGACCAACCAGATCAAGTCTAGGATCGCCTCACACTTTTTCAAATGATACAAATGTATTTGTAGTACCTGTCTTAAAAACATTATAAACTGCATTACAAACTGCCTTCAATGGTGAAGCTATTTATCTTTTTTTATAGTTGTTTATCTAATTATCTTTGCTGATGACTCAAAGGCCAAACCAGGATACACTAAGTTTGAACAGGCGTAAATAACTGTGGGTCTCTTCTTTTTACTGACAATCTCTTGCCAAACATCCTTAGATAACACTCCCAAACACTGAGCTGGTCTGCTGGACATTTTCCCGAGGTGAGACGTGGTGTGGGACTGCACTGGCACACGGCTCCAGCCCAAATACCTCATTATAGTCTTTTATTAGTGAGTGTGTGGAGTCATCGCTGATTCATCGCTTCATTTCAAAACCAATGTGAAAACCAGAAACACTCTCCTGCCTGATTTGTGAGTTATTTTCCAGTGTGTGTGATTCACAGGCTACAGGTTCTGGCTGTTTCCTGCCTGTTATTGAGATGGACCATTTGTCCTAATCTCCACAGTTACATGACAAGCTCTTCTCTGGTACACGCTGCAGACTACAGGCAAACAGTCTGCCATTGCAGTAACAAGGACACCAAATATCTTCTTCGGTTGCAAAATGTGTCCATGCAGCATTTTTTGAGTTGCTTACACAACAGTTATTACCACTCAGATATCTTTAGGCAAAGTAACTGCATTTAATATTGATCTTCAAGGTAAACACTGTATCCTTATTGTGTCAAAGGTGGTCAGCTAATCCGTAAAAGGGCTTGTCTATCACATGGACCCTCAGGCAAAGATCTTAAGCCCTCTGCAGATTACAATATGTGGGGCCACCTTCTAACTCCGCCCAATTTTGAGCACAAACGATCACCTGAGCAGATCAATACACCAGTTACACAACTTCAGCTGCTCAAGCTAAGGCTGCAGGATAAATTTATACAAAGGAAGTGACATCACAGGATCTGCTACGAATTTAAGCTGTTCGAGGTTCGACTTTGAGTAGAACAAATTAATGATGGCAGGATATTATGTGTTATTCACGACTTCAGAGAGAGAATGATAAAAAGGACACTTCCTCCACTTTCCATGATAATGAATGGCCGAGCTCAATGAGTATCTCCATCTGTGATGGATTACGTAACACGTGGCCATTTGCTACCACCAGGACCTGTGCTCCAAACTGTCACGCACAGCATGGATTCAGAGAGAGATTCTGATCTAGAGCTGATTCCACATAGGGAAAAAAATCATTAATACAGTGTTCAATATAATTCAGGATAAAGGAGTTTGTCAGACCAATCAAACACATCAGAGATCAGATCTTTTAAGACACAGATCTGATGAGGAGACATGAGGTGTAATGTCGTCTTGTTGTGAATGTCAGAGTTGGAAAAAGAGTGTACAGTGGGAGTGTCATAGCCCTGCATGTGTTTGCTCTGTGGTGTGTGCTGGTGCAGATGGGCCACAGGCGGGAGACTATGCCTCTTGGCTCTGACATGTGAGTGAGCAGCCAGCCTGCCCCGGGTCAGTGCTCCACACCTTTACCCCTGTCCACCCTCTCCCTCTGGGCTCCCCGCGACATACACCACCGCCTTTTGGTGCTGTTTACTCTCTGCTATGACGAATACAAAGGAGGCACTTTTAAAGCTACATATTTGTACGTATGATTATGATTATGGAGATTCCCCTGGCATAATACCATTTGGGGGTCTCTTGTACCTGTCAAAGCAACAGCCCACCAAAATCATGAATAGTCTTTCATATTTCACAAATGTGCTTGCCTCTATCTGCCTCCTCTGCATCAGACTGCCTCCACTCTAACTCAAGTGGAGTCCTTTTTAAGCAGCACTTTGAAGCCTTTGCCTGTCAGTGCTGGAGAGCTGCCCACCTCAGCTTTCCCTGATCCTACGCTCTTCATATGAACACCACTCCTAATGCCCTTTCTCCATTCACATGTGTACACAGGTGACGTTTATTAATTTTTAACCCATTTTCAAAAGAGCGATTTACGCAGTGGGTCTGAACGATTTGGGCAAAACATCTAATGGTGATTTTTCTGACATTATGATCAAATCTGTGATTACATTTCAATAGATGGATTCTGTTCAAAGTGCACATTTTTAACATTAAATAGCCAGATGCATTAACCGTACTGAGAAGATTGAAATGTGAACTGCTGAACTACCACGACTATATGCTTTTCAGAACATAAGGGCAAGGGACTAAACTACAGAGTTAGCAGGTTTTTAGATAATAAATGGAATTGCCAATCTCTATTTAAGTAAAGGTAAAAGGTAGCTGCTAAATGGAAAACTACCACTACATGACATCACAGGGTGGAACAGACTAATAATAAAGGATCAAGCAAACATGTGTGAATGCAACAAAACACATCTACAGGTATGGTTTTGATGACATAACAACATTATAACATGGTTTAAAGCTCACAAGAATTCATTTTGTTTAATATAGGAACTTTAAGTAATTGTTGTCTTTGTGGTTAACTAACTGTGACCATTTGATTAGATTGCAATGAATCTTACAGCCTTATATCACAGGTGCCAATCTTGGTTTGGAAACGAGTAATTTTACAGTTAAGAAATAGTATCAAAATGGTACAGAACTGGGCATTGGAAGAAGAATATTAGCAAAAATGCATATTAAGTTTAGTGGCCTTTTGTGTGAAATAAGTGGAGGGATATAAAAGAGCACCTGGAATTGTGAGTGGTAACTGTATTTTTAACTCTATTCAGAAAACCAAAGCATCTGAAAACAACAGTGACAAAGCCAAGCATAATTTTCCATTGCATTTCCCCTGGAAGCTTCACTGTTAAGACACAGCACGGTCGATGGGGGTTGAAAAAGCAGGAAGAAAAAAAAATGGCTGCCCTAGATTCCAAACTTGTGTGAATGCGTTAAATAATAGATAAGTTCTCAAGCTATCCAAGATGTCTAACATAATTACTGGACGTGCTCTTAAAGGGGGAAGAGGTCAGATTTCAGGCCAGATACCAGTCAATACACTACAGTTTCCAGCCAATTCGCCCGCTCTCTCGTAAACCATTTAACATACTCCCAATATGACCTACTTCTAACGCATGCAACGGGAGAGAGGAAATCTGACCCTTCACCTAGTTATTATACTAATTACACTTTACTAATGGTATCAGCAGAGAATAGACACAAATGCACATGAAATCATAATACATCTTTCACAATAAGTAGAGATGACTTAAGAATAGCCTTTGTATCTATATTGTTTTTCAAATGTTTACGAAGAATATAAAAAATTGTCAGGATCATACTTCTTTATCTAACAATCAAAATGTCCTAATCCACATCTATAAAATGCCTTATTAATTAAAAGTAAATTATGGCAGCTATGTGGAGGTTGATGATCTGAAAACCTGGCTAGATATTTGGGGGATTATTTTTCCCTAAATTGTTCCAAATGTTGTGTTAAAAATAGCAAAAGTGGCTTGTTGCTTAGAGGGTCCAGCATTTTATTTTTCCAACTCCCACGCTGCACATACTGAGAGAACATGTGGCACATTGATCCATACTCCGCAGATGGCCACATACAATATAGATGGAGAAGGCGAGGCTTAAAGCACATGACAACCCTTTACATTCATATACTTCCACCAGAGAGACCACCATTTTGATCTACTATATATATATATATACATATATATACATACATACATACATACATACATACATACATACATACATACATACATACATACATACATACATACATACATACATACATACATATACATACATACATATATATATATATATATATATATATATATATATATATATATATATATATATATATATATATATATATATATATATATATATGGCGGGTTGGATTAGTATTTTTAATCTCAGTTATGAAGCTATCAAAATGAACTTTGTTATTTTATTGCATCATCAGTTGCCCAGAAGCAGCACTATAAAGACACCCATACCCCAAATACTAGTAATATTGGTTTTGCAATATCTGTTTTCTAATGGGCAGGTATTCTCTTTATTTTTAATATTCAGTAGAGACTGGACCTTTCAGACTCATCCAATGTGCTGGTCAATCAATCAATTTAATTGTATTTGCAGAGTGCTCTACAATTGACAGTGTGCTCTCTATAAGTGCAGTACTGAAAACATAACACACAGGGCTGTCAACAAAATCAATGCCAGATACAGAACAATGCTAAACTAGTACAGAAAGGTATTAGTTACTCATTAGAAAAGAAAGAAATATATTTGAATAAAACACCACATAAATAGGACAGTGATAGGACAGGAAAGGGAAATACTAAATTAGAGTTATGATCAAAAATACAAAGCGTTAGGAGACGGTCTATCTGAAATACAGTTTGTTCACACACAGAAAGAGGCACATGACCAAATACAGGGTTTTAACAGAGGGAAGTCACTACGGCACAGGTCACACCACAGCTACAAGAGTCAACGTGCTGCTTTTGTAGTTGTCTCAGTTTAGTTTAAAGCTATACTGATCATGATGACAGTAATCAGATGAGATTTTTGTAAATCCAAAATATCCAGAAACGTGCCTTTGAATGTATTACTAGAAAGCTCAGAATCTGACAAACGCGAATGAACTGTGAAATTACAGACTCAAGTGCAATCAGCTCTTTTTGCAGCATTTACAAAATTCCTGATGGTGGGTAATTAATCACATTTTATTCAAGACTGAAGTTGTATTATGTCTAATTGCCAAAGATCAGCTTGAGTCTTTTTAATTGTTAGGTATATGGCCAGTCCTTTGTCCTTTGCTTGTGGTTTAGAACAGGATTCAGACTAGAAATTTGACTATTTTTGTGTTTAATTGCAATATTGTTTATATAAAAAAAAATACAAAAGCCATTTATATTTGTTTTAATAAGACAAAAAAAAAGCAAAAATTTTGATTTATCAATACTTTTTACTGTATCAGCTATCGACCTGTTTGGTTTTGGTCGATATGCTGTCTAAAAAATCTACAGAAAGTTTACCAATCCACAGAAAGTATTAAAGTTAATATAAGGATAATACAAGACTACACAGTTCTCTTATGGTTTTGTGGTAAAATAAAAAGGGCTGTGAATGAGTTTGTAGTCAATTTAAATAACATCATCTGGAGAAAATGATCAAAATCTGTACTATATATCAGCCCAAAATCGGCAGAGCTTAACATCTAAACATCGGATGTGAAAAAACCCATACTGGTTGATCTCTAGTTTTCATAGCTTCAAAACTACAGTTGCAATAATAATAATGTATATATTTGCCACATCTATTACTGCTGCTACAAACTGTATGTAAAAAGTATTATGAAAATTTTGAACACAAAGTCATCAGTATCAATCACTAATATCGACAGCAGCAGCTCATTGAGACCTGTGTGATAAGGTCGTGTTTGGTCCTGGGCTGAGGCAGCAGTTTGTCCATCACGTTCCTCAATGTGTAGACTCTCTCACTTGCACTCTCAGAAGATTAGAGCGATATGTGGCCTCCAGCAAAAGGAGGCCCTGCTTTTCTGATGCTTCCCTCATCTCTTTTATGAAACGCCGACAGATGGGAGAGATGCCGAGTCGGAGCGAGATATGGCGCTTATAAAGAGAGCGAGGGTGAAGGAGGTTGGTGTTCTCTCTCTCTCTCTCTCCCTGTGACTGTAATCTGCCCAGAAACGACTCAACGCACATGACACTACAGGACTTCCACTGGGTATAGGATCCACAAATAACTATTGTGTTTGTTGTACTGAGGAAGGAAAGTGCATTTAGTTGAAGTGTGGCTTTATAGCATTATGAAGCTAATTTTGAACTTAGGAACAACTCATCCAAGTATTTTGCGATTTATTTTTAATCAATAGTTCCTTTCCATCTGGAAAAATACTGTGAAGATGAATGGTAAAAATGCGGAAAAACAGAAATGTACCATTAATAGCTTTTAATTTATGGGTTTATTCATATAAGATAAATACATGGATGTTGTTACTGATTATGGACAATTATGTATATTTATACATTTTGTCTTGCAATAGTGAACTGACTGAAATAATTATTGGTGCACAAATTGTTCAGCCACCCTACTAACAAACAAAGCTAGCTGGACTAGTTAACTCCCCGAGCTTCCCTGGTTTTGTCATCGCTCCAAACTCATTCAAATACCCAAACTATTTTTGGCCCATCTCCCTACTTTCGAACTCCTCCACTGATAGTGGCAGCCAATAGTTACTTTCAACTAAATCATCAGGCAAATAATAGGAATTCTCTCTCCCACGCACTACTCTGCCACCGAAACTCAACAATTATAACTTGGGATTCCATGGGAACTATACCGGATGATGACCCACATTCGGTCGGATGGCAGCGAACAGAAGAAATACAGAAGATGGCTGCTGCTGCTGTGTGTGTGCGGGTGGGAGGGAATCTGACTTTGATATTTCTGAATGTTCATGCAGTAGTTGTGACCTCAATCCCAAAAATGAGATTCTCAGAAAATGAGATTTAAACACAGAGGGGGGGTTTGCTGAAAAAACACATGGATTCAGAGCTTGGACCAGATTGCAGAACAGGGCCAATAAAATGGAAACGCCAGCTTAAAAGAATCAATTATGGTCCTGACTGCCGTCTACTTTAACCAGTGAGTGGTGCATAAAGTGTTGATTACAGTGTGTTTTGCTGTCAGCCTGTAAAGTCATTTGAATGTACAAGAACATAACAGAATTTTATAGGGCGAGATGAACGCAGTGATGTGGCTTATACTCTCACGTGCGCGCATATTCCAGTGTGCGCACGTGATGGGGACTCCGCCGGGAGAGAGAGCGCAGAGCATAGGAGAGAGAGAGGGGAGAGGAGAGGGGGGTTGTGCCTCTGTAGTGCAGCGGGGCCGACCAGAGACTCAGGGGCTGAAACCATCACTAACGCACGGATTAGTCCACACGTGCACACTGCCTTTTAATCTGCCTGCCTCGCACAGGCCGCAGAAACAAGGCAAAAGACAAAGACTTCAAGGATTGAACAGCCCATAATACTTTATGCCATAATGTACTTAATACATGCAGCTGCACCATGTAGAAAATAGTAGGAAATGGTGGTATCAGTGTATCAGTTAAAATAAAAAAAATATGTGCTGTTTGTAATATGTTCTTAAAATTTCTCCTAAATGTATCATTGTGCATCTTAAAATTAAATCAGAACATATGTCTTTACAAGTTGCAAGTTTTATACAACATTCACAAATTCCATATTCACTCCATTCTCTATGAGCAAAAGGTTTTAGATGCAAGTTTATAACTTACTATCAAGTTATCTATCTAGTATTAATTGGATTATTTTTTTAAATATGGAAGTTCAATCACATTTAGAAGTTATGCTTCCAAGTCAGAAGGTAAGGGATAGGGAACTCTGCATCTTTAGCTGTCTTCTCTGATTGGTCAGTATCAAAGCTTTATGATTGGTCAAAAGGAGGTGGTGCTTTCCCCTCTTCCCCAGATGTACAGACTAAAAATAGACATTATAGTCTGATTGAGTCTAATTGAGTATTATGTCTTCCACAAATATCCTATTTCCACACTTTCTATCTTTGTCACCGACTTTCTCCTTATGGCACAGATTAACAAAGCCGTGCTCTTAACAAAGCACGCTGCACCAGGAACAGGCAAGGGAAGCCACCACAAACATTTAAAGGAGATTCAGTATCTCAGGTTACCCTACGGTTTGTATAATTTTAGTAATCGTAAAGGTCACTTTAGCCTTACAGGAGCATTATGGGGAAAATGCACCAAATCCTATTACACACTGGGTGACAGTGGGAAGGATACGCTCTTAAACAGATAGCTCAGGGTTAGAACCTTCCGCTTTGACTGACAAGAACATGCTGACTAAGCTCATTCACCTGTCTGGCCCTCCTCTATTTGGTAACAGTGTCCCTTGATAAGGACCTACATTATGGCAAGTATTCCATCCAAGGGTAGTTACCAAATGAAGGCTCATTTTAGTTTTGTCTTGAAGTTAAGTGCCTGAAGGAAAAGGCGTAGAAATGTTAAATGAGGACAATGAGCTCCAAAAGTTACAGCTGACAAACCCAGCAGAAGGTGATTGAAGTGAAATCAATGAAACTCTCTCTCCATTGGCTAAGAACTACAGGCAGGACATGACAGAAAAATCCACTATTCTAGCTCTTCTGAATAAGGACTATATAGACTCTTGTGGCTACCTGGAATCGTGTCAAGGAAACTATTTAATTACATTTCACAGTGCAGTCCTCTGTCAGTGAAGGTGACAGGTTGGTGGAGAGTAACATCTGCTGTTACTGCTCTGAAGGGGGCACTGGTGAGTACACAGTAAAAAGCCTGGTGTGCACACAGACATAGTAGCATCACCCATGGGAGACCTGGGCTAACTACCTGAATCCTTCAGCTCATCCCATCAGTGTGTGAGATAGTTCCTTGTGCTCGGGTGCGTCTGTTAGAAAGGCTAAAGCTGTGCTAGGCTGTTAAGCAGCAGTGCTGGGTGGCCAGTGGGACGGGGCTCTGCACGTGCACACTCTGGGCTCACCAGACCAAAGATCAAGTTCCTTAAGCTGCTTTTCCAAGCCAAGAAAAGCTTACAGGTCGTCACGTTGGGAAGAACAAACGGTCCCAGTTTGCTGCTGCAGCCCTACAGCAAACTGGGAGATTGGGCCAAACAACAGAGCGATCAGAGCAGGGCTTCAGTACAGTCCAACAAGAGTACAAAACATGTTCATGTTTCACTAATTATTCCAACCTATGGGTCCAGCATCACTCTGGAGCTGTCTATGAAGGGAGTACTACTGTAAAACACTGCTGATAAATACAAAAAGTTACTGTAGGCATACACACTTAGAAATATAAAGTGTTATTGTTAAAGTGGATGAAGAACAAACTGAAGGACAGCCACAGGTACTGGGCACACTGACCTGCCGTAACATGTGTATGTGCTCTCACAAAGGCCAACACAGTAACACAGATACACTGAGCACTTGTGTACACAAGAGGATTTCATTTTAGCCTGACATTTCATGTGTTTGCATTGGATATGGAAATATGGATCCTACAATGACATAACAACTAAGCTACCATGGGTAATAATGAGCGATCAAAGAATGTATTAAACGACAAATCATATTATGCCACATGAAAGAGGAAATGCTGAACTGCTAAGTCTGAAATCAGCATAATTTAGTCACGACATGTGGAAGTAGTCAAATTTGAGGTAGATGATCAAAGCAAAACAGTCCCTGCACTATCTGTGTCTGCTCCTGTGCCATGTGGAAATCTGGAATGAGGTTTTTTGGAGTCCTTTTTATCAGTGCTCCGTCACAATGAGCCTACTTGTTGTCATGGGGGTTATCAGGACCTGCCCTGGCCATGCACGACAAACTGGCTCACCGCGATCAGATATGCAGCGCTAAACAAGGCCATATTCAGCCTGTGTGGGAGAGGAGCCCAATTTACAGACAGCCAGGGCAGCCCGAATGGAACCAAGGCTTTCACTGCTACTGTAAAGGCATAGCTTAGACACACTCGAGTGATCCACTGTGCGGCATACATATAGCTTACAGTAGGATCATACAAGAAATTGGATTAAGGGTGGGTGGATTATAAATGATACGGACTTGGCCGTAGTGGCTGTATTGTTTTTATTTTATGATTTTTCTGTGTAGTTGAGCAGTATTTGTTTTAACCCTGAACAGGTATATTGTAAAAGAAGCTCTTAATAATAGAAATGAGACTGCTGTGTGTGGTCTGCATGTAATTATAAAGCGTTTTACCCTCAGAAAATCAAGTGCACTGTTAGCCAGCTTCTTGTTCTCATTAATGTGACAGCAAAACTATGAACACTCAAAGTTGTGAAACATGCTTATAAATGTATTGTCATGAATAGTTAGAATGCTAGTCATGCATTAGGTAAATGAGGACCTCTGCAAACTGTTTAAAACAAACTATTTGTGTTTCTTACAAAATTTAAAATTATTTTGGGAGTTTTCCAGTACTCAGCAACAACAGCGTTCTTGCAGAGATTTTGAGAGGAAGACAAGACAAAAGTGGGGACAAACAAGATGTCAGTGTTATTTGGCTTGGGTACAGTAGTGGTGGACGGGACAGCCTGTTCTGGGCAGGCTCTGTCCTACAGCAGCCTGCTCCAAAACGACATGTGAAAAACACCAAGGTGGAGCCAGAAAGAAGAGGAACAGAGCCACTTATAGCAGGAATAAAAACTGCAGCAAATCACTACCTGTCAAACTAAAGAATGAAAATGTACTCTGCTAGGCCCCTGTTATTGTTATTACACAGCACTTCTTTTCTTTCAGCCTTCCTCTTTTGCAAATGATCCTTCTCTTGTAGAGAGAGACAGAGGTTTACATCAGATGGTCATCCTAACACTACCCTCTTTTCATTCATCTTTGGGACTGGCCCTCAGAGGCTGGCCATTTTATGTAACTTTTTTTTTTTTTTAAACCAAATAATGTTTTTTTCATTGTGGATGTTTTTATTGCACTTAAAAACATGTGTCCCTCCTCTGAACAGGCTTTTATCTCCACAAAACGGACTCTTATTTGCCTTGGAGCAGAGCCTCTTCCCGCTTGTTTTTCATGGAAATGTTGCTTCAGAGTGTGGCAATGTATCTATCTCCATCCAGAAAAGTTACATACTATCACTTTTTACTTTTTGCAGTGCTATAAGATTTGAGTTATAGAGGTACAAATAAATAACTTCTATGACTAATAACTTAAGTGTTATTTCTTA
This sequence comes from Boleophthalmus pectinirostris, assembly GCF_026225935.1. Lineage (NCBI taxonomy): Eukaryota > Metazoa > Chordata > Actinopteri > Gobiiformes > Gobiidae > Boleophthalmus > Boleophthalmus pectinirostris. The sequence goes on along the minus strand of NW_026571190.1, from coordinate 21,883,377 downwards.
TAGCTGTGGTTTAATGGGATTACTCTACTTTAAGGTTGCTGTCTCAGTAGTATAAAGTAGCTTCAATATTATCATTTCTTTCTGATAATTAAGATATCACCCATCAACACATGTTATCATGACAGGCCTAATAATAACATTTCTCAAGTTATTAGTAGCCACACATGGTCAGAAGTCAATGTGGTTTTAAGGCTTAGTCCAAGTAAAGATAAATGAAGAAGGTTGTATCTGAAAGGACTTAGTTTAAACCCCATGTCTTATCAATGGTGAGCAGATCCCCCAAAAGTAAAACCGAAAGATAAATTCTGCTCATTTTTGCTTAAATCACACTAATAATGACCGACAAATATGAGGCCACGTTTTCATTTCAGCCTGTTTGAAAAAGCTGTGAATCTGCTAATGCCCTTTGCTGAACGCTACAAAGTACAAGCACGAACAAAAACTAACTTCACACTTTGCGACAAACAAGTGGAGTTTTACAAGAATACACTGGTGTGGGTGGATCAGTAACAGCACTGCATGGGTGCCACAGTCTGTATGGACCCGTCAGCCTGGCCTTGAGAGAGCCATCACATACAAAACACGGAGATGACACATCAAGTCCTGTCTATATTTAACTCAATGGACACCTTGCTTCCCAATGTTCCCATCCATTTAGAACAAGCTGCCGGGGAGCGGTGAGAAAAACAGGCCGGGTGATATGCAATTACACTGAATGGATCTAGCCTCCCACATGCTTCCATTGTACCCACACCCTCAGAGATAATGAAATTGAGGCAAGCAAGCTCTTTTTTCTATTTACCATAAATCCAGTAAGTCTAGTCTGTCTTATTTACGGTGTGGAAGAAGACACTGCTTATACGCTAAAGTGACAGAGCAAAAACACCAGTGTATAGGTTATGTATAAAGCCGTAAATCTTTGATCCTGGAGAATCCATGACAAGTTCTTTGATACCTCTCTATGGATTAAATTAAAACACTGTTAAAGGTCCCATCTTGTGAGCTTTAAGTCATTGTAGAATGTTGTTACCTCATCTAAAACAAACCTGGAGTTGTGCTTTGTTTCATGCTCGAGTTGTTTCATGTTCGAGTATTAGTTTGTCTACATCTCCAAAGCTCAAGATGCTCTGTTTCCACCTTGTAATGTAATGAAGTGGTAATGTCTCTACTAAACCTTTTGTTTAGTAGAGATTAGAAATTTCATGTCTGAAAGCCTCCACATGATTCTAGTGAGGTGTGTATGGAGTTTAAAACCTTCTTGTATTATCACGTGACATTACAAGGTGGAATGTTTTCTGTTTGAGAAAAAGAACACAGCCGAAATATGCAGGGGTTTTTTTTTCACATGAGTGAATGAAACAAAACACAACTCCAGGTATGTTTTTGATGAGGAAACAACATGATAACATAGATCAGAAAATAGCGCAGTATGGGCCCTTTAAAAAAAACATGGTATAAATCCATAACAGGTCATGACTGTTGAATATGTTGCTTCTATACAAACTGAGAAAACATTTTATCACTAGAAGCTCTGACCCTCTGGCTAACCACAGAGCAAACTATTTACTTTACACTAGATCTGTTTAAAGCCAAATAGTGAAATGAGGGTGTCCTTAAGCAAATATTTGTTTCCTTTCTTGCTTGGAATGAAATTTGATGGAGCAAACACAATAAAATATAAAAGCTTATGTTGGACTATGAGAAATGTAAACTTACCTATTCTTCTCCAGCTCATTATGTGTTGACCTGTAACAAAAAACAAGGACAAGTTGAAGAGCAAGTATGATTTATTAGTTTATTAATTAATCCCTGTTTAAGCCTAGTGCACACGGGCCCATACGTCAACAGTCATTAAGGTAACAGTCTAAGGAGAGTGGATGTAGGCATTATTCATTCCCATGTCCACAACATATAAGAAAATGATGTGTGTGTGTGTGTGTGTGTGTGAATAATACAGTCATTTTGAAAATTCCCAATGCACGGTAATGGCAGGAGTGGAGTAAAGGCATGCACGTTCACACAAAAGTATACTCAGGGTTCAGTGCTGTGTTAATAATGTAAAGTGAATCAGATGGTCCTAAGAGTGTCTTTGTATGGCAACATTGTGAAAGGGGATGGGCCATCCTCCCAATGCTTAAATGCACATGTTTTCATCTACACAAAATGGCTTCACTTAACCTCGAGGGGACACATGTTTTAGGGCAAGATGATGGATGGGAGTTGTCCTGAGTCATTGTCAAACACATTCTCCGCCTGGTTGGTCAGCTATCCACCCAGTCATACTGCCAGTGTAAGAATAATATTGAGAGACAACGTATAAGGAAAAATCATGATGCTGGGCTAAATGTATGCTTAGTAGACACTGCAAAAAAATAAATAAATAAAAATAAAAAAGATTCTACAGTAGTCTCTTGACCTGATAATCAAATTTACTGGGCTTTAATGCACTATAGAGTGCAGCATGATTGCCATAGTAATAATAATAGTAGTAGCAGTACTGCAGTAAAATTAGCAGTAAGCAGAAGAAATACGGTGTTTGGTAGCAGGAAATTGCATTGTATCTGCAAAAAATATGGGGTTTTATTGAATTATTTAAACTAAATGCCTTTGGATGCATTACTGCTTGTATAGTTTGCTATGCAAGACTGAAAATCAAGTGAGCCGTGGTGGGATATTTGATGTAAAATGACAAGTGGAGGACCTGCTATCACAGCAAACACATGTTAAGCTTAGAAGGGGCGGTCGAAGAGCTCACACGAGGACTCCTGACGGGTTATAACTCACATATTCTACGAGTGCCTTCCCACTGGAAGTGCATTAGCTACAAACTATTCATCAACAGCAGCGGTCCTGCATTGAGTGGTAACACGCATTTCATATACCATCTTGCCAGTGAAAACTACAGTAGCATGACAGATCAGGCCATAATTTTATTCAGAAATATCAAACAAAGAGTAAAAATTGTTTACATTACTAAACAAATGGTGTGCCCAAGTCCACTGTCCTATTGATTTCTCTAGGGCTTAGAGCATTACTTCTGCAAGCTTTGTCAATCAGATGTTTGAGCATCTGAAGCTTAACTAAAAAGAATGAAGATTATGAACTTGAACATATAATATTTGAAGTACACAGCTGCTGTAGGTCTGCCTGTATGAGTACTTGGTTTGTGAGTGGATACATACACCAAGAGTGGGTCAATGAGATAACACAATCCTGCTATAAACAGTAGGCAGCAGAGGACAGAGTAAGATAAGCCCATCACTTTAAGCCGCAACATGCTCCAAAGAGAGGCCTATGGGCTGAGAGCTGTAACCAGTGCAGTAAGAAGTGGAGGGCAATCTATGACCCCTGACAACACAACATGCAATCTAAAATCTCAGGAAATGTGTCATGAAAAGTTGAAAATTACCTGCAATAAAACCCCTAAAATAGAAGTGTTTAATTGATGTAAAGCCAATGGTGACCCTGACAAATGACACACGGGTGTCTAAATATGGTTCTGGCAAATGTGCAACTCTACCCGGAATAAAATAAATTGCATCACAATATGAGGCAGAGAACCATTTAGCACAATTTCAGAGGAAGACGTGACACCCAGCACCACCATCATCGTGCACTGTTATCAGTCGCAGTGCACCTGACTGGCTTCTCCTGCTGTCTCTGCCCTGCATACTTCAAAGTGTTTTTTTGACTCTTTTCTTCCAAATGAAGAAAACACATAACCTATATTTGTTAATGGCTGTTGCTATGCAAAATTCAGCTGTGTTTGCTGCTCACGATGACTAATGCTCAGCTCCTGTTTGTAGCCTGCATTAATTAAAAGACTTGCAAGAAAAGGGGTCTTCTAATAATATGAAGAAGTAAGATATAGCTACTGGTCTAGTATCCTTTACAAGTGGTTCACAAAGGTTTTGTCAACAGGGTTACAATTTTATAATGCATAAAATGCTATAATATAAATATAACATATCTGTATATGTTTTTTTAGACAAAAACACTGAACATTTCCTAAAACTTGCCCAGTCTGATCAGAAACCAATGTGTGGTCTTATTTTCAGATATTGCAGGTTATTCAACACTCAGCAGATGAAAAGCTAAAGGGCTTTATGAGGTTCCCTCCCCCAAACCAGCAACTAAGCACTGGGGTGGTCATGTGCTGCACATATACCTGTGCACCACAAGCCATTCATGTTGTGCGACAAACCATCACGTTAACACACCATACAATGCGCGCTTTCCAGTCAATTATAACAATGTTCCTGTCTATTCAGTAGAAATCCCCTAAAACACTGGGTTAAGATTAAGACAGCCTACTCATCACCATGTAGCCTTCTAATTACTGACGAGTACCTTTACCAATTCACAATGTGTGTACGTGCGTAACACCTGAATAAATCATGATTTACAGGAACACGGGACTTACCTATTGTGGTTACTGCTGAACTTCTTATTTCGGAATTTCCTTTGTCGCTGGTAGTTCGTGTTCTGATTTGAGGGAAATGTTGAAGCATATCCATGTTCACACTCTGTGAAAAGAGAGGCGACGTTAGCAACAGGCAAAAGCTTTAACCTGAGGAGTATAACTCAAGTTTGAACAGAACTCTTAATACCACATAATAACAAGAGTACCTCGTTCTCTCCTCTCTAAATATTCCGCAGCTTCTAATAATCTCTGGATGTTTACGAGTTGGACAGCGGTCATTATTTTCCGGTTGGCTTCCTTTAGTACGCTTTTTTCCTAGCGTTTTCCAGCACACAAGGCAATTTCTCAATTTAAACGCAAGGAAGACGATACATTAGTTTAATTTATATCTATAACTCTGAATAAACGTAGTTTTATCTCCACTGCCTCATCAAGAGGATTTGTCGAAGAGCAGGAGGAAAGATGGGCTTCAAGCTAACAAGCTACAGCGAGAACGCACGACGATTCTTCGAAAACCTCAAAAATGTCTCGGTCAAATTGAGTTTTTATCAAATAGGATAGCAAGAATAATAACTTTTTACAAAAGATCGTATAAAATTATAAAATTGTCAGAGGAATCGTCCAGCCATCAGAGCCTCCTGCTCGTATCCTCTCCTCACGAGTTTGTTTACCTAGCTTCACAGCTGAGGGGCGGAGTATGACTGGAGGGGAGGCCGCTTTCAACCAACTGCATTATGGGAAATGTAGTCCACATGTTCAATGGCTCTAAACTAAACTATTTTCTTTCTAATTTCGTTGAATTGACATTAGTGCCTGTATATTTAAATTCACCAAAGCAACATAAAATCTAACAAATAATAATATAATGATGTAACATTATGTATATGTTGAAATAAGCATTCTTGTAATTAGTGCAATAAAAGCAAAGTACATAGTACTAGTAGATTCTGTACATAGTACAGAATCATTAGAAATAACTTTAACAAGATGAAATGCAGTACAATATGAACACTCTAACGTAAGTTCACTTTTGTTTCTCTAACACTGGCATGACAACGCTCACATTTGACATTTCATGGATGTTTTAAGAAGATTACATCTGCTTTACATTACCCCAAATACAAAAGTGGTGGCAATCTCATAGGTCTATATTTTATTTATCAAAATAATGAATGTTTATCAAAATCTATAGTGAGATATTAGACATTTATATTATAACATTCAAGTGAATGCCGGATTTATATAGGACTCTGCTGTCTGCATACACTACAATTTCCATGATTCATTGCGAATGTGGGGCGTACTAGTCGGTCCAAGCCAGGCCCAGCAACACGTGACGTAGCACATATACTAGCATTTGAGTGGCTAATGAATTTGACAGACATTAGGGGCTGGGATATTGACTAGCCAATCAGCGGGGTGAATTGCGCCATGTGGAAACCAGGGCCACACGCCCACAAAGAGCAGGAAGCAAACAATCGAGGAGAGAGGAGAGCCCTGACGACGCGACGTGCAGCTGTGCATAATCTCGGTGAACTATAAAAGGTGATCATTTCAATAGCTGGTGGAAACGTGCACTTTACACCCCTTTACATGGCCACTTTGATATGGGAATAATACGCTAAGGCATCTTAGGCTAAGATAGGCCATGCTTTAGACTCAGAAGTAAAGCTGTAACCTGTCACTAATTTAAAATGTCACGATTAACTCAATAAGGAGAAATTGTTTTCAGGACACCCAATGAGGAAAAAGAAGGGCTGGTAATGATGTAAGGGCTTTTGAACAAGCAGTGCACCGCAGCCTTTACGCACATATAATTATGCTGTCCAACACATAATCCATGCAGTTTTCATAATCTATCATATTTCAAGGCACCTTAGACAGCCTAGTAGCCTATTCACAGACATATTAAGTTTCGTTTTTGTTTTTTTTTCCTTCGATCCTGCACGAGCACAATGACATCATCCTAAACGCGGAGTTGGAGGGCGCTGCAATGTGGTCAAATTTATGACTGGAAATATGCCATGCACACCCACACATTTAATCAAAGCATCACAATTCAGTTAGACTGCACAGTACATGTTGCAAAAGTAAAAACCCAAATAAAAAAGTATATTGTTTAAAGTGCCCTGGCTGACTAATCGAATTCGCCCATGCTGGCAGCTCAAAGCGCATTTTGCACTGCAACAAGCCTGTGGTCATTATCATGTAGTAGCCTAGGCCTATTGATGTAGCCTTGTAATTCATTTTAATAAAGTTAACCATTTGCTGTTGGAGTTTGATCACAGTGAGAGGTTGTTTTCTTGAATTTCATAGGCTATGAAAGCAACGCAGTACAATAAACTCACTTCCGTCCTTCCTCTCGGCGCTTTCCAGATATCTCGCAGCTTTCAGTAAAACTTGTACATTTTTCAGAAAAGTGATTTGCTCCATGTGGGAGTCTTTGGAGTTGAATACGTCCTCGAAGGCATAATTAGACATCTCAAAATCCTGCTGGTCCGGGAGAGACGCGTCGGAATCAAAAAAGAACTCCTCACTCTTCAAACTTCTTCTTTGCCTTTCGCTTTTGGCCATTTTTGCTTTCAGTTTGTGTCGTGGCGTAGCGCTGAAATCAGTAAACAACGGTGCAGCTAATGCCAGTGTGCGCCGCTCTTGTCTTGTCACAGAGGAGTTCCCGTTTCTATTTTATGAATGCGGAGTCTAATGTGGAGCGCTGGCCAATGTCAGTAGCTGGTGGCGCATGGGAAATGGCCCGGCCCCTCTCCGCTTGAGCATCTACATGGTCCCAACGCCGACCTGATTAGGCTTTATAAAGAAATTATGACATATGTAGGCTACTACTTACTTGATATATCATTTTTGGCTCTGATAACGCAATATTACAAAGCAAAAAACAATCTGCTATTGCATATTATTTGTTTTCGTGAGTAAATATAGTGAAACATCTTTTGCTTCAATAAAAACAGAAACTTGGAGACTATCCCTGTTCACTGCGGTAGGCTGAAGTAGTTTTATCTTCGCTCATTCACTGTAGACCTTTATCTGAGCTGTTTTTGAACATCACAAAAGTCCATTTTGAACCGGAACATGTCAAAGCAGAGACCTGCACTGGCTGCTGTGATTCTCCCCTTTGCCACTTCAAAGAGCCAGCAGCAGTCCAGACCTGTTTGATGTAAAGTTCACAGGGACACAAACTTTAAAGTCCTACACAGGGGGACTGCTGGAGGTCCTCCCGCCTCTGCCCCACCTCTCCATGCACTCTGGAAGGAAGGAAACACATTGGATGGTGCTTATGTTAGGATTTTCATAGACGATGATGGTTTTTCTAACAATATTCAATGGATGTGTAAAAAAACTCATCTCTAGCTTGAGAGTTTGCGTAATCTTTGGTCATTTGTGCAGGAGGAGACAATGAAGTGGCTAATGTATCACAATTTTGACCATTCAAATCACATGCTGTGGAGAAAGGGCAGAGGAATGCATCAAACAGGGATGAGCCTGGGTCCCAGTGGGCAACTCTATGAAGGTATGGTCTTCAGAGAGGGATAAATGTCCTGCAGGCTCTTTGTGAGTTACCTCCCCTTTAACACAAACAGGCTGGCCTAGAGCTGCTTTACACTATCATTGTGTCTAAGGAGACTCTTTGGTCTTTTAATTTAAAGCCAACACCCCAAACAACAAGACTATTCTTAGAAAAAGAGACCCAGAGTAGACCTCTGGATTGGAGGTGTCAGCTAATTTGTGATACATTATTTAGTTATCGAAAAGAGGAAAATACATATAAATAACAGAAATAGACAGGGGATCCTTTACAGTAATATGCAGGGGAAAAAAATTAGCCTTCTAGATACTTTTTTCAGCCTTATACATGCTTTGAGAAAAGTCATATATACATCACTAATGTGAAATGAGAAAAGCAGCATCCACAGCATCAGAAATGTAGCACTGGAGTGCTACATGGACTTGTTTTCCAAGTAATTTTTGTGACTTGTGACTCAACTTGGACTTTGTGAGAGAATGCACAGTAGGCCACACTGAGCATAGACATTATAATAATAAGAAAACTCTTGGGATGGACTTGCGACTCCACCTAACCAATGAGGACTTGGATTTGGACTTGGGCAATGAGGACTTGCATCTGACTCAGACTCATCCATTAACAGGATTATTTACTGTCACACCATACAGTAGCAACAGTGCTTCTGTCACCACTGTATGATGTGACAGTAAATAATCCAGTTAATGTGTGCATTCTGTCTGTAATAAGAACTCCACAGTAGACTTGAGATATAACATAAACAGATGTGATTTCAGCAATATCTGCTAAAAGTTTTGCTTATTACACATATTTCCCTTGTTGCCTGTATTGGAAAACATAACAAGTACCCCCAAATGCACCTTAACATTTTGTAGAGTATTACATTTTGAAAATTACATCTGGCCTGGGAAGAATTGTAGAGACATTTTGCAACATCCCTGAGTCAACACCCGCCATTCAGCCTCTGTGTACTGAAAACACATTAAAAAGACTAAATGAGACTCTGAAATCTTCTGCTAGCCCTGCCGTACAAACTGGAGATACATGGATGCAATAAAAGGCCTCTGTTATAATGGGGTCTTTTTCTTGGGTTATTGCTTTCATTGAAGGCCCACTGACATTTTTGTAAATGCCAGCGATTTACGTCACTCTCTGAGGACTCAACTGGTGGTGTGTTTGTTGGTAATTACACTATGCTCATTATATGCACTCTTCATGAGATGACTGAAGTAATAACACTAGGGTTTGGTAGTGATATTTTGGTAATGAAACATAGCTTCTGTTGCTAATGACAACTGCTAATGTGAAAGACTGTTCTTTTGGTACCTTACAAAGACCCATAGTTGCTGGGGTAGACCATTTCCTCAACAGGCTACAGACTGATATATAGATCATTTTTTGGAGTGTTTTAACACAAGTATTACTTTATTTTTTCTTATGCTATTCCAAGTGGCGTTTGGATTTGGCCCTGACACTCACCTTAACTGTGACTAAACCTTCACCTTCCTCTTACAACACCTGCCCTTTTCGGCTTGCCAAAGTCTGTGTCTCCACTTCAGCTGCAAGACAGCAATTACTGTAAGTATTTAAAATTACAACATACATTAATGACACTGGGAGTGGAGCATGTGAGTGCCATCCTCTCCAATAAATCATGCTCTCGTCATTTGTCTTTGCTGATGTCCACTGCTGTGCTAACAAGGCCTATGAAAAAGCTGCTCATCTTAACCTCTATGTCCTGTCCTCATTGCCAACAATAGCTATTTGTTCTCTGTGGGAGGTCAGAGCTAACCACACAGGCACTGAAAGCAAGGCCTGGCCGCTTAAACTCTTCTCTCCTGATCAATTCCTGTATAGTTTGCATGTGAACCAGCCCTACTGTTTTACAGATTTGCAAATCCAGGGATTAGCCAGCTATCACCACAACAAATAGCTATCTTTCAGCATGTTTTGGTGTCATTATTTGCTGAGGTAATGCAAAGCAGTGGCGAGCTTGTACAGGTGTTGTTGCATAATTGCAGGGTGAGAATGATGCTTTAAGTTTCAGTTACTGACCCTATGTTGACTCCATGTGTGTGTATTTTCCCAAGGACCCAAAGCTTTGGTCCTGGTGCTGTGTCAGAGTTTTTTAAGGAAAGATAAAAATCTGCCTCACATTGAGATTGTTGTCCTTGCTTTCATATGTTTGGTTTTAACTGCGCAGCCACTCTGGACTTCCTGAGAATTATCTTTGCTGCAGGATATTCACAGCCCTTCCTTGTGATATGGTATCAAAACAACACATTATAAAACACGACCACACCTTGTTCCCCAAATCACCCCTACTACAAATACTACTACTATCACTGCTACTATTACTATTACAACTACTGCTACTACTATTACTACCAGCACCACTACTACTACTTTGGCAGCTCTCATTGCCTCTCTCACATCCTGTTCCAGCTTTCACAGAAATAGTTCTTTATTTAGATACACCTCAGAACACGCTGGCTGATAGGATAAAGGGTGGGCTAAACCTGTTTTACGACAGAGGGTTAGAGCCCCTCCCCAAACCCCTGGCCCATGGCTCGGTCTGACTATTGTTTGTTTCTGTTCCCATGCTTTGTCATCTGTTGACAATTGACACGATGGGAGAGAGGAAAGAGCCTTCAAGCAACACATGTACTCCACCACACGTGTCCAAGGTTGGGTACTACCATCCAAGGAGAAACAAAAAATAGCCTGATTGTGGAAGTTGAAAGACATAAAAACAATGTGTTGTGTACCATGAGAGTCCACTAACCTGGCTGTCTCCAAGGATATGTTATCACTTTGCCTGGAATATACAGTATGGCATTAAACTTTTTATCTGGCATTTATACAGGTGTTGTTAATACCACCTACTGTGAGTGTGGTAGCCTCTCCACAGATCTGACCTGTCACTTGGCCTGGTTGCTTTACCTGCTTGTCATTTCAGGTAAAGCAATAATGTTATGTAGTGCCCTTTCACTAAAAGTGAAGACAGAAGAAAATGTATCTGGGGGAAGCTCTAAAAAGATTCCATTCTCTCTCCAGTAGTCTTTGAGCCTGTTTTGAAACAGCACTAATGCCTTGATGTCTACATTTTCCAAGTACGTCTTGTCATTCAAAATATTAATTATACATTTCTACCTTCTAAACATGTTCTCTACATTGGACACGCAGTCTGTTTACCTATAGAAGCTGATCATTTCACCGCAGGGGTCACAGACAGCTGTCTCCGAGTCTCCGTGAGAAGGCGTGGCACTGGCGTACATGTATAAATGAACCCTTACTCTGGTAGTGTGTCTAATGTGGGACCCTGCCAAATTAGTTGGGAGGGCCTCGGGCCGCTCTCTGTCTCCTCTGCAAATTAGAGAGAAAGAAAACAGAGAAGAGTGAGGAGGAGTGGGTGTCGGTGGGACAGGGCATACAGACAGGCCCTGCAGGGTCATTGAGATAATGACTTCTTTTGATAGATTAACCACATATACAATTTATGTGAGCAATCACAAGTTAGAATGTAGAAAATAGCTGTGAATGTTATGCCTGTTTCTGTGTTAGACATATATAAAACTGTCACCAAATAAACTGATGTCTAGCATAAGCCATAGTTTATCGTACTTGTTTAAGGTTAGGGCTGTCAGTTTTATCATGTATCTTTGAGTAATATAATGTATTTTGTAGGAAATGAAATACCCTATGCTTATGAAACCTTATTATGTAGTAAAATGGCTCAGACCTCTATAAACATTGGTGTGTTCTCCAGCTTAAATATGTAATGCTTTGAAATATTCACTGCAATCTGAAACTTCCTTATATAAAATAAAATACAAATGCAATTGCAATTCCAGCACATGCATGAAAATGTGTATATTTTTGCAAAATTGTTCAGCTCTAATAGATTAATACCACTAGTTGAAAGATCTTTATTATTAGTTACTATGGGGTTATTCTATGTCAAGTTTATTTCTCTAGTGTTTTATTAGCTGTTTGCACTGGGCTCTCCTCTCTAGTCCAACTGAATATGAGCAGTCTTGGACCTCAGGAGACTTCGATGCTTGACGGCCTGTGCACACAGCTGACGCTGAGGGGAGGGGGAGGAAGAGGAGAAGACAGGAGGGATGTGCTACTGGGAATCAGCCACTTTCACGCTGACTTCCTGTTGTCACCGCTCCTATTTCCTGTCTCTGAGGAATGCCTTTCTTCTTTTGCCCTAACACAATTCACAACTTTTGTTTTGTTTGTTTCACAGTTTCTTCACAAAAAGCAGGCTGTCAAAAGAAATACTGTAGAGTTTCTTCTTTCATCAAGACCTAGAAACTTTAAAACACAGAGCCACAGGATGTGTGTATACATTTGTGTATATTTGGCAATTGCAATTTACAACCTGCAGCATGTCACAATAATTACTAAATCAACTTATCATTCAATATGTGAAAGCTGGAGCAATATAATTCGGGGTTCAGTATTTATCTTCTGTACATTTTCTTTCTTGAACTGGGGATTTTTTTTATTTATTTTTTTATAAATATGAAAAACAGACAGAGAAACAAAGAACACAAAAAAGAGAAAAACAAAACCCTTCCAGCTCCACCCCTGTCTCCATATGCACAATACAGACCTCATTAGTCACTCAAGTCCAGTGTAGTCAAAACACTCGAAAAAGGTGTCCTTATCAAACCAAAGTCCTTTTGCTTTCCCCTCACAGAGTGCAGGATCTTTTCTGGAGTAAGGTATGAATATAGTTGATGTGGGGTAGTTTTGTTGTAATACAATAAGATTTAAGATATAGAGTGTTAAATAACTAACTTCTATGGCTAATCTAGTAAAGTAGTAAAGTGTGGCTAATGGCATTGGTTCATTCTTCTATTTATGTGTTGTGGATCAGGCCTTTTAATGATACTGTCTATTTTAAAAGTGCATTACATGGATTATTTAATGTTATTGTTGTTTTGTCACTGGCTTAAAGTAGTTTCAATATTACAGTTTATGGCAGTATTTCTCTGTAGCAATATATATGCTTCAAAATTTGTTATCGTGACAGGCGCATTTATGTTTTTAGCTAGATACTGCATGTGCACAAAACACGACAATGAGAATGACTGGACCAAATTTGCTCACAATGTTTGGCACTAGAGCCAAAGCGCACCTTGCATTCCAGTGTTGTTTACTCTATAACCCCTAAATTATATAACTTCTAATCTGGAGAGCTATACCTCCATGGCTCTGACTTAAAGTGCTTATGACAGGTTAGCCTATTCATTCTTCTTAAACACAGTTAAGGTTAAATTTTTGACAAAACATTAATACTTGTTTTTTCCAATTTGGACATTTTTTTAGGTTTAAAATTTTACTTCCTGGTTGGAAATCATGACATCACCCTAGGGAATTCTGTTAACTTGAAAAACGTCTCTAATGAACACAGAAATTATTCTATAATTAGATATTATTATATCTGAAAAATACAAATATAAGAAAACACCCTTGAAATAAAGTTTGAAGTATCTGAAAAATACGTGTAAATTGTGCTGAACTTTTTGGATAGAAGTCTGTGTGATGTCATCATTATGTTTTAAAAAGCTCTACTTCCTGTAATTTTCAACATATTTTTTAACCTTTCTTCACAAATTGCTACTGGATGGATTGGTGTAAAACTATAATTTATATTTACAATACTTATAATCTCACCAAAATCTGTCATATGCACTTTAACCCCCTCCTTCTTCCTTCTGTTTGGAGAATAGACCTGCATCATGGGCGTCTGGCTGCCCTGCAAGTGGGGCACTTTTCTTTCTTTCTTTGGGTCCTTGCTTGATTTCATTATTTGTATTATTGGGAGACTTCCACCGTGGCAATCCCATTAGAGTAAGACTGGGCCCATGGAGAGGGAGTGCCGCCTGCAGAGCATGGCTGTGTGCGGGTGTGTAGCGCATACACAGAGATAAAGGCTACCATTTAACTTAATTGTTAGGGCATAGATTTGGAATGTGATATCATTACTTTGGCTTTGTAAGGTGCCTTGGTATTTGCACATAGCATTATGTCTGTGGCTGTGTGTTTTGTCTGCATTCCACTTTTGCATAGATACAGTATGTTGTGTCCTCGTATTGTACAACTTAAATATTATTCACATTTTTGCCCATTTTGCTGCCCATTGCCCATGATTATTTAAAATGAATTAATGTTTTGACTTTATGTAGGCTAAATTAAATTTAGTTCATACTTAACCGTGCTAGCTCATCAGTTTTCACTTTACACAGGACACATTCATTAGTAAATACCTGCAGTAAGTTTATGCAGTAACTATATTTAAACTGTTGTGTTTGTCTCTGTCAGATTCTCACCCTGGGGACCACAGAAGATGAGAATTAAACTACTTTTTGTTGACAGGACACTTATTTTGCAGGTGTGATATTTCATACTGCCTTAAATCAGGTGGCAGAAACCAAACCACATGGGTGGGGAGGGGCATAATTAGTTGAAATTCATGCTTGAGTATTCCTCCTCTCTCTGGGATAGTCTGTGGCGCCTGCTGATTGAGAATTATTGGGGTCTGAATGTATGTTAAAAGGTCGCTGTCTAATCCAATTATCTTGGATAAACAGGGGCAAAGCATTTGTCCTGTAAAGGCTAAGACTCAAACGAGTTATTTAAAGGGGAGATTTCAGCTCAGACCCTGGAGGTTTTCATATAAACTACTCAAACTGTCTGATTCATTGCTCTTTTGTTCCCCAAATGGTAAATACTTCAGTATGTTAAGTTATAGCCTATATTAGGCCATATCCAAGAGAAATACCTGAACTGATTTCCTAATGTTCCTATAGCACACGCTCATGACCAGTAAATAGGACAAACACTATATGGTCTGTAGAAACTCTAATCTGGTAAATACATGTGTTGCCTCTCTTTACATAAACAGAGCGCTCCTATGTAAATGTATAGCTGCTAAATGCATAAACTTAATCCTTTCAGTGTGCTGTCAGCAAAAAAAATGCACTATCTGCATCAAACTGTACATAGGCTGTACATACAGTGTTCCTGTTACATATAAACACAAACTAAACTTGCAAAATCAATGACGTATCAGGTTTATGTATCAACAATAAATATATAATATAGACATTCTAGGAAAACATCTTATTTATACTTGTCTAAATTCCAGTGAATTCCAGATTATTATTCTTTTTAAAAGGCCCATATTACACTGTTTTCTGGTCTATGTTATAATGCTGTTTCCTTATCACAAACATACCTGGAGTAGTAGTTTGACTCCTTCACACATGTTTAACACACAGACCCTGGATATTTAGGTTGAATTCTTCTGTCAGAAAACATGATATTATGAGCTAATACAGGAAATGCTCCACTGTCTTTTTAAACTATGTACACCATCACTAGAATCATTTGGATGATTTCAGCCCAACTACCACTTTATGGGATTACAAGGTGGAACAGAGCATTTTGAACTTTGGAGGTATAGACAGGGTTACAATAAAGGGTTACTCAAACATGTATGAATGAAGCAAAACACAACTATGTTTTTGATGAGGAAACATCTTAAAGCTCCCAAGAATCCATTTTGTGCAAATACCCTAAATTTGTCAGTGCCTCAGTTGGAAGAGCAGCTCTCATCGATGCATAGCATTATTGTATCCTTAATAAAAACACAACATCCAGGTTTCAGTGATTGGTGGTGATCAGAGAGTTCAGTGATGAGAATGAGCAGTCTTGTTTCCTCAGGTCTGGCCCAGGGAAGCTGTGGATGGGGACTGAATGAATAATAGTGTACAGAATCACTTTTAGAAACTTGTCCATCTTATAAATCAATCAATAAATTCCAAGTATTTACAATTAAATTACTAGTAAATTGTAGAGGATATAATGATGATGATGTTACTATCTTTCTTCTTTGTGTTTCTGGGTAAGTAGGTCTACATCAAGGCCTCAAGCCCACAGCCTCCTCTCCCAAAAGTAGGTCTTCCATTGAGCCTCGAGGACAAAGGGGTGTTGTGGGGCGAATGGGGTGAAGAACTGGGGGTTCAGGGGCACAAGATGATACCAAGCAAAGTAGTAAACACACACAGGGACCAACATTTATTTTGAATTTGAATAGCTTTGCATGCAACTTTTTATATTATTTCTGTTATGGAGACCATACGGTCTTCAACAAAACAAAATCATATTTATGGATTTGTTATAAACACTTACACAAAATATTTCTTTTAGAAACACTGTCATTTATCCACACTTGGGACTGACAAGACTTCAGTGGCATCTCATTGTGTTTAAGCCAAAAACGTTCCTGAATGTATTACTGTGAATGTATGTAGTGGTATGCAGATTATGATTTGGCCTCCTCTCCCGGCTCTTGTGATAGGTCGTCCATGGTCCAAGTGCGTGTCCCCATTGAACATCTGTGTTGCATCAAAAGCTCTACGCTCTTGTCTATTCATCCTCACTCTCATAGGCTTTGAATGGCGATTTGATTTTTATTGTTCAGCCTTCTGGTTGTGAACCCTGCTCCTTGATATTTACACAAGAGGTTTTTAATGACTGTGCAAAATACTATGGATATGTGTGCATTTAAGATCAAATTCATACTTTTTGTTGGGAGAAAGAAGTTCTTTCTCTGCAGACATGCATCTTGAAAGGGGGGAGGCTGGTGTTTTTATTATGGCCAAAAATGTCTGGGCAGAGACAATGAGCTATGCGAACAATTTGGCCAAGTCAATTGGCAACTCCCAGGGAAGCTCGGCCCCCTTTTGTGAATCAACAGGAGGGAACAGTGGAGAATAGTATATGTTAAAACTTATAAACTACTTATAAACCTGTTTCTTTATATAATATTATAACCCTTATAATCTGAATAGTTTTATATTTCAAGTATATAATTCACGTATAATACAAAAAAGTCATAATTAACTTTAAGCTATACTCAAGTATTCTATGCTTGAATAAACTGAATGTTGAATGTTATCTGCCAGATGAAGTTAAAAATGTACATTGTTGAGTGAGAAACAGTGCAAACAAGTCATTGCAAAAACCTATCTATCTGTATTGTGAAAAGCCCATTGGTTGAGTTTACAATGTTGGTAAAGTAACCATTTTTAGGTAGCTGGACTGTAGAGAGCTTTGACACAGATTTTGTTGCGCTGCACTCAAATGGTCTTGTTCAGCATTTAAAGATCTCATTGCAGTGTGTGCCCCTTCCTCTGTTTGTCCAATCCAAAAAGCAACCCCCTCTGTAGACAAAGGGCGCAGATGGCTGGGCCCTCCTTGGGTTTTCAGGGTGGGGTCCCAGGAGCAGACGCCTGTGAGAGAAGCGCCGTGCCCCCCCACCGAGTTCATTTCAGTTCCCTTCTGCAGAGACGACAGACAGGGGGCCCTGCTTATAATAAGAAGGGCTTAGAGTCTCCCCCCGAAACAGCCCAACGCCTCCTCAGGACTGCCCCATGACCCTTGGCCCTCTGCAGGTCACATGCACAGCTACAGAGGTGGGAGGAATGCCAACGCAAGCCGAATGCACAGTGAGGGAACAGCATGACTGGGGCATGTCAAGTTTGTGATTAGCACACTTAAATATTTTACATCATACACACATTTTTATAGTCTGAGTAGTTTCAAAGTACTTGTTTTCATTTTTCCAAATCTGACTCATGTGTGATTTGGCAAAAGTGTTATTCTGGTTGCTCTTCATGCTTTTTCTTCTCCAAGTTTATTCATCTTGGCTTAGGACTGTCACTAATAAGAGTACCTTGTTTTGTGTTTAATCTTGAGTTTCTTCTAAGTACATTACATTCTACATATCATGTCAATGTATAGTAAATACGAGACCTAATAATACTGTAATAGTATTGTCAAAATACTAAGTTGTCTGCTCTGTTTATTGTTACAGCATATAACATGACTCATGTAGTGTGATTTTTCTCATTGGCTTTATGTTGTATGCCCTCCCTCTGTGAAAGTATCTACAACAAAGTAGATTGATAAATGTAGAAAACGCTAATGTGTCTAACAACTAGGCAAAAACGTGAATTGGCCACAGACTGCCTGGAGTCAGACCATCTCTGTTATCTCCCCAGCTCCTACACTTGACTGCGTTGCTTTGCTCTCATCCGTTCCTGATAGCATGTTCTCATTTCAGAAGATACAGTCGGTGCTGTTGAATAATAAGGTCAAGGTGCCTGTGATTAGCCGGGAGTCCGTGTTTTGGCTCCATCACAACATAAGGCGGACTTTCCCTAAGCATGGTTTGATTAAGGCCAGTATTCGATGGAGGATAATCTGCGGGCGATTATCTGTGCGAGATAGGAGCCAGAGACAGCGCGCCACATTCATAATTCCTATGTAATACACAGCACTTAGTCCATGTGACCCAATGACCCACATCCAGTCTTGTAGATGGGGGAGTGTATATTGTGATACTGAAAGGCTTACAATGGCTTATGTGGAGGGACCTGAGGCACAGTGAGACGCTTGTCAGACCACTCCTGATCCAGGGGATTGGACCACAATGTGAGCTTTATATTGGGGAGAGGGGAGTGGGATGGACGTGGGCTCATTGGCAGCTGTCCCATGCACTGTACACAAAATAGTAAGGGAGGGGGGGGTAGGTCTAAGTGTGTGTGATAAAGGCAGAAAATGTGGTTTGTTTGGCAAAAGAGGACATGTGTTGTATCTGTGCAGTGTGCCAGTGGTCGAAAAGTTAAGTAAAGGCACAGTGTAAAATGTAGCTACAGTTGCAGTCATATATCTTGTGTAGTAAAGTGTGCAGGTGCAGTAGTAGTAGTAGTAGTAGTACACACAGTTGCATAGTCATAGCACTGATAATAGAATTAGTAGTCACTATGAGTAATTTGTATAAGTCAAAGTTGGGCAATTCTGGAAGGAAATCTAATTGCAGTTTTGTTTAGATTTGCAATTTATGTTTTCAGGTTTGCAATGCACAATGAGAAGACTGAAATATGAACTGCTAACATAATGCAAGAGTCTCATACATTTCAGAACCCATTTGTAGAGGTCTAGATTACCTACTTAGCAAGCTTTCTATAACCTAAATTATTATTATTGACTTTGTGATTAAATAATTACAACACTTCAAATAGTGATTTTGTTTACAATATATTATGCAAGCCTAGCCAAAAGTAATTTGCACTTCCTGTCTTGAGTTATAAGAAGTCGTTTTTAGTTTTATTGTGTTCTGGAACCACACTGGTATTTACAACATAAACCTCAAGTGTGTGTTTTTTTACTAGTTAATTCAATAGTTAGCCAAACCAGTTTCTGCATGGTCCAGAAGACATATGAAACTTTAATGCATATAAAGCCTAGATGCCAACTGTGTCACTCGCTGCATGCCTAAGCACAGTAAATGCATTTGTGTGTCTACAGTATAGTGTCCAGTCTTTGTGGAGTTGGAGGGATAAAGGACAGCTTGTTTTCAGTTAGTGTGCTTGAAAACATTGCATGTAATTAGTGTGCGGGAGTGCACAAGAAAAGGTTTTGTGTTTAGCAGTTGTAGGCTTCAGAGTGGATAGTAGCATTATACAGTGGCTAGTGGGCGGGGGTTGTTAATGTCCGATGAGTAAATGGAGGTCAGTCTGACTCCTGAAAAGTAAAGGCAGGACATGACAGAGAATGAATCTACCAGCACTGTGTAATATAGGACCATTAACCTTAACCTTAAGAATCTCATATGCAGTAATTTGACAAAATGACCAAAATAAGTGCACAGCAAATTTCAACTAATCCACTGTAACTGTTTAGCTAAGACATTAACTTGCAAATGCTTTAACTTAATTAGTGTCTATTTGCTTAAGCGACACATAGCAACAGAAAGTCTGTGAAAGAATCAGCTACAGGGCGTGGTGCATCAGAACCTACACAGAGATGTGTGTAGTACATTATACATAGATGGACTCAGGGGAGTTGCATCAGACAGAGGAGGAGGAAGTGAAGGGGCCCATTGTGGGGCCATAAAGAGTAGTCCCCGTGCCAGTCTGGTCTTTTGAAGTCACTAAATATATGTATTTAGAATAGGCGATTAACATTGTAGAGCAGCATACATTTACATTGCACAGAAACGTTTCCACATACGCTTAAAACATGAAATCTACAGTGAAGGTATCATGAAAACAAAACAGATGATAGAAAACAGAATATGGCACAATATAGAATTATTTAACATGCACTTTGTTTAAAGGTGCACTATGCAGCTTTTTGGTTGTTTCTGTGGATATGTCATTGCTTTCAGTGGCATGTTGCACAGTATGACATTAAACAGCTGTGCCTTACATTTATTCAATTACAGGTGATTTTACAGCTAAAAAAAACAAAACAGACAATCTGACAGTGAGCAGGGTTGCCTCTCCACAGATTTTACCTGTAACTTGGTCTGTTTTTTGTCTTTGTGAGTTTTAAAACCATTCTGTGAAACAATCCAGAAAAGTTACATAATGCACCATTAAAGCGGCGCTCATAATTCAAAGGGCATTTATTTGTTTTATGTTACTAAGAACTGTAAAAAGCTCCATGTTGATCCATATTTAGTCCTCTGTTCCCCCCTCTCTCTTTTTCTCACTGTGTCTTTAGCAGAAGAGCCGTCACAGGGGACTCACACTTGCCTCAACCCTCCTGAGATTCTGTTGTTGTTGTCTCTCTCCAAAATCTCTGCAGGCCACGAACAAACAGGAAATCCACCAGAAACCCCACCACCACTTCCACCTGTACTGCACTGATACTGATACTGGTCTGATAACGTGGACAGAAGCAGAGCATTCTCAATATGGGGCGTGCTTTTTGAGACAGCAGGAAGGTGCCCATGTTGTTTTTCAGTAATCCGTTTTTAATATCAGGTTTGGGGCAAGTGGGTAAAGGATAGGGAGAAGGAGGGAAGGAGAGAGGAGACAAAAGAGGGTTTGGGGCCAGACAAAAACGATTGGCAGCTCCCGGTGGTACGATAGTGTGTCTGTGTGTACATAACAGCTCAAGTGAAGGAGATGAATAGTTTGGCTAATACCCTTGTTGTAAAGCCAGCCACACAAGTCAAAAACATGCTTTGACTTTCTCTTTCAAACTATGACGTTGATCCAAGAAAACTGTAAAGTGAGACTTTAAGTGTCATTTGAGGACATCTGTGGATATGTTTTGGTTGTAAAGTTTGACTGGAGACAGTAGTAACTGAAACTAGTCAGAACTGGTTGTAATCAGCTGGTGTGACACATGACTTGCCGAAAGGGAAGCAAGTTTTTCTTTTCATTTGAAGTCATTTCATGCCAGCTTTGTAAAACATATGTTAAATCCAGAGTTAACAATAATTTATTTATAGTCATTGTAATGTTTAAGACTTTATTCAATTTGAAAAGTGTTGTCTGATTTTCTTCTTCGTGATCAACAAACAACTTGAAGAGTGATAATAAATGAAGTATCATACACATGGAGAAAATAAATTATACTTGACTCACAATTTTGTGTTAACGATGCAACCATGCAACTTTTCTGGTAAAGGGTCTGCCATCTGCTCGTTTTTTTGGAGATGTTATTGTCTTGTCTGGAATGTTCATTTATTCAGTTACAAGTGATTTATTGCTTAATAACACACACTTTCTCCACAGATCTGACCTGGTAGTAGCACATGATTGTTTCTACATCAGAAGAAATAAAGGAAAAAACAACTTAATTTAATGTAATCTGAGGGGAGTAAATAGTGATTGTATTTGTAAATCATGGGTGACCAGTGAGATTCTTCGTTTAACATGCATCACTGAACAAACAAATCTGATTGTACGATCATCTTTGTGCTAGACACACGAAGGAGGGTGTGGTCATCAGACTGATATCAATCTGTATAAAAAGAGATATCATTCCAGATTTGTCAGGCAACTTGAAAACAGTGCAAAGCTTGTTACTTAAAAGTAGAAAAATACTTTTTATATTTTGTAACATTTCCTGTACAGTTAAGTCCTTCCAGTTATTATCCAAACTCTGTCATCCTAAAAGTCCCCACAGTGTAGTAGCCTGTGCACTCTCCCTGATAAGAGACAGGAGGATGAGCGCTCACTCTCAGACATTTATCAGTGTCACTTAGCTGGAGAATGGCCTCACATTAGCGTTCCATTGTAGAAACAGGGCCTGACACAAAGAGCAGGACGGGCCCACGAGACTATCCTCACAGTAGCTTGGTTGTACCTTATTGACCCGCTTTATGGCTGAGGCACCCTTTTTGTAAAGCAGATCGGCGTCTGTCTCACCCTCCCCTCCTCTTCCTCCTCCTCTTCTACCCCCCTCCTCGCTGCTCGGGCCACTACAGGGTGTGGTAAGGAACATGGGATGGCAGAAGAAGAGAGAAGAGGAAGCACACTCTCTGACTGTCTCTATAAAGGTATTGTCTGACGAGCATGTATTTAAGTCTCTCTCTGGTGCCCCTTGACCCTGGTATTTAGCACAGGGGTGATATATGACCGTGCAGCACAAACCACACATGTGCATTATTTATCTGGCAGGGGTCAGAACTGCTGCTGTGGCGGGAGGTCAGGGCGAGAAGGGAGAGTGGGTCAAATAGCTGCACCCAGACATATGACTCATCACTGCATGTGTAGACCTAAACCTGACCAGCACAAAATTACATCATTACAACATTGTCTCTTGCATAGTGTATAGTATATGATGAGTCTTATAAATATGCAGTGTCTTATGAACTAAATAAGCCATAGATCCAATATAAAAAATATTACAGGAGAAAATACCTTTGAATGTTTTGATCAGAAACCATAAGTAAAACTTTGCATCATTATATTCCATTGATGATAGTTCAGTGGTTCTCAAACTGTGGCATGTGTACCACTGATGGTACACAAGCTCCTTCTAGTGGCATTTAGACAGCTCTTCACATTTTGGGCTTGAAGTACATTTGATTATTTATTTTTTTTACATTTTTGCCTTCCTTGAATTTCTTGGTTATAACTACTATGGCCATGATCTGTTCAACTGTTAGATCATGGTTAGCCCTAGATTAGACCTGGAATAGTTGCATTATATACATGGTTTAAATCTTGTGTGCAGAAAACCAAATATTTACATTGGTGGCACTTGGTGTGAAATGTTTGAGAGCCACTGGCCTAGAATGTCGTGCTCAGACCAGAGCAGAAGTCTACAATGTGCTTTGATGTTTGGTTATATCTCCTAATAGAATTTCCTTCTGTTTAGTAAAAATAACTTGCCATATTTTCCACAAGTGTTCAGTAACAAGTACACAAGTGTGCCTATCAGTAATAACATTTTGATATATCAGATTAAGCAATTTCGTTATGCAGTCTACAAACCATAATGCTAATAGGCCATGCAAATCTAAAACCCCATAAATCACCAAGTTAAATTACAATTATAAAATGGGTTCACATAAGGGCACATTGAAATAAAAGCAACATTGTGCTGCCTTTACCAAATCCCACCATTAATTTTTCATGTTTGCCATTAGGAGTTCACTTGGAGGATCTCAGCAGCAGCAGTAGCAGCAGTAGCAGTAGCAGTAGGAGTGTGTTAAAATGTGCAGGGCTGAGATTCAACCTGATGTGGTAATAGCACAAGGGGGAAGTGTCTGCTCAATTAAAACAACATGTGGGAAGAGTGTGAATAATACAACAGAGAAACAGGTTCAAGTACCCCAAATCTGTGCCAATCTATTGTGTTGCATTGTGTGGGATTATCTCTAACATTAGGCCTATTGAATTATTATTTGTTTAATATCATATACCGTACCAAAAACTAAATTGGCCACAATACATTTTAGATGAGCATAGCGTATAAACAATGTTATTTTTGGAATTGGCAACTAAATAGCAAATTGTGTGGGTGTGTGTGAGGCTGTTGAAATAGTACACATAAATCAAACGAGTGCAGTGGTTCAAACTGTAGTACACAGCTATAGCCACCGGTCTTTCTTAAATTCAGTCCTAATAAGTTGGGCTTTATTTGTTAGATTATTGACTGGAATAAAAAGTCTTCTCTCTGATAAAATATAGCAAAGTAAAGTAAAGTTTCTACAGATCTGTTTTATTACTGTAACTGCAGAAGGACAGCATGCTCTGCCATTTGCTGTAGAGTAGGAGGAGTGATATATTGAGGTACAAGTGTATGGGTGTATATGTTGTGTCCATGTGACATCTCAGCATCTAGAATCCCTGTAGTTTAAAGTTGATCTGGAGAGTGTCAGAATGTATTTTAGAATGTGACATATTACAGGTTTGTTTTATCTGGTTTATGGTTCATCTTCATGAAACAAAAACTGGCACAAAGTTCAAAATCTGTGTTTAGTATGAAAGAGAATTACATTTTTCAAAATGGCTTCAGGAACTGGTACCAAATGGGCGACAGTAGCTCAGTTTGAAGAGTGTTTGTCCACTGATCTGAAGGTTGGCAGTTTGAATCCAGCTCCCACAGATGAATGCTGTTATTGTGTTCTTGGGCAAGACACTTAACCTACCTTGCCCCCATGTCTGTGTACACTGGTGTATGAATATGTGTGTGAATGGGTGAGTGGTTCTTTGATAAAGTGCTTTGTGTGCCTTGAAGGTGGTAAAGTGCTACATAAAAATGTGACCATTTACAATTATTAATCTCACAAGGTCTGATTCATTCAAACCCAAACCCTAACAAGTGGGTTACACATTTCTACAGTGTTTCTGTTGTATTGCTGCATCCTTAGTTTGCACTCAGTTTAAATCCTGCTACTCCCTCATTTTGATCTTATTTGATGTGGAATATTTTGAATTTAGTCCTGATTCAGTTCAGTTCGGTGTTGTGTGTGACATGTCAGAAGTCAGACCCACTGTGTGGACAATATAATTAATTTAGTGAAATGTTCCCACCCCTTATTACACCATGATCACACTTGGTCATGTGCCTTCATCATCTTACAATAGTGGGCTTTAGATGTGACTCAAAGAGCTGATGTCAGTGCATCGCTTTGGCTTCTGTGCGTCTTCCTTCCTGGATCCCTGCGCTATGGCGATAAGGAGGTCAAAGGGCGCGGCTCGTGTGAAGGGCCTGACGGGGGGCTATAGATCACCCCTGAGTGACCATAACCTTTCCTTGTTTCTGCTGAGAATGCACAAACACAGCAGTCTATCGCTTCAAACCCACCTTTACAACTGGCGCTATTAAAAAGAAGGACATAAGTCTGATATGTAACATGACAGAAATGATCGTCTACATGGAAATCTTCAAATCAAATTATTTTTTAATTGTCTGGTCTAGCTATTGCACACTTGACGAGCAAAGGGGAAATAGGACGCTATTGATCTCACATGCAGGATTAGATTTCCGATAGCAAATAGGATCCAGGTCTCTTTGTACAATGGGAGGAGTAAGTGACAGAGTGCCCTATATATATCCCATAGCAGGGAGTCAATAGCCACAAGAACAAATAATACTGTGGCTAACGGCAATCAGGGCTAGCTCTAGCTCTCAGCAGTCTCTAGCCTGTCACGTGGAGAACTTAATTGTAAGATGGGAAACATATAGATATACAGTTGATGGGAGATCCAACATGGTGTGATGTCAGTAAGGGCTAGACAGTTCACTGCATATATAATAATCTTTTTCACTATCACCAGCCTATGCCTCCTCTCTGCAGTGATATGGTTGTAGCTTGTTTACAATTTGTATCAGATGCCTTACCATGAAACATATCTTTATTTTCATTTAGGCCTACAGTGGGAAAAGTGAAAGTGATAACATTTTAACTCCTCATGATGGCATTGATGGACTGTCATTAAAGTATTACTTGGACCAACACCCAAACCATGGGTTTGATTGACACATGGCCAGATTGTGGTACAAAAGTCATTATATTGATAGACTGACTTGGCTTGTACAGACCATGACCTTTGCTGTTGGGTGACTATAGCTATATATCAATGGGCATGAGAAAACTACTTCCTCATGCCGATGAAAACAGATGGGTTAGCCAACAGGGTTGGTAGTGGACTATATTGAAATTATACAGTCAGATTTCATTAGTCAGAAGTGTTCCTGACATTTATTAGCCTGTATCTTCTGGTGAGGGGTCTGCCACATGCTTGTCTCAACTGATGTTTTTGCTTTTCCTGAATATTCCACATTATAGCACCATGCAGTTTATCTTTATTCAGTTCTTACTGTGATGTTACAATGCATGTTCCACAGTATGGCATTAAAAAGCATCTAGCTCCATGGAGTCAGGGAGGTGGCAGACCCTCCACCAGAAATGTTAGAGTGTCTTTTCTGGTGGTGGGTTGCATAAGTGTAAAATAAATACTGTTTTTATTGCACACCCCCAGTTGCTCCCAGTGTCCTTTGTGCAGAGACAGGTATTCTCTGTGACAAACTGAAAATGCCACAGGAATGAATGTCCAAATGCATCTGGATCCTCTTTTATGGGTTACACAATAATTCTCAGAACAAATAAAGTGTATTGTGTGTATTCTGAGTCATACATTTACAAACATGTGGTCCTGCAAAATGGCTTAAATTATTACAATAGTTATATAGAGAAAAATTTAATAACTTTAAAAAGGGTACTTAGACTCGGCATGAATTTTCCCTTGTGTGTGTGTTTTTTTTCTTATTTCGAACAAAGAAAAAATGTGATTTAAGCCTTGATGACAGTCTCTTTTTCATACTTGGACAAATGGTTTCAATTTCAGCTTTTATGAAACATGCATAACAAATGTAGCCACATCTGGGCACAATAAATTATGATTAGTCCTGGATTACAATGAACAATGTCAACTGCTGGTGTGGGTGGTCCTGCGCATGGGTCAGACCTGACTGACCCCTCTGTTGTTTATCAAGATGTAATTCGCTCTGTTGGCGTCTGGTCATTGCCACCCTCCTCATGAGAGCAGAGAGGCTGTAGACCGCCATGTCCTGGGATGGATCAAGGGACATGGGTGGGTGCTCGTTGGGTGGGTGCCTTTTGGGTGGGGCCTGTCCTAAAAAAAAAGACCTATCATAGCCCATGTCCTCCTCTGGCCAGACCATCCATCTGGACACAAGTGCATTCATTGTTGTGACATTCCCAGCGTGGGGTTGTCTGCTGCGGGCGAACCGGTGCGGGCCTTCTTCACCTCCTAAATACTAACCATAGCTTTATTAAAGAAACCCCATTGAGTCTTTCACACAAACAAAAACAAATTGCGCATTGTGCTACTGTGTACATTTTTGTATGGTCTATTAGTATGTAAAGAAGAGTTATATATAATGGGAGCTGAAGCTTTATTGATCCAACTGTAATTTCCTCCACAGCAATCAATAGCCTCATCTCTTGTATTATTTGTCTTGTCGCATACAGAATATTTACTGAATGAACATAAACTAATCAAGGTGCCACACAAGGAGAGCTCACTTGAATCAAATGGATGCATACAGTATATTGTTTATTTTAAGATAAAACACAATGCAACTTGTCATTCAATTTTAAAATATAAAGAAATCAAATGCTGTGTATTGACACAAAGCAGAATAACAGGGATGGATGCTGTAAGTACTATTATATACACACACATAAAAGAGACAAAAAATAATAATAATTCAGTACTCATAGATTTTATTGGGCAACATGACGACATCTCCCCATTCAAAAATATATTATAATAATTTGTTTTGAATTGTTAATTGCCATAGCAACGGTACAAATGATTAATTATTCTGAACCCATAGATGAAAAGTTGACCATATTTTCATGTACTCAGAAATGTCTCTCTACTTTTCTCTCACTGGAGTGCATGTTTTCTATTTTATCCCAACAAATAATTGAAAAGTTTCACTTTTTGTAAACAATGAGGCTTCAAATATGTTTTAATCACTTGAAATGTGTGATTTACAAAGTTGGCATTTTGGTGCGGGATAAGCAGCATTGTAGCTCATATTCAGAAATATTATAAAACAGGAAGTAATTAAATCTGACATCTACAGATTGTCTTTGGGGTTTTTAACAGTGCAGGCATTTACTGATGCCTCAATATAAAACAGCATTGGTCTCCTGCAGCCCTATGAAGCTTGACTACCCATGAATCAACCTGATATTGTTGGAGATGTAACTCATTGGCACATCGTGTATAGGGCCAGTGAGTGGGACATTATGTCATAGACTGTATCACACTAAATGTTTTGCATATTGTTGTTGTTTTCCATTTGAGTCAAGGCACATCGGCTGCTGAGACAGGTCCAGTTGCCTGGTTACGGGCACAAGACGCCATATTTGAGTTTGATGACCAGCATGAGTCAATCATTTTCACATTTGGATCATCTGCCTCCATTTGAACTCCTCTGCACCATTTATACACTCATATCTACACGTCTTCCTCTTCTCTTTGGTCTTCCTCTTTGCCTCCTGTATCTCAGCTCATGTTTATCAATACTCTCTACTTCATAAGCCTACATTTATAACAAAGTGTGGGGGATTAAAGGTGCATTATGTAACTTTCTATGTGGAAAGTCCGCAATCTAACTTGTTTCCATGGCGTTGTTATTGTTGGAAATTTCAACAGTAGGACAGTAGTGTTCTCTGTTTTGCATTTTGGATACAGGGGTTTTTATTTCTCTAAAATACTGTGAAATTACCTGTAACTTGCACTACATTTCATCGGTCTGAAGTCATCTGTATGGCCCTGTTTGAGGGGTCCCAAGGGGGACCGCTGTAGGTGATGTGACTTATATGTTGATCTGACATGCTTCACAAAACTAACCTAACCAGCTCTTTCCTGTTTATCGATGCACACCATTCATGTCAAGATCAAAAATATTACATTTGCAGTGCAATGCAAATGTAATATTTAATACTGTAATACAACTAAAACTAGAAAACCAAAGTATTATACAGAGACACTAGAACTATGTATTATATATAGAGGTGCAGCTAAATGAAATAATTGTAGTTAAATCTGACAATAAACCAGAAGTAGTTTTGAGTTTACACTAGCTTTAGCCACGTCTACCAGAGCCACAAACTTGGAATTACTAAATGTGTTTTTGTGAATCACTGAGATTGGCCTCATGATTAAGTTAAATGAATATTAGTTATGTTTGTGTGATGTCAGTTGCTCACGTAGCAGAGCCCTGTCCCTGGACCGTGAGCCATGCTCGAAGGAAACGTAACTGGACTGGAGCTGCACCTAAGTGAACTGTACCAATATCAAAGAGGCTCTCGTCTCCATGGATATATATCAATAACATCCCCATGGAGACAAGCAGGTGACCCTGACCATGCAAAAAGTGACATAATGCACCTTTAACGTAAATGCAGACATCATGTTTAGAAATGGTTCGATAGATAAATAGAAGTTTGATTTCTAAATGTGCTTGTGATTAACTTCCTACTTAAATGCTCTATATAATGTGCTGCAGCATAAGGACAATTTGCTATTTTAGTAAATAGTAACAAGCCCCTTAATAACAGAAGGCACCAAATATAAAAAATATATATTTCAACTGTGCATTTCAAAATTAAGTGCTTCAGCATTAGACATAGGAATAGTTTGTAAAATGGACATATTCATTTTTATTTAGTGATAATGGATCAAACCAAAATAATATGAGTTATGCTGAACTAAAAAGGTGTAGGGATGGACAGTGGCAAAAAGGAAAATGAAAAACATAAATAGTTTCTTAAAATACTGATTTATTTATGAATTTACACTGATTAGCAATACAACTAAAGCAACTCCATTAGATTAACCATTTATATAGGATTTTCACAGGTCACAATGAAGCTTGGCTCAATCTGGCATCCCAAAGCAAAAACACGGAAGGAGGCATTAGTAAAAGCACAGTGCAAATGGCAAGAAACTGAAGAGAAAAATTACAATGGAGTATGCACATTCAATTCATAAGGGAGCGTTTTCAGCTCAAATCAAATAGTCAATAAAAGAGCTTGCTTTCTCCAAACTAAGAAAAATGAAACAAATGAGATGACAATGACAGAAACTTTGAAAGAAAACAGAATTAACATGGTGTGCTGCTAGGTCAGTCTGTTCGTACACTTAAGCTCATTTACCCTTGTTTTAGTTCAGGGACCAACTGCCCCTCCCTCCCTTCCTTCCTCCAAATCCAATAGTTCACATTGCTTGCTGGGATATTGGTACATCTGGTTGCACTGTAGGGGTTGCTAAGGGGGAGATGTGGCAACCCATCACACTTTGGTTTACAGAGTTCAGCTGTGGGTCACTGGACTGTTACACCAATGATCGTGTATTAACTGCCCAGCGGGAGGCCACTACTGACCATTGCATTGTAGCTTACATACGCCCAATATTGTGGACATGTGCATGATATGGGTAGTTTTAGTTTCATGTTATTATCACAACCCCACTAATATAAGGTGACCAGATTTTCAAAATAAAAAACTGGGACATCCCTGGTTTGGATTGGTTGGTAATAATAAAATTATGAAACAAGTGCATAATAAAGGAAAACTGTTAAGCACTCTGCACTAATGTGAGTCAGTTTAGTCACATTTTCTTTGTGTTTTGGTCATTTTTAAGCAGCTTTTCTATATTTAACCTAAACAAATGACATAATATGCGTCTCTTTGCTGTTGGCAGGAATCAGATTGGTGAAAAATAGGGACACCTGGCTGGGACATGTCTTGTATAAAACTGGGACAAATCACTGGTTTTGGATAAATCTGCTGAGACAGAGGACACAGGGCTCATAACTGGGATCGTCCCGGGTAAAAAGGGATGTCTGGTCACCCTACATTAATAGGCAGTACCCTTATACACAATTAATTACAACAGGCTCTGTGCACAGTAGCACGCTAACTACGGTGCCTCAAGGCTAACTGCCACGTTTATTAAAATCATAAAATATTAATTAAACAATCTATTACAATTTAAATTAATTCAAAAAAGGGGTACACAATTATTTTTATATGAATACTTCCATTTGTGGTGTTGTTCTAATATTTATGAGTTAATAAGACAAGTTAGCATTAGCATTGAGACACAAACAGCTAACTTTCTAAGAGATGCTACATGTTGCTACAGAAGCGTTCTCTAGTGAAGAATTTGTTTGTATTGTGTGTTTTTTAACATCTTGTTGCTGTCCAATGCCTAATCTTTAAATATTTATTAATTTTAGCAAGACTTAGGGCAAAACCCATAGATACTGTACAACTGGAAAGGAAGTAGTGACGTTAACACTGTGATTGTTGGGTTGATTTGTGCACAGAGCCTATTACACTGACAAGAACCAGCTTAATTTCTGCTATTTAAGTTACAGTAAACCATGGACTTTCAATAGTAGATTTTAGGGCTGCACAATATATCAAAATCAAATCAAAACCGCAATTGCAGTTGACGAAATTATCAAATCGCCAATATCCTCCTATGCATTTATTCAAAAATCTTGTAGTACCTTTAGTTTAGACTTCTATGTGTTTCTTGTATTGTCTTGTATTATAGTTTAGCAGTTCATGTTTCAGTTTTAATTCAGTCTCCTAATTTAATGCGCTGATTACAATATCCATTCCGAACAAAATCCTTCTTTTTAAACATACATTGCTATTAGATTTTTTTCTAATTGTGCAGCCCTAACAGATCATGACAACTCCAGGCAAAAAACACCTCGCATGAGCCACAGTTTTGAAAAGGCTTCTACCCAGCTCCATAGTCCACTTATAAGCAGATGTACAGCCTTAATGAAGAGATAATCTGTTATTATCCTTTCCCATTAGTGGTCATTATAGTACGCCTAATCAGTGTGCGTTATCAAAAATACAAGGCAATTTAAAATATCATAGAATTTGTATATTTGTTGGAAGCCTGAGATGTGTCTATGCAGTCCCTGGGGTAGTATTTGACACCAAAGCAGGAAGAAACTTAACCTTTGTCTTATTATCAAAGTAAAGGAGTAAAACTACAATATGGCTTTAAAATAAACTCACAACAAACGAAAGGCTTCAATATTATCGACCCATTTTAACAAGTGACTGTATTTGGACTTTACCGAGAAAAAAAATCATGCATGTGACTTCTAAATCCAACTTCCTGCCCCCTGATGAGTTAACTATTACTATGCCTTACATGCTTGCACAACCAATCACTTCACATCTCCTTCACTGATGAAAATACCTGTAGCTAAAATGTTAATGTCATCTACCACAAGAAAAGTGCAGCACAATAAAAAATATAATATAGTTAAAATTTATAGCCAAAAATATCCAGTTTTATATTTCTGTGTTATATAGTAGCTCTGTGTACATGATGCTAGCAAAAAATAGTCAGCCATTCCTTTCTTGGAAACAGAGATGCTTAACAAATGTAATATACAAATGGAGATGACTAATACAGAAATTTCAATCAATAGAAATTAAATTCATTTTCAAACAAAGGCAGAGACAGCACAACGAGATTGTTTTGTTTTTTTGTTTCAGTTTGTTTGGCAAAAACAAAACATTGAGATGAAGAGATGAGACAAATGCAATGCTACACAAATGATAGAGATGTTTGTAAATGCTAATAGAAGCTTAAAATCTCTGACAATAAAGCAGAGACTATTTTACTACTATATGACCCTGTGGCTATAGTTTTGTTAAAGCAGTTTCCAGTGTGACTATTTAAATGTAGATTTCATTTTCAACAAAATAATACAAAAATAAGGGAGATTTTGTTGCAGTTGTGCAGTCATTTTCCAAAGTGTTTTCGAGATGGGGTTTCAGCCTATGAAGAACATGTTATTCAGGATTTAAATGGCCTCAAGTGACACTTTTTGGCTTTATACAATGAGCCCTATTGGAGTACTGCATAAGTAATCAGGTGAGCGATATCCAACACCCACTGAGTTGCACAACATCTTCTGCAACTTATGTGACCCCACCAGATCATTTCCCAAAGTCTTTAGGACAAGTCGTAACATAAACATATTTGTATGTAATCCTTTCTTTTTTGCACATAAAATCTTTTTGTTAAAAAAGTCAAATAACATTAAAAACAAAACGATAAAAGCAGAGACAAAATGACAGACATTAACAGAAAAGGCGACACTTGCTCGGGATCTGCTCTCACGCCTCCGTCTTCTCTTTCTTCTTGTTTTTCTTGAGGAAGGACGGGGTGCGGAACTTCTTCTTCTTCTTGGTGTTGGGCGACTTGGAGGGCGAGCTCTCCTGGGACAACACTTCTTCGATCTTCTCACCGGGACGCACCAGGATCTCCACGCTCTCCACACTGGTGGTCAGCTGGCTCACGCGGTTTGACAGCTCCTCGTCCAGGCTGTGGTGGTCTTTGCCGTTCATGAGGCCCGTGTGGTTGTCTAACAGAAGCAGGAGGGACAGGTGAGGATAAGGTGAACTCAAGCATTTCACGTAGACTTGTGTATTGTTAAAAGTATACTATGTAAGTTTTCTGATTGAGTCTGCCACCTGCTTGTTCCCATGGAGATGTTATTGCTTTGCCTAGAATGTCCCACAGTATATATCTTGCATTTATTCGATTACAAGTGTTTTTAATGCTCAAAAATACATTGAAAAATGCATTCCTACTGTGAACATGGTGCCTCACCACAGATCTGAACTGTAACATGACCTGATTTAATGCCTTAATACTGTGGAACATTCCAGAAAAAACTATAACACCTCCATTATGTTCCTTTCCATTTTAAAGTTACCCTTTATTTGGTGTATGTAGCATAACATTATGACCACCTTTTCTTGCTTTAATAAATTGTGAATCAACATTGACTTGCTGTCCAGATATATATTGATTAGTCCTTATGGTTACTAAATAATTCCACTAATGTGTAACTATTTGTGAATTATTAACAACATCAATATTTCCCCATATAATCTTGGGGCAGTCATATGTACTCCTATGTGATTAGATAATTTACATATAGTTCACAAGTTTAAAAAATGAATTTTCTGTTGTCTAATAGGGCTCCAATATTAAATCCAATATTCTCATTCCACTGCAGAAAATGAAACATATTTGATTGCGTGCAGAGAGACCCACTGGCCCTGTGCTCTACATCCTTCATAATATCCTGTCATAAACCTCAGTGACCCGCTGGCCTAGAGTATGTCCTCCTTTCACCTCCAAAATGAGCCTTTTAAAATACTGCTGCTGCTCCCCATTCACTTAATGAGTGTTCACGTAACTCACAACAGCCCTTTCCCTGTTGTAACTAACAGATTAGGGGAATGCAGGGCAGCCCTATCAAATTACTTCTCTACACCACAAAAACACAGATATCTTCATGGCTTCATTTTACCTGAACACAAAACATGGCCACGTTAGCTAGACACTTGTATAACATCTGACCTGTTTTTTTTTTTTCAGCATAACAACTGGGTGACCTCACTGCAATGGCGTCAGGAAAAA
Source organism: Boleophthalmus pectinirostris (assembly GCF_026225935.1). Classification (NCBI taxonomy): domain Eukaryota; kingdom Metazoa; phylum Chordata; class Actinopteri; order Gobiiformes; family Gobiidae; genus Boleophthalmus; species Boleophthalmus pectinirostris. The sequence goes on along the minus strand of NW_026571190.1, from coordinate 21,849,059 downwards.
TATGGGTCCCCAGTGCCAGTATGTTGTCATAGGTTAATTGTTACTTATTGTGCGTGGTTTGAGTTGCAGGGGAGCGCACAGGAAGTCAATGCCTCTGTGACACACTTGTACAGTCACTGCTATTATCTTTTGTCTTACATGGAGGCCGGCCCAGTTCAAATGATAGGGATTTTTACAATAAGTGGGTTTCTGGTATTTAAACCTGTTTTACTGAAATCGCCACAAAGCTTGGAAGTCAACCATTTAGCTTCCCACTGAAATTTCAGCCTGAAAACTATCAACACTATATATACTACAAGATAATGTGAACATAAATGATTTCTTTTTCAAGTCTCATAAGTAGTAGCAAGTAATAATTATGTACTCAAACTTTGAATTGCAAGTGCTGACATTGAGAGAGTTTGATATGGGTCAAATGTTCATGGCTAGTCTATTTTTTTTATTTTTTTTTTACAGATCTCTCTAAACTACAGTTCTTAAAGGGCCCATATTACAGTATTTTCTGATCTGATTCTGATTATGTTATCACACAAAATTGATTCTTGTGAGCTTTTATCCTCATCAAAAACATATCTGGAGTTGTGTTTTGTTTCATTCACACATGTTCAACACACAAACCCTGCATATTTAAGATGTTCTTCTCAAACAGAAAACACTCTGTTCCACCTTGTGATGTCATGTGGTAATGCATGAAGTGCTCCACTGTGTTTTTAAACTGCATGCACCTTCACTAGAATCATTTGAACAATTTCATCCCTGTTAAAAAGTTAAAAGGTAAAAGGTAGCTGTACACTTGAAACCTACCACTACATGACATCACAAGGTGGAACAGAGCATTTTGGTTTTTGTCCCCTAAGGAAAGCCATAGGCTGAAACGCGTTGGGACTTTGTAAGTTGTCCATTAAGACATGCCGTAAATTAATAAAGGCATTTTATTTTAACCAGTGAGTGCCTTGGGTTTTTTGCATCTTTTTACTGACTTCCCTTCCCAAAGAGCACCACTGAGTTGGATCTTCTGTGTATTATCCTCTGGTGGTCCAGGAAGCGCTTCTTCTGAAACCTTTTTATAGAGCATTTTGAGCTTTGGAGATGTAGACAGACTAATAATAATGGGTTACTCAAACACGTGTGAATGAAATAAAACACAACTCCAGGTAAGTTTTTTATAACATAGCTAAAAACACACAAGAATCATTTTGTGTAATATAGGACCTTTAATTGGTTTTACCAGATCTGTTGATAGGATTGAAATTGACTATTGAAATTTTGCTATCATGGCAACCTAGTCTGTATGGTCCGATTGTAATCCAAATGGTCCAGAGGTAAACCCAAAACAGTTTAAACCTATGGGGCCAGGGAATGAAACATAGTTCTAAACACACATGAAATGACTAGTGAAAGTGGTCACAATGTTATACCTGATCAGACTTTTGATTCAAACTCATGCAAACACATGTTAAATATATATTAAAGTTAAGACATAAAGCATTCATGGAGATAAGTTGTTGTGAGAGATACCTTCTTTGGCCGGAGTGCTTTGTGCGGACTGGGTTACAGACAGAGACTGAGACAGAGTAGAGCCATCGTCAGAGGTTAGCTCGTGCTCGCCATCTGCAGGGAGGGAGGGAGGGATGCGGGGTGAGGGGGGGCAGTGGTGAGAGGATTGTACAGCAGCAGGGGTAAGTGGATGAGAGGTGAAGGGGGTAGTTGGAGAGATTGGGGATGAAGGGTCGAAGGGGTGAGGGAGTGGGTAGAGATTAGCAGTAACACAGACATGTTAGAATCAGGCCATGCACAGCTGCGTCCACACACAACTAACAAAATCCTCCACTGCTGCAAATGAGAGGGTCAAAGAGTCACCGTCACTCTGTTATGTAGCCGACACAGATCCGGCAGGGCAAGTTTGTACAACAACTCACTGCCAGTTTTGCGTTTTAAGGGTCAATGCATCAAATCCTTTGCCTCAGCAGTGTGGAAAATTCTTCTTTTGTGTATTGATTTAGCAAATGTTTTAGTCAGATGCCCTTCCTCTGTAACTATCACTTATAAATACAATGGCACATGTCTCGTTCCAGTTTGAATGACATGTGATGTTTTCACTGACATTGATTTGCGGTGACATCACACGGGGGGGGTGTTCTACATATATGTTTATGGTGGAATGTTCAGCAGTTAACACATGAAATCTGAGCCTGATACTTTTTCAGGAAGCTGTGGTAAATCTGAGCATTTGTGTTCATGTTTAGGTGTTTGATTTTCAACAAATGGTGAGAGTAACTGAAAAACTGTTGACTAATGCTAGCTAGTTTGTAATTGTAATAATTGTATGTGTTTAGGCTTGTGGTAAAAACACAAATCAGTTCTTTGTGTTAAAATAAAACTCAGATTACAGATTAGAGCCTAACGTTAGCTTCACATCTCCAGCGAATATGGATGACATCAGATCCAAAATATGAGCAAATTGACCACAATAGTTTAATGATTACAATTTTAACAATAATTTACCTTATAATCTCCTTGACAGTTATTCCTTTATTAGTTAAACTACATATATCTGTGTAACTGCACATAATGGTCACATCTTTAGCAGCAGTAACAAACACGTGTTAATTTAGAGTTTAAAAACAGAAAATAAAGTATGCATTACTGGTGTCATTAGACTGAAATGCTGATTAGAGGAGCAGTGACATTCCCATATCACGTTATTATCATATTCATTAGCACATTCACTTGGCTGAGGTGCCATTGACAGTTCATTCATGCAACACTGTTTAGAGCAGTCTAAGTGAGGCTCTGTTCTACAAAAGACCTTCATTCATTTTAAGGCCAAAGTAATGTTATATAATATTTGAACTGAATTTACACTAATTATATTTAAAGGAGCACTATGTGATAACATAGGGGAACATTTCGCCACCTGCTCGTCTACACAGAGATGTTATTGCTTGGCCTGGAATGTTCCACAGTATGGTATCAAATTAATGTGTACCATGGAGACAGGAAGGTGGCACCATAGGTTCAAGGTACAGTCACAGAAAGAATGATTTTTCAAGGTATATGTTTTAGCAAATGTAAACCTGTAATTGAAGATAGATAACTTTAATGTCATATCCCCTGTCTCCTGAAAAGTTACATAGTGCACCTTTAATAAAAGTTGTCTACATTGAAATCTTTGGTTTGGTTGATAGGTAAATGGTAGATTTGGCTCAGAATAAGGAAGCTGTTTTCACAAAAGATACTGTACATACCAATAATTCCTGTGAATACGCCAGCCGCATAGCAACTTTATTATTTCAGCTACTCTGCCCAAAGAGTTAAGAGACATTTCTTTCAACATTCCTCTTTTTGTTTATTATTTGTTTTAGTTTTAACAAAATAGTAAGTTAGTAACAATAATATAATGGTATAATTGTAGTGTTTTAAAGAATGGAAATTAATTGGAGTGTTTGTAGAATATATAGTGCCCCACAGGCTAGTATCAAGACCATCTCCAGCTTGTATCCAGATTGGCCTCCTGGGAGTCATGGGGCTGTGGGGGCAACAGTGTCATAGCAACGGGCCGCGCTCCTGCAGCGGGTGTGAAGACCTGCTGTTTGATCAGTCTGTCATCTTACTCACCCCTCATGTACATATGCACACCGGTGGTACCATGCATTTTCATAAGCAGGCAACACATGTGAGAGCTTATGCATTAAAACATCAAAATGACATCTTCTTTCGAATGGGTGATGGAGATTAGGAGACATCTCTAACCAGTCTGTTCATTATTGATTTTGCCCATGCCCCTTGTAAAGGCAATATGGCAGAGGGCTAATATGATTATAGCACTGACTTGACTGCGTGGTAGTGTGGACAGATAAAGAGAGGGGAGCCATTAAAGACCTGTGCTCATGTTTAAAGACCTAAGTACTGCGTGTGTATCCAAGGTCTTCAGATTTACCCTCTGGGATGAGCTAAGACAACAACAGGGTACACAGAGTAATGTATTATGTTATTCTAGCACTACACCATGGTGAAGGAGCTGTTCTTAACAAGGATTTTAAAAAGCCTTGATGATATTTGTGGGATTTAAAGGTTGAAGGTTTTTTATTTGTTATTCAAATATGCGAGAGAAACACATGGCACGGTGCAACTTGTAACTTTTTCTGGTGGCATGTCCGCTACCTGCTTCTCTGTGAGATGTTATTATTGTGCCTCTAATGTTCCACAGCATGCCATTAAAATTATCCATTTATCATTTGTTTCCATGTGTTTTTATTCTCAAAAAATCTTTGAAAAACCTAATTCCAGCTTGGCCCAGTGATGTCATTTGCTTGACTCCATGAAAACAGATAAGTTTATTGCCATGGGGAAAAGTCCAGGCAAAGCAATACAATGCAATCTCCTTGGGAACAAGCAGGTGGCAGACTCTGCTTCAACCAAAAAAATTACATAGTGTCCCTTTATAGGGATTTTATTTTGACCCATTGATTATACAGACTTTGTATGAAATCACTATGGGAAATATTTAAACATGCTATGGCAAATTTGGGCCTTTCTTCTTTATAATCCATCACTCCATTTATAAAGATTTATAAGGATACAAAGCTTAATACATGTTTCATAAGTGGTTCTGTTGTAAAATAAAGATGGTGGAGTAGACAGGTTCTGCCTCTGTGTGTGTCCATGCATGTGCTGGGGCCATATGTCTCACACCGTGACTTGGCTTTTATGCAGTTTGAGCCACTTTGCTCAAACAGAAATAAACAATGGTCAACACCATATATAAGAAAAGCATTGCCCAATTGAAGTTGTTTTACTGAAATGAACTAGCAATTAAAATATTCATAAAATGTTGTATCTATAAAGCCACTACAGTATTATCCCCAAGCAGCTACCTCACACTTATGTTTCAGCACCGCAAATAAACTACTAACAGACCATTAAATTCATAATAAAGATGCTGCACCATTTTTGTTCTTGTACAATGTCAGAAAAATAGAAAATAAAACATAGGAAATTCATTAAGTTTGGTGTTAATATTTAATTTTATCAGGACTGTGTATGTTATGGTGACTCTCTTACCGCTAAGGCCCAGTTGTCTCCTCTCCACATTCTTGCGGTACTCTTCCAGTTCTTTCTCCGACAGTTCACTGAAAGGGTTGGGAGGCAGGGGCGCCATCTGGTCCTCCTCTGTGGGTACGTACGGCTGGGGAGGAGGCGGACACAGAAACATGGGTGAGTTTGGTAACACACTAAAGCCATAAAAGCAAATCACAGTCACATGCTACAAAACACTGGATCATAATGTAATGTGATCCAGAGCGTATTTGAGATAATAAACCACATCACACAACGGAGACAGGGAATCAACTGACGCCCCTCCTCTCTTTTCAAGTAATCAGTCTGCAAACCATAACGTGTTCAGACTGTGGGAACCATCACAAAATTTATGCAATTTACAACAGTGAAACCACAGCATCCAGGGACAATCTTCAAGCATGCACACATGGTACACACATGACATGTATGTGCTTTGAATGACTGAAGAATAATATGTGGATATCTTAATGCTGTCATGCTACAAAAAATATTAAAAATAAAACAAATTGTAAAATTTGTGTGACATCAGATGTAAAGGTGCACTATGTAACTTTTCTGGTGGGGAGGGTATACCACCTGCTTGTCTCCATGGAGACGACAGCAGGCTAGGTTCTGGGGCAAGAAGTCCACAATCAAAGTAAAAAAGCAAAAAATAAGTAAAACATTTTTGAGCATTTTAACAACTGTAATGGTGTTAAGGTTTATATATTTAATTGTATGCTATGGAACATTTCAAACAACATCTCCATGGAGACAAGTGGGTGGACCCTAACTAGAAAAGTTAGATAGTACACACTTATTATTATAATGACATGCATATATCTTCAGAAATGTTAAAATAAAAGACACACATCACAAAACATCACTGCAATTCACTGTGCATAGTTACCAGGACATTGATCTGCACTGTGTCCTTTAAGACAAGACATCAACCAAAAAGCAAAGCAGTCATCATTTGTTTCCATTTAAATTTAATCACTTGTCTCCCTCTAGTGGTCAGAAGGTATTTAACATGTTCAGTTCTAACTTGACCTGCAGGCTGCATGTTAAACTCTTGTTTACCCACTCATCTGTTCTCACTTAATCATCAGTAATCATTGTTCCTGCCAGGCTCCAGCTTAACCATAGGTTAACCATTATATTATTCAGCTGTTGCAACAACACTTTATGTTTTGCCTTTTGTAAACCTTTATCAGATAAAGTAACTAAACAATTTCATTAAATATCAAGACAGGACACGTGTGTAAAAGAAATCATTCACTAAATACAATTTATATCATTATATTATAATTTTTTGCTCAAAGGTATAATAATGACAGTTACCTTGCGCGGAGGGTCCACTGGGATTCCTGCGAGGTGCTGAGAGACGGGCCCAGATGACTTCATGTCATATCTATTCTGCTCCCGTATCTAAAGAGACAAAGACCACACTTAATATAAAAATAAACAGAAATAAAAAGAGCACCACAAATACAAGATTAGCTTCAAAACTACATTGGCCTTTTAGAATACATAGATATAATTTTCATAGATTACATAAATTTTAGATTGGGTTTTATACTGTTACAAAATGGAGTGACATTCAGCTACAATGATTCCAGTATTCAACTGACCAGTTACTGAATACATAAACTTACTTTGTTTCTCTTTTCAAGCACTTCACTGGGGTCTGTGTTTAGTGGGACAAACTGATTGGGATCTTCAATTCTGATTGGTGTGCCCACCTCATCTGCCTTCATCCACTGTGAGAGCAAAAAACACACATTTAAAAACATAATTTTAGTTCTCTGAAACCATGCTGACAACTTAAAACTACACAGAGAATAATGAAGTGGCACTGTATGGGGAAATGTTTTATACTCCGTAACCAACAGAGGGCGTTGTGGCATAAAATATCAAGTTATCTAGTTACAGGTCAGGACTCAAACTCCACATTAACTTAACAGGATTAGGTAGAAAAATTTACCGTGGTTGTCCGGCTGTTGTAGCGGTCTTCATTGTTTTCCACATTGACTTTCATGTAACTGTTGGGAGAGTTAAGCCAGCGTGTCTTCTCTCTCTGCTGTCGCTGCTGGAGGAACTTGAAGGGGAGTCTGGTGGCCATGTCTCCATCCTCCTCGAACATGAAGGACGTGACTGTGGCCGGGATCTCCACTTCGCTCTTGTGCCTTGGCTTGTCCCGTATAATGGGCTGGCGATAGGCATACCCTGTCCTGTAACCCTGCAGCAAAAAACAGGTACACTTTATGTCACTGAATTACATGTGTCACAGCAATATAAAACATACGTTCCCTAAATTAATTCAGTACACAAAAGCTTTGGGCATCACAGATTTTGTATTTAATGGTCTCTTTCATTTGTCTCCGTCATCCAACGTTCCTAAACTTTATGGTTTTTTTTGTCTTTATGTCAGTACCACTGCCAAAGCAGAAGCTGCATCCAAGCAGAACATTGTGTTCTCTCTAACTCCACTTTACATGAGGATAATTTAGAATTTTCAACAAATATGCTAGATGCATATCTTTTATCTGCTAACAGAACACATCATGGTAACATCTTATTGAGCTCACCATGTTGTCAAGCATCCTCATGAGAGACTCAAACTCCAGCTCTCCCTCCCTCCACTTGTGGAGGCCGCTGTGGTTAACATCATTTATTTCCACATCATGAACTCGACTTTTGTATGCCTCCTGGTCCAGCACTATTAGGTTGTCAACACTTCCAGCACAAGAAATTGCCTTGACCTACAAGAAAATGGTTTTACAAAACACAAAGTACAAACTAAAGCTACAATGCAAACAAATGTATTTGATGCAGAGATTACTGCTGACATTGGTGGTGGATTTATTCATAGAATTTAAGATGGGCTTTACATGATGGATTAATGTTTCCTTTTGCCAATCTGATTTGCCTGACAGGGACAGAGAGGGGACCATCTAAAAATCCTGCCATGCTACAGAGAAGAGAGCACCCTTCTTGCTTTACCTCCAGGGATGTTTTGTTCAATCTCAGTGTCTCGCCATTGAAGTAAAAGAGGAAGGGACTTTTTTTTAGTATGGTAAAGATATAAAGGCCACAGGATATAGTTATTTATTGTTTTGTAAAATTTTATACATTTTGTCATGACAATGTAAACCCTCACTCATTCATTCAGATAACTTACCCCTGAAACCTTTTCTGCCTAAACATTTTGTCTTTATTACAATGCTAAATGATGTGGCAAAGAAAGCAGAGTGATATGTAATGTGTACCTGGATTTCACAGGCGTACTGAGCTTGGTACATGTAAAAAAAGGCCTCTTCGATAGTCTCTCCCAGAGTAAGGACTCCATGATTTCTCAGCACCAGCACCTTTACACACACATACATACAAAGTTATATTTATCTTGTAAACTCAATAACAGCTGACAGAAGCAGGAATTCCTATTAGGAACACACCACGCCCTGATAATTAGCTCATTTCCTCTGGTTGACCTCGAGGAAGGCCTATAAAAATACTACTTCCTTCATCCAAAATAACTCTGGGATATTGTGACATTAAAAATACTTTAGTTTGTACCTTTGTTGTTGGCCCCAGGGCTTTCTGAAGCTCTACGCGCTCCTCCTGCTCATCAATGCTGCCGTGGTAGTTGTAGTATGCAATGTCTCCCAGAATCAAAGATTCCTGGGAAATTGGCAGGAGCCCACACTTCATGGATGACACCTTAAAATAGGAAAAAAAAAAAAAAAACATTCAGCAGAACACTTTTTTAAAAATATACGCAGGCATGTCAAAATGTCCTCAAACTAAACTATGAACTTGGCTGTTTAATGCTGTCCTCAAAACATCGCTATTGAGAAGCGGTGTGCAGCTTCTGAAAGCTACTAGACTAGAGATACATGTGAAAATATGCAGGTATAAAAGATGAACTTACAGCGGCAGTGGCAGGACTGTGCACATGCACAACACAGCGGATATCTGGTCTCATGGAATAAATGGCGGCGTGTGGGCTGAATCCCGACCGATCGATCCTTAAGTTGCTGGATCCCTGTTCGATTACATTGCCAATGATGTTCACTTTAACCTGAGGAAATGAAGAACAATATTCAGAAAAGAGGCCTATGTAGCTAATACAGATATAACAATATCCAAATCTTATGATACGCATCTCACAGTGCAATATTTATTGTGATATTTTGTGGAGGCTGAAAAATGCAAACTGTGAATGTGCTACTTTTCCTTTTTGAATGCCTCGAAAAGCCTTTGGTACAGTTATAATACAAAGAATTAAGATTTGTGCTTAATCACCATTATTTCTTCATATAGTCTGTACTGACACAGCAAAGGATCATGGTCTATTTAGTTCCATCAATTTTTTTGTTGTTGTTGCTGCACCAAAACGATACAATAACACAATATTTTGGTTATGGTTACATCCCTATTAACTAAATATCTAAAAGAGATGGGATTTCTAGTTATTAACACATAGCAGACATTAGTATTATTATTATTAGAGAATAGTAGCATCACATTAGGAATGATCAAATAATCTACTTGAATATTATACAGCATTATACTTTCACTGCCTACATAACTCATAATCAGTCGTTTCAGGTTTATTACATTCACCATGGCAGAGAAAAGAGAAAGGATGATGAAGATAAAATACCTCTGTAACTGAAGACTATAAAATGTCAGGTAGATGGAGACATAACAATAAAAAGCAAGTTGAAAACTAAGAACAGGTGTGGTGTCCAAACTGATAAAAGAGCGTGACAACCCAGATGTCATTTCAACATTTCCACTAAACAGCTCACAACAGACACACTTTAATCTGAAGTAAAACCTTAATACCAAAGTATTACAGCTTACATATCCAAGAATTACTACTTTAATAATCATAATACAATAAAAGATGAATGTAACTCTATGTAGACTGTATATGGTTCAGTAAAAATCCCACTGTTGTAAAACCTTTTTAGATGCTACATATTGATGTGTGGACAGCTATATTGATATGGTACCCAGCATACACACAAAATAACTTGCAGCTCCAAATAACTATGCCAGTGCATGCCTAGATTGATTTAATATTGACAATGTTATGCAGCATGTCCGGTTCAGTCCAGCACAAGTTCACTCTAGGTCTTTGGCTGTGGGCAATGTAAATCCATTAAGTATGGAATTAATAGCCTCAAAAAATGAATTTAATTAGTTGAAGAGAATATATTATGCGTTTTGCTGTTTTTTTAATATTAGACTATAACTTACGTAGTTTCTTATTTTTTTTATAAATTGTGTTCATTGTAAATTGTAAATTCAAAAAGCTTAATAATGGAAACTGGTCAACTGACTTCCTGTTCAAAACTGCAGAAAAGACAAACCTGCTTCCTAACCATGGTATTTAATCATAGCAACAGCAGATTTTCATTTAAGTGTGTTTACTGATGAAAGAAAATACAATTTAGACCCCAACATGCATGATCAGGAGTCTGAATTTTAACATAAATGTAAGTTTATACATAGTAATTGGCGGAGAGTAATGGGGGGTGGGTGTAAACAGACATTTTCAAAACACTCAAGCCTTGAATGATGGAGGATACACAAACATGCAAGAATCAATTTTAATACGTCTTAGAGTCAGCTAGTGGTGAGGATATACTGCTACAACCTCGGTAAGTAATCATAAAAGTTGACTTTACACAATGCCCCCTATAAAGAAGTGTATTTGTGTGTGTAATTGTGAACTTGTATAACCCTGATCTCCGAGAGGGAGGAGCAGATGAGAAATGACTAGAGCCAACTCAGATCAGTCTGACACAAGCCTCCGCTGACCTGCAGACGAACTCAGACATTTTTGATTCACCACGTTTTTGACAATGTTCCCTTGTCTAGAGTACAACTACTTAAATATGTAAAATAAATAACAATAAACAGAGTAAACTAAATTGTGGTTATCAAGATGTTAATGAATGTTATAAAAATGTTAAGAGTTATTAAGAAGGTGTCATCATTACGTTCTGGCCAATCAGCTGTCTAGTATCACAATATATTATAGTTAGTATGTTTGTACAGGTGTTAGCAGCAAGGACACTCATAATGAAACAGGTTTTAGGAAAATACCCAGTAAAAGTATTAGCCCTAAATCATAGGGCCAAGTTCAACAAATGACATGCCAAGTTTGCATCCAAGATATTGTAACATACAGGCGATATTACCTCCAAACTAATAGTTACTCAATAATGAAAATAAATATTGGGAAGAGGCAACATATTAAGCTTTTACTTCTTACAGCACCACAGTACTTTTAATTTTTATCACTTTTTAACTTCTTGAGCATCTTACCAGATTTGACGCAGCAGCTTCGGCAAAGGAAAGCCCTCTTGGTATGATGAGGATGTGGTCCTGCTCTTTGCTGACACGAGCCTGTGGAAAAAGGATAAAAATATAAATTACAAAATTCCAAAAGAAATATGAATAAAATTTGAGTTTTGCCTGAGTAAATTTGCAATAAATATGCCCTGGGAAACAGGACTTTATGCCATTACAAATGCTTTTTGCAAGTGACTCCTCTGTATGAAGATGTTATTATTTTACCCCAGAATACTTCACAATATGGCATTAAAGGTAGCCACCTTGCATTTATTTCATTATAGGTTTATTACTCAAATATAACTATATATGCATATGAGCAGTCTTGTGTCACAGATCTGAGCTTTAACTTGGCTTAGTGGCAGACCCTCCACCAGATAAAATTATATCTGCACTTAAATTTTACACAAACCATTATTTCTGCCTCCAGAACAAGTACTACATTTTATTTGACAAATCTTGACAAATATGTATGGTTTTATCAATATGAATGAACTTGATCAGATTTATGGGCTGAACAAGTGCCATATCCATGTAACCATAGAAACCCTTACTGTGATGTAGGAGCTGGCGAGGTGTGCCCAACTGAACAGGTCCACCAGTCTGTAGACACTGGCCAGTTTGCAGCGCATTTGCTTCTCCCCCTTCACCATCGCAGACAAGTCCGCTCCGTACAAGTCATTGATGGGTGTCACCATTCCCAGACCTTTCAAAAGAAAACAAACAAAAGGGTCAAACTAAGACTCAGTTGAGTCTATAATCGAGGTCCCCTGTACCACACCTGTGTCTCAATCTCACAACAACATTCCAGTTTGTTGATGCAGTCTTGAACATACTCATTACAGCTGTATTTTTAACTATAGACTAGACAGAGCCGCTATAGGAGTTTTGGACATGTAATTGGACATTAGTTGTGCATTCCTGCCTTGTGATTAAAACCAGCTCAACATATGGATTCATGGATTGGACGACAGGATCAAAACCAGGGAAAAATGCGTGGCCCTTCCGGAGTCTGGGACAGGGCTGTCCCACAGAATATAAGACCTTAAGCACTAAAGGCTCAAATCTGGTAATGGATTGTCTCATGAAATAATGATGGTCTGTGTCTGATAATAGTTAGAATTGTCATGCTTTTGGGGGCATTTAGCATAAAATTATATTATATGTAGCTTGTGATTTTACATTTTGTTAATTTTAATATAAGTCCAAAATTACTTCATAATAGAAGCGTCCATTGACATCCAGTTCAAAAGCACAGAACTGATTTTCTGCATAATAGCATTTTTATTGTAGTAAGTAGCAATATTCATTTACATGTTTTTATTTTCGAAAAAAGGTTATGTGACAAATTTGAACCCTACATATCACTTTTAGTGGCCTGTATGAAAGATTACATGAATTTTTCCATTCTTATTTTAATCAGCTCTTAATCAGCTTGTTGCACCATTTTAAGATATTTGTTAGTTATTATTAAATAATATATCAATATTATTTATATAAACTAACTATACTGTACAAGTAGTATTGTTAGAAACTATACTAGGAATGGAAGCTTTTAAATTGGATTAAATCACCATCCACTTTTTACAATAATCATGATTATGTAAGCAAAACATCCAGCATCTTTAGAAGGCCTTCCTAATGCCAAGAAATACAGCACATACAATCAATTTGAGACTACGGATTGAAATTTCATGCTTGGATTTCGACAACTTCCAACATTTTCCCCACTATGGTACAAATAAAGGATTTCTTACATTATCTTTTTTAATTAAAGGTTTGTGTACAGGGTTGTGTTATACACACTGAGAGGGGAGGTGTTGAACCCAGCCACAGAGCTGGTCATGAAGAAGTCTGCGATCTGTCTGAGAGCCAGCAGCCCAGACGGGACACTGCCTTTCCTCTGCTGCTCCGTGATCAGGCTCTCCAGCTCCTCTTTGAATGCCTGCCACACACAGAGACACAGACAGTTATTAAGACTGAATAATCAGAAGAAATGTCAATATCTTAGAATAACTTGTTAAGGCAGAACAATTACCACAATAATTCAAACTATATATCAACATAATATTGATAAAATACATACAGTTTTGTTTATGTTTGCAATTAATCGAATACTGGGACAAAATGTTAATATTTCAAATCAGCTTTTATCATAACAGAAAAATTTAAAGATAAAGGAAAAATGAAAATCTTGATATTTTTTGACTTATTCCAGTTCCAATAATCAGAGGGTACTGCAGCAGTCCTTCAAAACTGTAGATGTAAATGGTTAAGGTTCAAGTATCACAAAATCACGCGTACATTTCAATACAAAAGGAAATAACTCTCATCTTATATGATTGTTTGGAAGATTACATTGCAAATCTTTTTTTAAAATTTTGAATCAGCTGACAGAGGCTCAAAGCTTGCTGTCTGATTGGTTGTTCTGGTGTGACTCAGTTTATGGTTAATCCCTGTGTCCAGTTTAATACAGGACATGCTAAAATGATGTTATGCAAGTCCACAGATATGCACTAGGGATTATCTCATAGGATGAAGCATACAGTTTTATGCAGTCTTTCATAATAAATGTTTGTGTTCATGAATCAAATGCTTATCACAAGATAGTAGAGAACATTATACTGTACACTCCGTCAGAAGTTTGGGACTCACCCTCTGATGTTTTTCTGTATGTGTTTACTACTTTCTGCATTTGTATACAGAAGACATAAAATTTATGAAGTCAGATATAGGGAATTATGTAGCAAACTATATAATTATATATATCTTACTTCATATATTTTAAATCTTGTGTATGTATCTAAAATGTAGAAAGTAGTAAGAAAAAAAGAAACAAAACACTGAATGAGAGGGTGTGTCCAAACTTTTGACTGGCCGTGTATGTTTAAACAGCACCAGTCAAAAGTTTGGACACACCTTCCAGACTTTTGGCTGGTAGTGTAAATCATACACCAATAGAAAGTCTATTCAATAGACTAATTTAGGGGCTAGTGAAGACATAGCTTAGATCATCTTTATAAGGCAGTTAACCTCTTCAGGAGGGCTTTCATTCTGCCTACAGGCCAATGCCATTAAAGCCAACAATGCAAAAGGATCCAGGAAACAGACTACAGGAATTTACACACATTTCAGGCAGGTATTTAGTCATTTCAGATCAGTAGTTAAAGGAAAGCCTGGGATGGCCCTGTGAATTCTGGTCAAAGTAAGAGAGTAGTCTCTCACTAAGTAAACCATGTAAGGCAGGGGTCTCCAACCTCTTTAGTGAGCTACCCTTACAAAATGAAAATGCTGAAGAGCTACTTATTTAGAGGTCACAAGAAATTGAGTAAATATAAGAGTCTTAGATGGGGTACACTTGCCTATAAAACATTTTCACAACTATTATATCTATGAGTGTACAAAGACAGGCATCAGAATACATTTACAATGGTAACACAGGCATTTAATCAAATCAAATTTTAGTTATTCAGCGCAATACATATGATTCAGAAATCCCTTGGTGAGTGACTTGGAAGGGGGTGAAGAGCTATTGGTAGCTCCCGAGCTACAGATTGGAGACCCCTGATGTAATGTAAATATGATCCAACTTTATTAATCAGGAGGGAAATTATTATGCCAGAGAGCATATAATATTAGCCTGATTCATCAGCCAGTTTCACTTTGTAGAAACCGTCTGACCTCACAGTGTTAGAATTTGTTCGCTCAACGGTACATTTTATCATTTAACCAATCGCTGCTATTTGGTAGTCACGTATGTAATGCGCCGCTAATGGGGCTAACTGGTATATTAAGCTTTTCCCAAATCCCGTAGGAAGAAGGGCAATAACGTCTTTCCCCTTGATGAAATTCACCAAACATTCTCTTTATTCCGGCTTTAAATTCTCGATATCTGGAAATCATTGACAACACTGAATATATGACTCTTCACTGGTGCCCGAACATACCAGAAGACCATATGAAACTATGAAACTATTCAATAATCTTTCTCAATATAAATTTGATTATGAAAGATAAAGTCATAAACCTGAGTAAAGTGTATGCGCACGCTGCACTGGCATAGTTGACAGACAAATCGATGTTTGATGTCTGACTGGTAAAAACGAGGGAGGGAAAAATAGGCCATGGCACAATTTCCCTCTTGCTCCTCTTTACCATTCAATATTCATGCATTTCTTTCATCCCTTTTGCAGTAGTCAGCCTAGACTTCAGTACCAATAGACTTTTGTTTATGCACACTCAACTTCCCTGTACCCCTCTGGTGCCCCATGGGACCCTCCATTACTGAGATGTGAATAGATTTTTGGCCCATTGGCTTTATGTCATATTGAGTGTTTTGTAAGAGCTTGTCCGGACACACTACTGTTTCTGAACGGGGCCAGACATTCCTGTTTCTATGGAGAGGTCACCACGCAACCGTCCTCAGAGACTAGGGCTTATGCAGCGTTCAAGTGACCCTTGAAAACTACGGCCAGCAGTAGGAATGGAAAATAAAGAAAAAAAATTGTAGGTGTACTTTAAGGTGCACTATATACATTTTCTGGTAGGGTGTCTGCCATCTGCTGTTCATAAAGATGCTATTGCTTTGCATGGAATGTTACACAGTGTGACATCAAAAGTATATTACATTTATTCAATTAGAGGTGTTTTTATTGCTAAAAAAAAATTGTAAAACATTGATTCTTGCTGTGAGGAGATCCCTAACTTCCATTACCTGATTTTCTCAAGCACCAGGTGGCAGACCAGAAAAGTTAACGTATCTTTAAGTGTAAGGACAATATACCACTGAACTATTTAATTATTTGTCCCACTTTACAAACATTGACCTCAATGAAATTGAATGTAGTTTATATTTTGTAGTCATTCTTGCTTTAGAGAGTTCTGCCCCTGCACTTTGGAGGAACAGTTTGCTGGCTCAGCTCAGGGCCAGCCTGCAGTAAACTCAGAGCTTTTCTCAGAGGTGGTGCAATGATACAATGATGTGGCTTTTTTTTTTTTTTACACTGACAGAGTGATTTCAAAAGATCGGCCTTGTTTAGTCCAGGACTGAGCGATCTCCTTTAGACTAAACAGAAACATGTAGCCAAATCAAACGGCCAGCTCCAGGCGTCTGTGGTAAAATTCACCATAATTGTTATATTGTATTTTACTTAGTCACAGTTTAACAAAGATACACGAGACATTAGACAAAAGTAAAATAAACATAGTTGGATGTGAATTTAAACTGAAACATTTTTATTGCACAGAATTAGAACTGTGCAATTAAGTACCTAAAAGTAACTGGTTATATTTTATTAATTAAAAAAAAAACAACAAAAAAACAGTTGGCATCTGCTCCACATGTGTCCAAGAAGATTATGACAGATTATATTCCCATCACTGACACATTAATCCAGAGGCCTCTGTGGACCATTTGATCATTTCACAAAACCATCACATCTGCAGCAAAAAAAAACAAAACAAAAAAAACAACAAAACAACAACGACAACAACAACAACATCTGATTACAGTCTTATTTCAGTGCCCTTTTAGTTCACACAAATCATCAGGCTTTTACAGTAGTTATAGAGGCAAAAAACAAAGCTCATATTAATCCAAAAAAAAACAAAAAAACAGATTACTGCCTCACCAGATTTGTCACTTTCTGGATGAGGAAATGTGATCCTTTCTCAAAAATGATGTTATCAGAGGCTCCTCAGAAACCACTAAATGCTAATATCTTTAAATAAAAGCAAAAGACAAATGCCTATCTCATAGAGTATTACTTACAAGATCATATCACTAGTATTATTGAGTCATAAATGATTGTGAACAATAATTTAGCATCACGAGCCTTAATGCTAAACGTTATGGGTGGCGTCACACTTGCTTAGTCCACTTCTTTTATACAGTCAGTTTCAAATACCAGGAAGTAGTCTGTATGTCCTCTCGTGAGTCTATGAAAACCTGTGTTGTTGTGTTGACCCTGTTTAAGATGGAGTTACGGTTGAACATTAACAGTTGCACATCACCCTTTGGGGGCGGCAGATGAGACCTTTTACAACTCTTACAACAGGTCTGAACCTGAGTTTGAATCAAAGCAGTGTCTGTGAATCTGCATTACCTCATCTCTCCTTGAATCACTAGTTACAGTGATTTACATGATAGGGCCTGAAAACAGAATCAACATTGAACCAAAACGTCACAATAAATCACATGTCAGACCACTACCAGTACAATGCGGTATCTAGCCTCAATAGTAAAAGGTAAGCCCAATACAAAAAAAAAAACAAAAAAAAAAGCTGAAAAATTTGCACAGCTGCCTTTGCAATTAACAACCCATTCGATTCTATTCTATCTTATAGCACCTATACTTAACAGGAATCTGAATAGGACTGCTTAGTCAGGTTGTCATGGTGATTATGTCAAGGATGTTTTTATGAATCATGTATTTTCAAAGCTTGTGGCTTTAGAAAGTTTTGAGACACCCATGTAATTCCTTAAATGTTTTCATGGTGTACCAAATACTGAATACTAACTAAACAGTACATTTTTTTCCCACTGATTACCAAGTTAAGTGAAGGAAGAACTGAATAAAACCTAGAGATGAATGCTTTCAAAAAGGTCTGCAGCAACGTCACAATTCCTATTTTGAACCCTATAAAGACACACATTCAAAGTATTATAGTCTAGTCCCTGTACCACATGTTGAGAACCAAAGCTGTAGCTGCTCCATATTAAATGTCGTGGTTCTCTTGTGTGAGTGAATGGTGTGTTTTGGGTCACATCCCCTGGCTGGTTAGGATTACACTCCCACTAAACTGCAGTTCATGTGAAGAGCACAGAGGCTGGAGTTGTCATAAAGATAAGGCAAATAAACAGACATATGCAGGGCAGTAATTATAGTTTTCTAAACTTTTCAACAACCACGCTTTTATAACTGCACAATGCTGCTCTTTCAGGCCAGACCTGCACATAGTAAAAGACTGCTAAGATAGAATGTACTTCAAATTTACTATAAATAAAGAAAATATAAAAATTGTCTTCCTAGAATATTAAATGCAATGAATTATTAGAAATTATGATGTGTATGTATTGTAGGAGAAGTAGCACATTCTCATATTATGTTATTGTCTCAAGACTGTGTGACCCACTTATGCAGAAACTGGAATAGTAGCGAGACTGATTTAGTTTTTCAAGGTTTTCTCAGCAGGCTCTTCTTGCTGTGGCCCAAGGCAAAAGTTATTTTATAGTCAAAGTCAAAACAATCACTATCACCAACAAATCATCTTAAGTTAAGATAATGTAAGTAACAATAAATAAACACAAGTCTTATATAACTATTTTTACAAAGCTCAGAATTGCATCACAAACTTGTGCATAATTTTTTTCATTCTATACCTGGTGGTGGTAAGTAATTACTGCAGTCCTGGGTACCCTGGGGCAGACTGATGGAAACAAAGCTACCAATCTGTGCCATCAGCCCCTCTGACCAACATGCAAACACCGTTTCATCTAGGCAATGTGAGTGAAGTATCTTGCCAAAGGATACACATAGCAATAGTTTGCACTAAAGTCTCTGCTGCTCCACTGCAGCGCCTGGTATTCCCAACGGCCTCCCCTCCAAATATTAACCGACCTGCCCCTGCTCAGCTTCCAAGATTAGAGAAGATCAGAAAGGACAAGGTGCTATGGCCATATCATTGAAGTGCATTCAACAAGCAAGAGCTTTTATTTTGAGTGAAAATACCTGAGCATGTAATGTCTTATTTGATGTTTCATTTTGAGGAGCCTCAGTCGTACTTAACAGTGTTATACTCCACTCCCGAGGCTAATTCTCCACTGCAGGAGCTTTCACTGCTTTACCACTGGAAGAGAGATGTTGTAAAAAGTCAAAGTGCAAAACCAGCTGCTGTGATATGGAACAAGTGGGTTTTCAAAGACCCAATGGAGCGATTTGAACCACTAATGTGTCTAATGAGACCTCCACAGGTTTAACAGTGAAAAGTGAATACACAGACAAGCAGCCATCTTTAAGGGGAAGACCAGATACTCCAGACTAGATACTCTACTAGGACTAGAAAGGACGCACTTGGGATGCCCTGCATTATCACCAGTAAACAAATGCAATACTACATTTGGACATTAGGGGACTAGCATTAGGGCTGGGCATTGCCAAGTACCTCATAATAGGCATTGAGGGTCCATGATACGATACATTTCCTGATACATAGATATCCCTTACAACCAGCCTTAAGGTTTACTAAACCACTGTTTTGATCATAACAAAATATATAGCAAGTAGGTAGTTAAGTCAGTAGTTTGTTATCTCAGTTTATGATGAGTTTATCTTGTTTTAAAATAAAGCATCAGACTATACACATGTCTTTATTCATACATGTATTGCCAAGAAGTCTGTCATGATTTTATATTATACACATCATGATTATATAATCCTTAATGACAAAAACACACTTTTTACTGAACTTATGATTCATAGATGTCCTAGTCGTACACAGTCAAATACTCCTCAATCTCCTTGAAGTGCACATCTGTTACCAATGTCCACCCATGAAGTAAAATTGTAAACTTCACCAAAATTGTCAAACTAGGGGCAACTAAGCAAGATTTTTACATTTTTGTGGAAAGTCTAAACTGTCCAACCATCTTCATATTGCTTCTTTTATTTTACCATGTGGTCAAGTACATTGTTCAAAAATATCTGCTGATGAGTACAAGTATCGAGTTTAGTATCAGTTAGCATGTGGGTACTGAGTTTTGGACAACCCTACATCTGCAATCAGTGAGGAGAACATTGGCGCAAAAAGAACACCAGCTCACCAGTCAAATTCAATTCTACCTAAATTCAATCTCATGCATCTTCTGACCATTTGACTTCTCGTACAGAAGCCTGATTAGTAGCACAGCAGTTCCCAGTATAGATAGTGTGAGAGGGGCAAATATAACATATGTCCAACCACAGCATTCATCAAATTAATCTTAACATCTCTGAGTAACCGTGACATCATGAGACAGAAACCAAGAAGCTGCAGAGCTCCTTAGGTCAGTTACACAAACCAGTCTTTCTCTCCAGTGCCATAAAGAAGCTCAATTATCCCCTGTATTCACACCGCTCTTCTCATATGACCTTCAAGATACTGAGGTCAATGAGAGGCAAGGAAAACAAACCATGAGCCCAATGCGTTTGCAAAATATTAGCAATGATTGATGACGAGGGTTGTCTTGACAAAACATGCCTTCAAACACCAAATGCCTTGACAAATAACATGTAGCGTTGCGGAGGTCTTTAGAATAGATTATGAAAGGGCTACGATGAGATGCTGTTGCAATATCTTGTAGCTACATGTTTTATATTATTTGGTAAGCAATGATAGACTTTAATGTTTAAAGTCGTCTGATTTGTACTAATCAGTCTGATGATTTTATAGGAAGAACTTCTGGGAGAGAATGAGTAATGCAGATTCCAGCCTTTGACTGGAGGTGGGGCACATAAAAAAATCAATAAAATAATATTAGGCATTCTGAAGACATCCAGAATTTAAATAACAGTTAGATTGTAATGAAAGACTATTAAAATCTGCAAAATAGCTGGTCAAAAATAAAATACATTTGCTATGTAATCTTTGAAGTAAAGGTAAAATATTCTCTAGCTGACATCAGTCAATAAAGCCAAACTTGCCTTTCACTGGAAAACAAACTGTTCTCTTCTTCATCACGTTCATAGACTGGACATGTGTGTGGTGAAGTTGACTAATGTTCCTTGGAATCTCTGACAAAGTTACAACACATCATGTTCTGGTTTGGTTTAGGAGAATTGCCGTGAGTCAGGACAGACACAGCGGTGGTCACAACTACACAACCTCCTTGCCTTCGTACTTAAAGATCTGAGGCCATATACATGCAAAATGGTGTTAAACTGAACTTTGAGCCCACAGTTACAATTATAGGTAAGCTTTTTGACTAAAATCTTATGTTTTCTCAATAATCAATAATCATATAAATCCTTTACACTTAAAATTTTCTGTAATTTATATTTATAAACACATATATCATAATAAGCATAGCTGTAAGCTTTTCTTATTATAGCCAAGATACTTGATTTTTTTTATTTTCATTGCTTTAAAACAATATTGACATCTTGGACAATACCAGTCATTTCTATTTTTAATTTATTGCTTGTGTTTGAGTACAAAGGACATTGTATGGTCAAAATCCATCAGATTAAAGTAACATGCAGCCTCCCAAATACAAACATTACGTAATTTAAAATGATTTAATCCCTCATTATGTGTGCATTATCTCATTTTGATGATTGGTGGTTTTGTATGCACCAACAGGCTTTTATCCAGAGGTGAAAATTACTTGAGCTGGCTGTATAAGAAAATCAGATGTCCCGCCTGGTCTATATTGGTCCAACTTTAAACACAAGCTGCCATCTGAGCAACATGTAATCTTCGACTGCGGCTGGTGCCCTAACACTGAAACCAAAACAAACCACGATGAGAGAGAGGGGCAGGAGAGGCGGGCACACGGGATCATACCCACTTGTTATTGCTGTTGTTGAAGCTGAATTTGGGTAGGCTTAATGCACCCTTTATGACCTCCACGGGGCCACCTGTTACTAGGGCGGAGCAAGACTTGGCCACTGTTCAAAAGCCACATCAAGCGAGAAGAAAAATGCATACCACACGAGTAACACACAAGCTGAAGTGCACATGCTTTGAGAGAGCGGTAAATAAGAGCCATCAGTGACCAATTAAGTCAAATAACTGCATGCTACGGGCCAAACAGTCCATGTCAGAGAGAGGAGAATGAAGGAGTAGAGCCATAAAACAGCTGCTTGTGAAATGCAAGATAATGAATTTGGTGATAAATTATAACTCAGAGACAACATGTACTTGAACATTTTGATACGATTTTGTGTTTTCATATAGACCACAGCAGTGATAACATAAGTCAACCTAAGCTAAGTAATAGGCCCGTCACATTGTCAAATGTTGAAGTCCAATATATAACTGAAGTAAACGTAGACAATAATTCATAATATTTAAACCAAACCATAAGTTTAGTTTTTTAACAATATTGTACAAATAACAGTATTGTACAATACTGTTAAAGAAAAAAAAATGCAAATGACAGAGTGCAACACTTGAATAGGTTGTATCTGCCATAGTTCATATTTCTACCTCTTACAACTCAAATTTCAAAAATATCAAAAGAAATCCCACTAGTATAAATAGTGACCCCCAAAAACTATTGTTCCATGCGTCATGTATTGAATGATAAGTTAATATAGTAATTATCATAACAATCCATGACAATCATAAGTAATACATTTGGAAAATATGAGTGAATATTTTGCTAGCTTGCTAAAATCTTCTTTCTTGCAGTTCCAAAAACACATTCACTCAGCATATCAAGTGTGTGAACTGGGATCAGACCTCCTGCCTTGACATCTGTGACTAAATACAACGTGCCACGCTAACTACCCTGGGTATGTGCAGAATGCAGCTCACATTAAAGCCCAAAAAAGACCAGGGCCAAGCAATCAGCACTACCCAGTATCAATCACACACACTTGTACACTTATATGACTCCATCTACTACTGTGGGACAGCCATTCAAAGCATTTATGGCTTAAAAGTATCGTTAAGACAGATCTTTGGGCTATAAATCTATTTAGAGTAGGTTTCAGACTGTATGTGTAATGCGCATGGCGACAGTGCCTATGGGCAGTGTTTCCCAAGGCAGGCGACCGTAGTTTTGTTAAACTATAAAGTGCTGCGGGAAACACTGCTTATGGGTATCAACCTAAAATGCAAACAACAATGGAGCACTTCAGTTGGAGAACAACCTTGAGTCAATACAAGAGAGCAAATATTACCAGGGGACTTGTCATAAAATAGGGAATCGTTCAAAGGGCAAAGAAAAAAACAGTACTTCCTTAACAATGGTGTTTATGTGCCGCTAAAAATCACGTCCTTAGGTAAGATAAGTGCTCTAACTCGAATTGTAACAAAATAAACAAGCAGCAGTACAGAGGAATCCAAAGCTCCAGGGGACTGCTACAACAACAGGACTTTGTGTTTGTTTCAGCACAATCTGAGCCCACAGCAGTATCACTAGATACAGGGCACAGGAAAGAGGGTGAGAAAAGAAGAGAGGAGGAGAAAGAGAAAGAGAGGACAAGACAAGAGGAGAGGGGGAGAGAAAGAGGGTGAAAGAAGAGAAGGGGCGAGACAGCATGAGAGAAAGAGAGTAGAGAAAAGGAGGGAGGAGGAGAGAGGGAGAGAGGAGAAGAGTTTTCAAACAAACAGGAGTTCTAATCTCATATTAAAAATAACATTCATAACATAACTTGTGCACGACTGTGGTTTATGTTCTAGTAGATACTGACCATTGCAGTGAGTATCCTAGGAGCTCCAGTTCAAATAAAAATGAGAAATATCTTGTTTAGCAATTTAAATCAGACCCTTGTCAAAGTCTTCATGCGGCCCCATCTTCCCTCTTCTAAATCATCGGAGCAAAATGTTCCCCCTGTTGCCTTATATAATCCTAGCTAACAAGTGTCAAAATGAACCTTGTATTTTCACAATGTCACACCTATCCAATAGACAGCATTACTGTAACTCACAGGGCTCTGCAGGATCTGTGTCACGCGTTTCTTCTGCTCCAAGATGTTGAAGTCTTGCCGTAGGTCTGGAGACATGTTCCTGGCTCTGATGTACTCAGGGTCATTCACATCAATGCGGTCGAAGTAGCGCTCCTTGGTGCCTGAGGCGGGAGGAGGGGTCGTGACCACCTCCTGGTGACTGTTTGTGCTCATACTGGCTTCAGCCTGATGTAGTCTATGGCTGCTTTTCTGTAGATCACCTGCAAAAACACAACACAATGGATCAGAGAAATAATCAGCTATCAGTAGTAATATTGATGAATATTACATCAAAAACACTGTAGTTATACATAGTATATAGTACATGTATAATTCTACTATTGACACAGACATTTATGATCATACAATATTAGTAGGTTTACATGTTGAGCATCCTGACAATGCATCATCATTAAGGGAATACAGTTTGGCTGTATGAAAAATGAAACAAAGAGACCATTACAGTAATAAAATGTATCATTGCACAGAAATAGACAACAAAAAGCGGAAATTGCTGAGTAAACAAGATTAATGAGATAATGGATAGCTTATTATTGGCGGCTGATCCCTGTGTTTGTCAAACAGGAAATGGACATTTGTGTGATCTCAGAACCTCATCTCGACAGTGACGCAGATAACAGCATTTATTCCATACAGCATACACTATGGACACTAGACACAGCTATGAAGAGCCACTGCTTCCTCAGTCAAGTTTAAAGAAGAAGACAGATTTGTTTGACCATGGCTTTTAATGTTTACTCATATGGGTTATTCTCAGGTCAAGAGGCAATGAATACAAATGGTTCTGTCATTGTAGAACTGTCAAGTGTCTTCTCCCAAGCCAAGCACTCTCTCATCATCCCATTGTGTTGAAATTGGGTTCACTGATTAGTAAAAAAAAAGGTATGTTATGGTTTACTTTTGTGAGGGGAAACTGAGCCTGTTACCTAGAATCAAGATTTAGGTTTCTATTAAAAGAAAACACATTTCAAAAGCAAAATGAGCAACGTCCAAACAATGATGGGCAGGCAGAGATAGATTTAGGCTCTTCCTAGAAACCCACTGTCCATGAATCACAACCGAAGAATAATATGCCTGGCCTACATTGTTGTATTATTTTAAAGGATCTTTACATAACTTTCTGGTAGAGCAGACAGATCAAACTTAGGCATTTTGTTATTTTATATTATGCTTGTTCTGGATTCAAAGTTTAAGCAAAACTATTATTAATCATTTATTTTAATAAGGAAAAGTTTAACATATATCTCGAAAGAAGAGAAAACATGCAGATGATGTTGAAATTTTTCAATAAATATTTAGTTTGGCCCACGAGTTAGTCCCAGTTTTTAAATTCAGCCCTCTGTGAATTTGAGTTTGACACCCCTGTGGCAGAGGGTTGTCACCTGCTTGTCTTACAAAAATGTTATTGCCTTGAATTATATAAAGTTATATGTCATTGATACAATTGCACCCTTTTTTATTAACAAAAACATCTGCTTTAGGAGAGTCACCTGTTTGTTGCCATGGAGATCGCAAAATTTTATGCGATTCATTGAAACATTTTGGGCCACCTAACAACACTGGAGAATTGAAGGCCCTTTACCTTAAACCTTATTGTGAATGGGAGGAAACACTGATCCAGCAAGACCCTGAGATTAAAGATATACAGAGACACTACATTATCCAGAATGCATTGCAGCACTGTCCATGTCTTGTGTGGTGTCTGAGGATAAGCTGGGGTCACATTAAGGAGAGGCGGGGCTTATGAGCGCTCCAGATGGCGTCTTGGCTTTAGCGAGTGGACAAGGACGCCTATGAGCAAAAGGGATCCTCCTGCTTTCCATCATTAAAAGCTCAGTGGTCATTTGACATGGGGCCAAACCAAACGATTGTCCCGCTGCCAATATGACTCCCGCTCCACAGTTAACTCTTTATGATGAGAAACGCAGGAGGAGGTGCAGGCTATGTGATTCTGTCCAACACACGCTGGTAAGAGGGGTCAGAGGGCATGCAGAAGATGGGTGAGATTACCGAGCAAGTGCACAAGTCAGTCTGAATAGTTCATAAAGGGTGGACCAGGAAAACTTTGATTAAAAGTTAACTGAAAGCCATTGGAGAATGTAGTAATGAATTGGAATATAATGGGTCTGTCTCACAATGGGTAACAAAAATTACTGAGATACCAGTTACTAATTGATCTTAAATTTAAAATTGAAAGTAAATACTCATTTGAAAGTAGTACTGAAGAAAATCACAAAACTATGACCAAATTGGCCAATTCCTGAATCATTTTGAAATGTTCTTGATTTATATTGCAACCACATGGTAATATTAATACAAAAAAAATCCTGTTATAAAAGTTTTTAAAAGTATTATCATTGTGCTTTCAAAACTGGCATCGAGTACTGAACCTTTTCCCATATATCGAAATCAAGTTTGACATTTTTGTATCATGAGATGCACTGATCTGATAATGGTACAGGATATCGGTTTGATATCTGTTCAGTTAATATCCTGACTGGACATATTGAAGTAATAAGAATATTTACTGGTCATAGTTGGTCATAGTTTATTTAGACAAAGCTGTTGCTTGAGAGCTAAATATAACATAACATAATATAACATTAGGATCAGTTTTGACTTATTTTATTTTAGCTTAAAGGAATTAGTCCATGCACCAGGTTTCATCCGATACTTAAAAGGTACAGTATCGGAATCAGTATCGGAACAGGAAAAACTGGAGTGGTGCACCCCTAATCATGACAACACTAATAAAGAATGATAAAAGCATAGGTCACAGTGCTTTAAGCTAAGCAAGAAAGTCCAGTGACAAAGAACGCACTCAACTTGCTCTAGTGGGGGCATGTCCTTAAAAGTTATTGCTTCAGGATAAATCAACTGTTGAATGTAACCCAATCCTGGTACTTTCCATTGCCTTATCAGTACAAACAAGTCCACAGGATCACTGAAACAGCCTGTTCCAAAAGCCACGGCTCATATGGGGAAAATGGATCAAATCTTAGTGAAATCCTCTTTAATTGAAAACAGCTGGACAGAGTGAGGTTATGTAATTATGAATTTATCCTGCGTGGTTCTGCACCACACAGAAAGAAAAGATCAGACCACACTATACACAAACACAAAATGAAGGATGCCAAAACAAAATTCTGACGAAAAATGTGAGTGTGTTTCAGTCATATGTAAGTCCATCCGCAGTTTAAATCCAATGTGCAGTATGTGTGGCATTCGGTACAGCTGTAGCTCACCAAAATAAGGTTACACTCCCAACAGCTCTGCCCCTGTACGCTGCCCCACTCCAACCCAACAGCACCCACCAAACTGAGGCTTTGTAAAGAGATCATTGTCCTCACCACTCCGGTCACATCCAGAGAGATCCACAAGACAGCAGAGAGTTCAAAGTGGTGAATTCTAGATGCATTTTTGCTCTCAAATACAAATGTAATGGCATTATTGTGGCAAGTTTGCAAGGAAGAAAAGTGGGTCTTGCCTTGACTTAACAATCAAAAGCCCAGCCTGTGAGTCTCTGCAATTTAGCCCTGGTTTAGTTCTCATTTGCTCCATCGTATCTCTAGCTTAGCCCTAGTTAATGGTCCTATATTACACAAAATTTACTCTTTTGAGATTTAAGACATGTTGTTAGCTCATCAAAAACATACCTGGAGTTGTGTTTTGTTTCATTTACACATATTTGAGTAATCCTTAGTCTGTCTACATCTCCAAAGCTGTTCCACCTTATGATGTCATGAAGCAGTGGTTTTCAAGTTAACAGCTACCTTTTAGCTTTTGTTCAGAAGAGATTGGCAATTCCATGGCTGAAATTATCCAAATGAATCACTGACGGTGTATGGAGTTTAAAAACACAGTGGAGGGCTTCCTGTACATGACATCAAGGAGGAACAGTGTGTTTTCTGTTTGAGAGAAACTAAACTAAATATGCAGGATTAGTGTGTTAACAAAAACAAAAAACCCAGAGATGTTTTTGATGAACAAACAAAAACATAGATATGAAAAAAAGCATAATATGGGCCTTTTAAGTATTGCTCTTAAGTGGAATATGTTTCAGACTTAGATTTGTCCTAGATTCCTTTTCAAATGTAGCTCATAATTTTTTATACCATCATTTCCTCAAATTACTCATTATGAAGTCCTTAATTCAGAGTTTTATCTTATATTATTTGTTGGCTCAAAATGTGTGCTGTGATTCATAAATGAAACATCTAATTAGATTTAGACTGAGACTGAGTTGGAAAGTAGTTGCCCTTTTTAAGAAATGCCACGACACATTCATTGGTATAAGCCTTGATGGATAGACTATGGCATGAGCTGCTAGACTATAACAGTAGCCCGAGGCAAAGGGGTCGTGACCTTTCACCCCATGACCTTTAGACAGCAACTGGCCTTTGGTGCTTTTCCTACTGCTCAAAAACACATGTTGCATCCATCTGTGGGAAGTCTATTAAAACTTTCACCACCTACAAACACTCATTTAAAGGCTATTAGTTAAGCTGTTCCTTACAAGCTGATGTGTGTCCAGAGAAAGTTACAAAGTTACAGTGAAAACAAAGAAACTATATTGTAGTTGGCAACTTGGCATGTACTTAGACTTAAACTTTATTGATCCACAGTTATTTGGACGCAGTAGCTCACACATCACAATATATTATAAGACCAAATAGCAAAAATATAAATGGTAATAATAAATTCAAAATAAGTAGCAAAAATATCAAGAGACTGGTGTCAAATAATTGTTCAATTACAATGAGAAACTGGTAGGAGATTACCATTACCCTAAAACTTTAATTCAGGTTGTAATGTTTGGTAATTGTCAATATTTCATCAGCTTTATGGTGTTGTTTACTGTAATCCCCAGCAACAGTCACACACATTGCCTCACGGGCCTTTAACATTTCGATACAGCCTGCAGCGGTGACAACATAAACTCCAACATTATAAGGACAAACAGTTCTTATGTAAGCCTACCCCTATATCTGCAGCTCATCTTTCTGACTCGCCTTGCCTCATATCACACTACATCTAGCCCTGTCCCACGGATTACTTTATATTTCAAATAAGGGCTACACAATACAATTTAATGTGCAATCTAATCGAAAATGCAATTTGAGCTGCAAGAATAAAATCACAAAGCCCTATTTCAAATGTTGTCTAGTCAACACCAACCATAATTCACCAAACCAAAAGAACTTTATACTGTCCACCAGGGGAATGCTACAAGCTGGGACAAGCCTGCACTGACCCTCCCATGGACAGCCATCCACTCACACGTGCAAATATCTTTATCATGGCTCGGGGGCGGCTTTAAAGTGTGGCTCCTTGTATCTCTCTGAGCTCCCACCCCTAAAAATAGACAGTCTTTGGGGTTATGTTACCACTACAATGACAACAATGCCAGGAAAGAATCTGAACATTGGCTAAGTTTATCTACCACTGTAAAAGGCAGTCACAACATGCAGAATAGACACAAAACATAGTAGGGATGCAATGTTGTGATCTACCGTGACAGGAGTTTAGAAAAGAACGTTGATATCATAGGGTGTGACAGCTCAGTTAGGGCACAAATTATAATCACAAATATATGGCTCATATTTTAAATGACAATAGTTTCAAATAATTACTTCTACTGTCAAGATTTACTTGTATGAGAAAATATAGGTCTTATATATTTTATTAGTACTGTTTTGTGACTTTGTTTTCACAGTCCCTAGATTAGCAAGATTCGCTGCAGATTTTGAGGAGCAAACATACAGTATCATTAATTGTGTTTTTGATGACAAAATGCGTGTACTAAAAATTGAAATTACTATTTTTAATTGGATTAATTTTCCTACATTAGGTTTATAAAATTAAAGTCAAATTAGAATAACTGGTTTTACCTCACAATGGTTAAGAAACAGCATTCTCCCACACCCAAAATTCAAATGATATTTCAATTTAAACAGTGATCCATAACCATGCTTTTTTACTGACTTAATGTATAATACTCATCACCAGAACAAGCACTCTGTTGTTTTTGCTGTTCACCAAAACCTTTGTACAGAATGCAAATAATGCCACAGTGCCAAAATGCAAACACTGCTGTAACCATTACTTTCTGCTCCAATTAGATCCTGCTTCAATTATTAAATCCTCCTTAAAAACACATACCACACGCTTTAGCAACTGTACAGCAATCTCTGCGCACATACTGTTCCTCTTGTTGTCTACATTCAAGATAACCTAAGCTAATCTTCAGCTAAAGCCCACATTCACTGCCCTGCTTCTGCCAAGTGTGTCCATCAGTGCCCCTGCCTCTGTGTGTGTGTGTGTGTGTGTGCGTGTGTGTGCGTGTAGCCATGCAAGCACGTCTAATACTCTGGAATTCCCCCTTAAAATTACAAATCACATTTCGGTACAGTAATCTTTAGTGTCATGCCCTTTAGCAGCTGGCGGGAAGACTGTGCACAATGAAAAATCGTACTCGAATAATACTATCAAACCATAAAACCACTAACCGTATTCAGATTACTTCCTCCTCAGTGAATGGGAGACAGCAGGCAGTAGTAGTAGGCGTCCATAGCAAAACACATGTCTCTTCTGTTCTATTGATGGTTGGATACCAGAACAGAAAGAACCCAGGAAAAAGAGGGAGCAGGAAAGAGAAGGGAAAGTCACAAAACTAGTCCGTCCAGGTGTTTTACATGTATTAGCTCCTTTTAAGGGAGAGGTGCCGCCAGCAGACTGAGATTCCCAGAATCAAGTGAGCTCCGCTGTGTTGTGCAGATATGTATCAACAGCTGTGAGTGTGTTAGGAGCTGTAGCCGATCTGTGTGTGTTTGTGTAGAAAAGAAGCTAAAGGAACCACGTGACGCAGCCTAATCCCCCACCCAATACAGACACACACATACACACGCATAGACCTATGTGTGTGCTGACCAATCAGAGAGCAGAGTCACGATGAAAGCTCCTCCCCTTCTCCTCCACCTCCCTCCCTGTCTCTCTCTCCCTCTCTCTCTCTCTCTCTCTCTCTCTCTCTCTCTCTCTCTCTCTCTTTCTCTCTGTGCCTGAAGAAGTTTTTTTTTTTTTTTTCTTTGATCCATTCACTTTTCTCTTCCACATTCCTCACTCCACACTTTTGGCCTTTCATTCAACACACCCACACCAACAGAGCCACCCCACGCTGCCCCATTAGCAGAACATACCAAAGGACAGGCGGGTAACAGAACCTTATACCACTCAAAATCACAGACAACAATCAGAAGTAAAATATTCCATACATACATGTGCTGACACAGTAGTTTCTCACACATAACATAATTATGAGCTAAACAAACAATTATCATCAACAGACAATACAATGCATTCAATGTTCAAAAGTAGTACACATAGGATTTATCTATTGGTCCATCTAAACCTCTTGCACACAATAAAGATAACACTGAGTGTACAGTTATAAAAGTCTGGTCTTGTTAAAGAATACCAGTGAAACAGAATAGTGCCATCACATGTTACATAATGATCACCAACAGGTTTATGCAGCGTGCATAAACCTGTAAATGATTTTGAATGACAGGTTACAAGAACATACTAAAAGTGAAACTGTAAAAGCCTGACTCAGTAAACATCACAAAGAGTCTGCATTAAAACACTGATACAGGTTTAGCTTTGCAAACCTGTTCTAGGTCTCACTCGGTACTTATAATGTACACAATGTGCACTATTAAATAAATCAACACTGAGGCTAACAACACTAAGATGATATATTTACTTTAATGACTGTGATTGATAATAAGTATAACAAAAAATATGCAATAAACAAAGCAAGCTTGTATTCTCAACCTCAAAAATCTGCAGTGTTGATGTGGTCAGGTTGTTTTGGTGGATTTACAAAAACATGTTCTTCTAAGAGGAATCATGTGGAAGACACCAGTATTTGCTCTCAGCGTGAAACTTGTTGGTAAAATGTACCCTCTTCACCACATGACAATGGCCCAACTAGAGATAGACCAATATATTGAGTCCATATTTGGATTATAAATGGGCTGTGGATAAATTTAAATTACACAATTTGGGGAAAATAATCAAAATTGACCCTAATCAGTATGTTGATGATGTCTAGACCCAGCACATTCAGTAGTGAAACAGTGTGTCCTGGGGTTTATCTGAGCTGTTGGTGGTCTATGAAACTTTATTGTGGGCATGATTATGAACCACAAGCTCCGTAAATCTGTGGTCAATAAAAGTGACAGTGTGAATGGCCGCTCTCACCTGCAGTGCAGCGATCAGACTCAGTAATAAGACTGCTCTCTCCACTCAGCGTTTTCTCTCCAATCCCCTGGACACTGAGAACACCAAGTCTGACTCAGGAAATCAGCACAGGCCTAACCTCTGCACAATATCAATGTAACAAAAGCAACAGCAGCTACACACTTCTGCCAAACAGCATACAAAAACACATAGCTGAAACACAGTGAAACAGATATAATGAGACTGTATCAGTATGTGTAACTAAACATTTGGATACGTTTATAATGTTCCCTCTTTGACAAACTACAATGAATAGCAAATCTTATCTTCAATTCACAATAGGCCATAAAATACAGTAGATAGTGTCAAATGGCAGTGAAACATTAAAGGGGAAAATGCAGGAACAAGTTAATTTATTATCATTGTCTGAAAAACGAAGGGTAGAGTCTAGGGCTGGGTGATAAAGTCATAAAAATGTTATTGTTTTTCTGTTTTTGTAATTCCTGTGACGATCTGATGTAATGTTATTTGGGAGGAACTTGTTAAACAGCACAAATCAGGTCACCTGTACCAGTTAAGTCAGTTCCTTCTTCTCATATTGTGTTTAAACAAGGCTCAAATTAAAATTTAACAAAGCTTCAGGCAGAACAGTGCCTCCAGTTTACATCACCCTTGATATGTTGGTGAAATTGCTCCATCATTCAGCATTTCTCTATTAAATACTGTTTAATGTCTCAAATACAGATAATTTTCCCACCTAATTTGTTAACCTCTGAGTTAGTGACCAGCTGTAAATTTTAAGAAGAGGCTAATGACATTATTTACTCAAAAAGACAACAAAGTGTACATGACTTGTAATAAAATCAAAATTGTGATCTGGTTCCAAAAACAAAATCGAGATATTCTAATTTGCCATATTGCTCACCCCTTGTAGAGTTTTGCCTTTGCATTCAGTTTATTTGTAAAAGATGAACCTGATTATGAGAAACAATGCCAGCGTCAGGCACACTATTTGCTCAGTAAAGTGCATGCTGTGGTCTAATGATAGTCGATCATGAGCGACTGAGGCCATAATGACTGTTGTTGCTCGGGGTTGCCTCATGTGACACATTACAGACATGGCTATGAAAACCCTGGCAATTGTCTCTACTCTACTGTTATCGAACCTTATCATTAAGAGGCCTAGCCCACCGCCACAACATTACAAAGAACAACCATTTACAAGCATCTTTTTCTTCTACAGGCCTCATTGAAAAACGCATACGGTCAAGCAGGATTCTATCTGTATATCTTTGCCAACAAACTCCACTATCAATGTTCTCCCCCAAAGAGCAGCAATGATGCTAGCTGCTCAGGAATGTACACCACATGAGCTAATTATTAAGACCATAGAGACCAGTTTAAGGCTCTGTACCCCCAAGAAGTGAAAAATGGACATCTAGATGGTCCCAGAGGAGCACACATGTCAGATGTGGTGGAGCTTGAGAAAATATAACCCAGGCCGCTAATGGTTGTTAGGCAACCTCCTGACATGAGAAAAGCATTTGCTCTGTTTTGACTACGATGACTTGTAATGACTTTTGTCCATAGAGCAGGAAGGTGAAATGGTACCCCTGAGGGAACTGTACCAATGCACAACAACGTCTAAAATAACTCTTGTTAATAGTCTGTCATTGTATATGCAACAGAATTTAAGTGCTAAAATTATGTGGAACAAGCACTATTCTGTCTTCGTAAAACTTAAGAAACCCAGGGACAACCACCTCTGTTGTGACTGCCTAATTTCACAATGACACCAGCTACAATAGTTTTAAACAGTTGAAACATCTGATATTTCAGACATGGCCACTTGAGAAGAATTATGCTCTGTTTACATCTCTGCTATCTATGTTGATTTTGTGAAATCAGAAAGATTTCTCTCAACTTAGAAGTGCACATCTGGTGATGATAATACTATTTTTGTTACTTAATCTTCAAACAGAGATGTGCCAGCCTTTGGTCTTGCATTTCATGTCATAATACCTGTTGTTTACACTGAACACATGACGCTGTAAAGACCTGTATGTGTCACTCCACTGTTTTCTTGCGCTCACAGACCTGTCTAGTTTTACACTTGTCTGACGGTGAGCCTAAGTCGGCCCTAATCCTGGTTTGAGGGCTAAAGAGTGGCTAATGTTTAACGCGCTTGTTCAACAGCGCTGCAGGCAAACAATACAGTGTGTGTCTGTGCAGCTGGTAACTTAGCAAAGAGAAGAGACACAGGGAAGGCCCTTGGCAGTGGCCATAGAGGCAGGTACAGATAAAAAGACACAATATAATATGTGTTTGTGCTGTGAGGAGGTGCAGAGTGCACTTAAACACCTCATTTACTCTGATGATAAACATGATTCAGAACCAACCCTCTGCTAGTTAAACCTGTAGTCTTCTGCTTTTCAGTTCAGTACAATTCTCCATTAAATGCATAAACACAAAATCATTATCTTGGGTTGTAATGGGCTTTGGGAGTGTGCGCAGCATACAAATCACTCTGGTAGCTAATAAAGTCTGTCTTGTCTTATCTGACTTGTGAGGCATTTGACCTTATTAACTGAGACAAGCCTTTATTCAAATCAAAAGCACATTTAGGTCGCTTCATTTAAGAGCCACATCTCTAGACTCATTCATTCTTAATAAATTAATTATTTGTACACTGCAACAGACAATTTTTCCTCTTCCTTAACTGTATTCATATCGACATGAGCTGTTGGAGCAGCGCTTCTGTTTGCCCTGATATCAGATAACACAGAGACTTTAACTGCACCTGCCCACTCCCTGGTTGGAAACAAGAGCACACACCCAAGTTCCGGACAAAAGGGGGACAAAAGTCAGCAAATCCAGCACTTCCGCAAATAATGGTCCTGTATATCCAGTGTTCACCTTGTAGACCTAACCGAAGCAAGTCAAATCAAAACTAAAATATTAATAGAAAGATTAATATCCATTAATGCTGCAACAGCAGAAATGAAGTGAGCTATAGAAATCGACTCCAGAGGTAAGGTGTTGCCAAGCACTGTATTTCCAAAGCAAATTATTTCAGACCCAACTTGTGTGAGCTGGTTGTTTGAGATGGTTGAATACTTGCACAATCATATCTACTGAATGATATATTATCTGTATCAATAGATCTTAACTTGATCGTTGACAAAAGACATTAACATACAACATTTCAAACTACAATCCAACTTTTGGTGCTAGCCCATGCTTGGTCAAGAAAGTCCTGAAATTATTGAGAGGACCAGAAAAAAATTAGGAAAAACATCATAATGAAATAAAGATTGGCATTTTGAATTAGACATGCAGTGTTAAGTTAATACATAACAGCTGTATCTAAATGTAACTATTTTTTCCCAAGATTTATTGAGAATGATCTTCTTGATGACATCTGTTTAGCATGAAAACACTGATTCAAGCCTCTGATTAACGTGTCTTAAATTGCATGTTAAATTAACATTATCCTGTAACAAATAAATAACAAATTGATCTACCATAATGAGTAGACAACATCCTCTTTGAGACATTAAGTCACAAAAACACTTTAACAGTTGGCCAGTGTCTGGCATTATACACTGTCTGAGAATCACAGCTGAAAGGTGTTTGACCAGGCAGATAAGGTGGGAGTAAAACGTGATAAAATACAGGATAATTAATTAGTCACAAAGAATACAGGGCTGGGTAGGTATCGTTCTTAATAATACAATACAAAGGAGGGATCATTTTCACAGCCTATGTTGTAGTTCTACCCTATGGCAACAGCATATGACAGAGAGCCAAATAAATAAAGCTATCAAATGAATCCTATTACATAAGTTGTTATAATCCTCTGCCTGACAACTGAAACAACTGTAGGCTACTCCCTAAGATAATGTCACACTTTAAAACTCTATAAAATATATCACATTCTCTACTTGTTTTTGTAGGGACCCCACGGCCAAAGTGTGGCTAAGGACTGGGCACAAAAAAGGGGGCGTCGGCCAAATGAGTGGGCGGGTGCAGTGGGATAGGCCAATTATGCAACCCAGTGGAGCAGACACATCCGATGTCCAAGTCTGATGAGGTCATGGTGCACATTTCCAGGCTGCAGCACATCACTTTTACAGAACTCTCACCGGTCACCACGGTTACGCCAAACAAACACCAAGAACCCACCCCCAAAAAGAGGAAGAATCTGAGGCTGGGGAGT
Source organism: Boleophthalmus pectinirostris (assembly GCF_026225935.1). Classification (NCBI taxonomy): domain Eukaryota; kingdom Metazoa; phylum Chordata; class Actinopteri; order Gobiiformes; family Gobiidae; genus Boleophthalmus; species Boleophthalmus pectinirostris. The sequence continues at coordinate 21,812,492 of NW_026571190.1, read as the reverse complement.
GAAAACAAACATAAAGTCTGATAAAAAGGGCAGAGATGGGCCCTACGGCCAGTTTAACTTTGGTACATGCTTTGATGACCACAATTCTCAGAATTACTGTATTAATTTGAAGCAGTTTCAGTGATCAGGAACTGAAGTGACTTATTCTTTCATAGGCCAATAAGGAAAAATACAGTTGAAACTAATTATAATAGTTAACATAATGACAACAGTGGCTTTCATAAAAATGTGAGCATAACACGCAACTTTTTCATAAAACTTAGTCAGTTGTGTAACCCTCTCTCTATCCCACCCAAAGCCCCTGTACCGTCTATGAACAGCCCTGCTGCACAACTCGCACTTTGAACACAAATGACCACACAAGCACCAAGATGGTCCATTCAGAGATCTAAGAGCCGTCAGTCAAAGACTACAAGGGACAATGCTGCTTTGAATTGAAGTAAAAGCAATTTCTGAGACTGAACAGCCTCCAAGGGCCACCACAGTCCAAGACACCCACATCCGCAGATTAACAGTGTGCTCCAGTGAGGTATTTTTACTTGTGAGGAACCACCTGTTTTTTTTTGTTTGTTTAGTTTAGTTTTTTTTTTGTTCAAGTTTATTACCTGAAATTCAGTTTAACTGCCTGTACATTAGAAGGTCCACAGTACATAAGACAACATTAAGGTAAACAAAAATACAGTTTAATCCTGAAATTGTTGGCTGTTTATAATTAAGTTCCACACTTTCAGGTCAGTAAGAATGTATCTGCAGTTGCCTCATCCGTCCATCCATCCATTTTCGTCCACTTATCCGAGGCCAGGTCGCAGGGGCAGCAGCCTAAGAAGGGACTCCCAGTTGCCTCATTAATTAATAATTAATTATGTGAACACACAATACAAGTTTGAAACCAAACCAGATAGATATACAATAGAAAATACTTAAACTCTTATACTCTTATATTTGCTACAGTGAAATATACCCACATGAATAATGTAGAGTGATTAGTAAATGTAGAGTAAAAGAAATCTCTGTTCAGGGTTGAGGTATACAGTGCATACTGCATTTGACCCATCCATCATCGCTGCTGAGGCAACCAGTCTGGACCAGTCAATGATTAGAAATAATCAGCTAGCAGCAAGATTAGCCTTAAATTTAATGACATTTTAGACATCTCAGATAAAAAAAAACAACAACACATTTTTCTGAACAAAAAATGAAGTTCAGATTTGATAGACTCTGCTGACTTTTATGAGCCTGCTGAACAATGGAGAGATTTCTATGAGAGGCCCAGAGTTGGCACATGCACTGTACATCAGACCAGTGGCCTCATCACAGTGGAATCCAGCCAGGGCCCTGTGATGATCTTTTGTTTAATGTAAAAGAAAATCCCAGCATGTTACTATGACAACAGGAAAGTTTGTGCGAGCTCTTCCATGTTACCACACTGTGCAATGACCTCCTCTGTCCCAGCTGACCGCTCTGTGACATGTTTTCAACGCTCAAGGCCAAAAGACTGTCTCTCAGCACAACACATCCGGCCCTGTCAAATCTCCCAGCCCTCCAGGACTCAGATTCAAATACACAGCATCGGTCGGGGAGCGGAAAGTGGCAGCGAGAGGAGCTGATGATCTATGCATAACGTCGGCCATCTTGTAGCTGGGAGACGAGGGACTTCCTAACTCAGAGGATGAGACACACATGAAAGAAGAGATGATTTTTATTTATTTTCCATTCACATAATAAATATTTATTGCGATATCGTGGGAAAGCTCATGATATGGTGGGGAGGCTCACGATAAGGGATGTAACGATATCCAAATCTCTCTGTATGATATTTTCACAATATACATCTCACAGTACAATATTTATTGCAATATTTTGTGGAGGCTAACAAAACTGTTAATAAGCCAATGATGTTCATTTTGTCGTCTTGTATACTTTAACTTCTTAGGTTCTTTTTAAAGACAATGCAGTAAAGTGTATTTACCTTGTTGACATGTTTCGGCTGCTAGCTGCAAGCCATCTTCAGAACTGTCACCGGTGACACAAAAAGAACCTAAGAAGTTAAAACTGTTAATATGCTACTTTTTCCTCTTAAAATGACTTGACAAGATTTAACCCAAAGAACTAAGACTTTCTGCTTAGAACTGATATTCCTTCATGTAGTCTCCACTGAAATGGAGCAAAATATCTTGGTCTATGTAGTTCCCTCTGTCTTATTGCTATTGCTGCATCATAACTCTTATTTTAAGCAAAGAGACTTCTAATAACAATACAGACTCATGTAATGCTTTCTTCTCAAATTTTAACAGTACATATCATAACATCTATGGGTTTAATACAATTTTAAGCTTAAACAGAACAAATAGCAGCAGTAACATTATCAATATGTATGCTTAGTAATATGTATATTGTACACACATACACATACACACATTTTCTGCACACATGAAAACATTATCATAAATGCTGACCTAACTGAAAGTGTTGCATTTTAGTGTTTGATGTGAAACTGATTAAAAAAAAGCTTGGGTCCTCTACCAGAGGCCTGGGAGCCTGAGAGTTCTGCACAGTATCTTTCTTTAAGTATTTCTTTAAGTACAGTATCTGCCTTTAAGACAGAACTACGTATTGCTTATTGGGTATACACTAGAGCATTTATCCGTCTATTTATCTGAAGACTGTACATGGCCCCCCAATAACAATGCATCTAAGGGCTTAATACTGATTTAAAGTGCTAAATGAAGCAAATAAATTATGTTACGTTTATTTCAAACTCAATTTTCTTTCATGGACCCCCACTTTGGGAATTACTGGTTTAATAGATACTCATTCCTCAAGCATGTGGATACTTCAGTGACAACTCAAATATGTGAATTGTACATTTAGCCACATCATATTTAGTTTTACTTTTTTTGGTGTAAATATATTGAAATTATTGATGAAGCAATTAATCGCCACATCTGTATCTAACCATTACCAACATGTATGGGGTTTAAAGTGTAGTAAAGACGTAATATGTCTTGTAAGTAAATAATCAAAATTTAATTATGTGAACATTGAGGACTGCAAACATTTAAATAAAATATAGTATTACTGTACATGACAAATTTTACAGCCATTAACAAAATATTAACTTAAAGCTTTCATGTTTGGCATCTGTCAATTGTCTTGAGCTTTTTAAACCTAAATATGGGGTCAGGCCCCTTGAACAGTCCCACTGCTATTCAAGCTTCACTTCCTCCATGGTAGTTAGTGAAATTAATCTCATCTCTGGTCTGAGTCGGTCACAGCCCTTTGGCTCACCGCACTTTAGATAAACTCTGTGTGTGTGAGTTTGTACGTGTGTGCATGTTTGTGTGTGTGTGCTTAAAGGAAGGACAGGCTTCCTGACGGATGTACGCTCCACTGAGGGGAAAAGGGCACTATGCCAGAAGTCATGAGATTTGGGTGGTGGTTTAGTGCATCAATTTGTGTTCATTTACCCTTGTCCAAAGTCGTCCGATATAATCTTTAGCCGTTATTTAGTACAAGTCACGGGCAATTTAATTTCCTATTCATTTATTCAAAGTCGTTGTCTATTGGACAATATAGAATCTGACCACCAGGAAGTCCTCTGCACGCTTTTGTCAGTGCTCCATTTTGGTCTCTACAATCTCTTCATTCATCTTTTCTTTCTCTATGACCAGCCAAGCTTTATAACTGCCATGCATCCTTCTACCTACACCTTATACCTACTTTCTCCCTCCAAGTGTTGATATAAATACACACACACACACACAATAATATAAAATTTGAATTCATATACATCTTATTTTCTCCGTCAAAAAAGGCAGTGTATGTAAATTTGTGTTAATAGTGAATGATTTTCTGTCAATAAGGCCCACGACTGTAAAAAAGTTGGAGCAAAAAACAAAAGTATATGAAACTGTATTATCAAGAATAAGACTTGCAACTCTGGCTGTGTCTGCTGGGGATGCCATACCTACAAACTTGTGTTCAGAGTCACAAGTACTAGACTGGTGACATGCACCTGCCTCATTTAGAATATGCAGAAGGAACCAAATACCCTTGAGCAATCCACAATACACTGAAAATGTGGAAGGAGAGAATGCTGCGTGTGTAAAAGTGTTGGGGAGGGTAAACTTTTTTGTTTGTATATGTCTGAAGTTGTTTGAATGTCTAAATGTGTACGCATTTCTGTCTCCCTGTTTTTGTTAGATTTACACTGTTTTTGTTTATTGTGAAAAAAGAATGAGACTTGCATTGGTAATTCAATTCAATTCAATTTCACTCAAGTAGATGACTATAGTTGTCTGTACAACATGCGCCTTTTTCCACTGTATAGCTGATTTTGTTTATTTTTCTTTGAGAGACAGTTGTATAAATTACCCATTTCTTTGATGGCGTTTGCACTTTGAGTTCAGCTGTTTCCTCACACACCCTCTGCACACTGTAACACAAGTCCAAACACAAACAAACTGTCATCAGGAAGACCCACACGAGCTCCACCAGGAAGAGGCCACCAATATGGAGACTCATTGTTTCTGATGCCAACGGACGCGAACCGGAGTGATGTCACCAGGAAGGAACAGCTCTCAGCAAAGGAAGAGATTACACAACTCAAATCCTTAAGTTATTATTGCTACACCTGACTTATGTTTAAGGTCTGGGATCTGCTTGTATCCATGGATTATTATTGCTTTGCCAAGAATATTCAACTGTCTGGCATTTATTCAATTACGAGTGTTTATATTACTCAAAAAGTAGCTTACAAACATGAGTTTTTACTATGAGCAGGGCCCTCAGCACAGACCTTACTTTTAACTCTGCTGGGTTGTGTCACTGGTTTGTCTCCATAGAAATAGATAAGTTTAATGCCATATTGATGAATGATGATGTTAAATACATCAATGTGAATAAAAATGAGCAGAAAGAAGTGTAAATTTGTAATATCTACCCCCTTTTCAAACAAAAAAAATATTAATGGTGCCAACTTAATGAATCTGCAGCAGATACATTTATAAACAACTTATTTAAGTGGCATAACACAATATTAAGCACTTACTAACACAAAAGGACAGTTACACTGCCATCTCATATTTCTTGATATATCATATTTGACTTTTCTTAAACAGATTGTGAAGCTTTGATTTTTTTTCATTTAGACTGTTCCAAAAACTGACACAATTTTTCCATTTCTGTTTTGCTTTTTGAAGATTTCAATTCCTTGCAGATTATAATGATTACATTCTCTCTTGTAAATTTGTTTTGTCAAGATTTGCTGATTTGCTTTGTATATACCGATTTCAGTGTCTTTAATTTGTAAAAAATATTGGGTTTTGAAATTTTGTCTCAAATCCAAAACAATAATTCTGCCAAAAGAGTACACAACTAAGGTTGTCAGACAGGATAAAGAATCAGATTTAAACCAGAGCCAAGCCAAAATTCAAATCCCTGCACACGCTCAGGAGGAGGAATTTGCTTGAATAGTTTTAGAATGTGAGAGGAAAGAATAAGAAAGTATTTTCAGCCTGCGTGAGGCTATTGGGAGCGATTGATTCATAGTATTCAAATAGTGAGATTTGTTGGCTATTTCTATACATGTTTTCCATCTAATGTTTGTATTTGGTCACACTACAGCGTTATTTAAAGGGCCTATATTACACTATTTTCTGATCTGTTACAATGCTTCCTCATAAACATACATGGAGTTGTGTTTTGTTTCATTCACATGTTTAACACACACCCTGCATATTTACGCTGAGTTCTTCTCTCAAATGGAAAACATTGTTCCACCTTGTGATGTCATGTGGTAATATCGGAAGTGCTCCATTCTGTTTTTAAACTCCATACACCTTCACTAAAATCATTTGGATAATTTAAGCCTTGGAATTGCCTACTGAACTCTACTGAACAAAAGGTCAAAGGTAGCTGCTAAGTTGAAAACTAACACTACATGACATCACAAAGTACAACAGAGCATTTTGAGCTTTGGAGATGTAGACAGACTAATAAAGGTTTACTCAAGCATGTGTGAATGAAACAAAACACGGAGGTAACAACAATCTAACATACCTTAAAGCTCACAAGAGACAATTTTGCATAATATATGACCTCGAACGTCATGTAAATGTTGACACACCATAACACCACATTATCATTTCCCCAAACAAGCATGCGCAAAGTTCACCAGTAAAATATAAAAACTTTGACTGGTTAAGATTACAGTTAAAATATTGTGTAGCTGACTTCATTGTGAAAACCAAAAGCATGCGTGAATGAGTTAAGTCAGATGTGAACATGCAGCATCTAAGCTTACATCTCAATTAGTCCGTGATCTATTGTGGACACAGAGGAACAGCCCTGGGCTACACATAGCAGCGTGTCACATCAAATTAGACTGATCAAGCAGGAGGAAATGGACCCAAATCCAAATAGTAAAAAGTAGAGCACACACTGTGAAAAATATCACATTAATACATTTTTCAGCTGTGCAAGACGATACTGTCGCTATGCACTGGGATAATTCTTAGTCTCTGTTCTTTTACTTCAGTGTCCTCAGTTTGACAGCATCACCATCGCCCCTCCTCCTCCTGCTTTTGTTCATATGATCCTCTGAACTATTACCTCTGCTTTCACATCAAAACAGACAAAAGAGGTGAGGAGTTGAATGAAAGGGAGTCACATCAGAGCAGTTAACCTCACTAAAGCCTGGTTAAACTGTAGCAGACATCAAGGAGAGAAGAAAAGACAACTTTCTCACACATAGACAATATTACACAAATCGTCCCCTGGGTAAAACTTTGCACCATGATCCATTTTAAGTCTGTTTGAGCAATCACAGCAAGCACCATCACAGCAGGCGCATCTTAAATGAAATCTTTCCATGGATGAAAAAGTTATCATTGCAGGGATATTTTGTTATTAAAAGGGAGTTTTAACTTTTTGAGAGTCTGTAGCTGAACTGATTTGTCAAGAATATTCATAGTTTTAGGAAAAAAATTGCAAGGATACTGTGTACAATTGAATGTAAGAATATAAGAATCATTTGTCTCAGATAAGGAAACAAAAAATATGTTTTCATTAGTGGATGTATGTAAAATGGAAAAGAGCTTTGATAAATTCCTAATTAATCTTATCAATAAGTCTACCTGGTAGTAATGATATTACATAATTGTCCAAATAGGTATACAATGTACGGGAAGTAGCAAGGTTTTGAGATATATATAGATGACTGAAATCTGTTTATTTAGTTTAACACATTCTTAAACACTGTCAGTTTATCCTCCTCTACCTCCTCCCTCCTCTCCACCCATCTCTCCTCTGCCTCCCTCATGTGTCTGTCATCTCCACCTCCCTGTCCACTCTCACTGACTGAAGAACAGTGCAGCGTCCTGGCAGCTCTCCATGCTCCCAGCCTGGGCGGGAAAATAAACAAGAGACCACATGTTCCCATGGAATTTTAATGACTTCCATAATTCTTTTTTTTTTTTATTTATGAACTTCAGCAGACTTGCAGGGGACAGTGAATGGGCAATAATAGCAGCAAGAATGACATGTGTTTTATGTGGGTGCCAATGGAAAACTTTTTTGTTTAATTTGAAAGAAAATCAAAAGGAGATGCTTTTTCTGTATGTGATGAGTACAGTTACCCAGACAATGATTTCATACTTTGAAGTGACAGGTGTTAGGACTGTCCCAGCAGAAGCCTCCTGTCGATGAGAGGCCTGTCCAAATATGTGATGGTGTATTTTACAGGGGTCATGACCCAACAGTCAGACCCAATACTCCAGTGACCTGACCTGGACATGCTGAAGACCGTAGCAAAGCTGTAAATCTGTGTACTATTTTTACAGCAGTTGAGGAGGCCAGAGGAGGAAATGAAATACTCAACTGAATTTGACTTGTTTAAAACACAGTGCTTCTGTTAATTATAATAAAATCATAGTATTTGTGGACTGATAAAGCGCTTTGATTTTAACATAGTTGGAAACAAACTATGCCTTTCAAAACTATATTTTAGATGAACAAAAATGAAAAGAAAAGTGATAATGTAAAGGTGCATATATCTTTTCTGTCACCTGCTTGCTCTGTGTATATGTAATTGTTTGTCAGGAATGTTCCAAAGTATTGCATTAAACTTATCTCTCTCCATGAAGGCAAGTGTATGAAGCCACATGCTGAAGTTATAGGTCAGATCTGTGGAGAGGAGGGTCTGCTCACAAGAATGTATATTTTTTATGAAGCAATAAAAATACCTTTAGTTAAACAAACAGAATTTAAATGTTTTGCTGTGGAACATTCCAGGCAATGCAATAATGCAACACATCTCCAAAGAGACGAGCAGTTGGCCGACCCTGCAACAGAAAAGTTACACAGTGCACCTACATACCAGCGAGTATTATTAATATTACTGCTACAGAATGAGAACATCTGCAGACTGTCTGGCTTTGTCTTTAGCTTCATTAGCCGCCCATTATGATCTCACACAATATGTTTTATTACACATGTGTCAGCAGCCCACGAGCACGACTGCTGTTTCACTTTAGAAACTATTCTGATGTTATTCTTTCCATCTAAACCTGGGACCAGCTGTGGAGGAAATGACAAGTGTTTATAATAATACAACAGAGATTAATAACAGTGCCCCATAATGTAGCCTTATAATCACTTGAATGCCTTGCAACTCAATGCACACCTCTACCTCTTCCACCTCAATAAAGACCTATAACCTACGGAAATGTTACAAACTCAGCATTTCCTCAGCAGAACCTCAAGATTCAGTTTATACATTTGTCCTTCTTACAACTTTAGTGGCAGCATGCACTTTACATAAAGCATATTTAATGTGACCCAGTGGTGACAAGCAACTATCATAGTTACAGCTGCCCTGGAATCAACTGATGAAAGCATGCATGAACGACCACCACCAACACTCACGCACATACCACATTCAAACTAGGCAATGCTGGTGAAGTGTCTTGTCTAAGGACACAAGAGTATCATCTAAGCAATAACGAGACGCAGTCTTTCTTTGCTTTCAAGTTACAGTGGCAGGTATGGTATTCATAAGTTTATTTATTTGCATATGACTTTTGCAACTCCAAGGGTTTCCTCCCTTATTCTAATCTTTCTATTCCATGTAAAGAGTATTTGGTTTTTGTTATAGATGGTCAGCAGCAGATCTGAAATGCTGCCCTGCGGAATTGTAATACAGTTGTTGTTGTTTTTTTTTTTATGTTTAAGACAAGAGCATACTTTAAACTAGAATCACTTTCTGGTCTCTTTCTCCTGAGGAAATCTGTAATAATGACAGCAATAAAGAAACAGGCATGTCAAAGCTGCATTATTAATTGATTTAAAGAGAGTTACATTCAATTTAGTTGGACCAAATCTTAAAATTATAGCTGGCTCCCTGACAAAGACCTCCTGTTCACCTCTGATGTAATTCCCCTGATATGAGGAGGGAGACGTCACAGCCCACACTCACAGGGCTGTGCACTTATCAGGATCTGGACAGAGTAACACAAGACTTTATAAATGACTTCCAGGCTGTACTTCCACAAGAGAAAAGGGTGGGGTGCAACAGGCTAAACTAAAATAGATAGGATTTCAAGGGGAATTTATTTAATTTAAGTTCCCTCCCTCACTCCCATTGTCAATATTTAGAGATCTGTTAGTAAAGTAGGGGATGTCACAATATAACATTTTAGCACCACAATTGTTGAGAGGATGACAATTTACTACAATTACTGAGAGGATGATAACTTACTACAAAACAAAAAAAGGAAATCCTTATTTTTTCTTTATCATATTGTCAATATAAAATAACATCTCTATTTCTCTAGTATGAGCCCATTTTCATGAAATAAAACTTTTTTTTTTTTAAATCAAGATTAAACACTAGTATATTTAGGTTTTCTTTTTTTGGAGAATAGATTGAACTAACATTGCTGCGATTAGACACTATACACAGCAATAATGATGCAGTATACACATTTTTATGATTAAATTGTGACCTGTAATTATCAGTTTACCAAATGATCTTGACATGCTCAAGAAAAACAGAATGTGTTAAAATAATATGGAATAAAAACACCATAACAATCATGATCACAAACATGCCCGGATTGCAAAAAGTAGTAACATGATGTCCATAGAAAATGGCGGAGCTTGTCACATCCCCAGCACCGACAGCTGAGTGCAGTGTTCCCATGAACTTTGACAGGGCCAAAGCACTAGCCTATAAATATTGTTGGGAGAAATTTTCAAACTTTATTGCTCTCACCCTGTGAACTTAAGCAGATTGAGTTCAAGGCACCTGAGAATATTAGGTCAAAGCCAGGCCATAAGGTCAAGACTAATGAGTGAGGAGACAATACAGTAAAATCCAGTATTTCTCACAGGTTTATACTGAGACTGTGGTGGCACAGAAAACCCTTTTTGGAATAATTTTATTAAATACATTTTTAGAAATAAATATCACTTATATAAACTACAAAAAAAGTTACTTCTATATATTCCTCATAATACAACAAATAAAAAGTTAAATTTTAACATTATTGGTTGTTTTGTTTTTGACAATGAGAACAAAAATTAAACAAATGGGCCAACTATATGTATTGTTAGCATAATTTTACACTCATGTCCGTTAGGTACAGCCATTCAATTACAAACATTGTAAACAAATTACACTGCAGAGCTTAAATGAACTGCAGGTGTCTCTGACAAAACCACACTGTATGACATAATCATAGACAGACTGGCCAGTCCCCACAACACACGTTTTATAAGTCCAGACTTAAAGAGTAACAGCACAACAAGATCCATGTGTGATCAGTCGTGGTCAGAGCGTAAGGGAGAGGAGTCATCAGTGTTACGCATAAATACATACATACATATATATAGGCGCACATGTGTAAAGAGTATCTATCCACCAGACTTACTTAAGTGGAAGCAGATGAGACACTGGAGAGTGAAGCTAGCTGAATGAAGGAGCCTCCACAGACCTGGGCTCAGCATGGGACAAATATGATGTCTAGATAAATAGCAGGAATACAAAAGAATCTGTTTTGAATTTGTAAAAAGATAAATGTGAGAAAGATACTCTGAACTAGGAATAGCATGTGGTGTTGTATTCTGACAGATATAAAGTCTCAAGAGAAGAAGTCAACTGCAAATCACAGTCCTGAAGCACCAATATTTTCTTCCCCACAAATTCATTTAAAACAATGAAAGAAAACCCTGAAAATGGCCAAGTAATAAAGTCAACCAAAAAGCTTTTGCAATAAGATAGAGTTCTGCTCCTCCAGCAAATATTTGGGGAGAAGTGAACTCATCGCCATGGCAGCCAGTGCCATGGGAGCCACAAGTGTATGCAACTTTTGGACAGCCACAAAACTCAACAACACAAAATACAAGTCAAGAGTAGGAGTGTCAATATTGACAAAAATGTATATCTTGATATCTTTATGGGGTATCTCAATAATATCATAACAACAACCCAATAATAACCCAACTAAAATGGCTTAAAAAGTGTATTTAAGTGGTTTAAAAACTAGACAAATGTCAAATGAAAGTATAGAAATATCACTTTATACCATTTTGTACACTCTGGACTTTTTTTCCAATGTACACTTTTAATCACTTCTTTTGGCAGCATTTTCATTACAGATACTATACTTGGTACTGAAATGTTGCCTATCTTCAAAACATGTGAAAAATCCCTCAGTCGTCCAGGGAGAATCCATCGCAAAGGAGAAAAATCTGTATATTATAATAGCCTACAATATTTTTTCAATCTGCCCAAGAAGTATATTCTATATAATCTAAAAATCTATTGATAGCAGCCACTTATTTACATGTTCACCTCAGTCATTCTCAGCTGTGGGTGGTTTTATACCATTAAACCTTGGTTTAAGGTCTGGCTCTCTACCTCAAAGACAACATTACAACAAGATCTGACATGGTGATTTTCTTCACTTGCTAATCCCGTAGACGCCTGAAAGTCACAATGCACAACAGGGGATCGTCATGGCGACTGTGTGTGAACTGCATGGATACAGGAGCCTGGTTAGAAGGATTGTAGGACTGTAGGATTTTAAAGCTATTCTTATCTTCACAACACACTCCCATAACCTTGAGATCTGGTATGCTTACCCCAGTCATGCAAAACACCCTGAAGCAATAAAAGTGGCTAAATCAGATGAACTTAACCACAACTCTCTATTAGTTTCACTGCACTACTTGAGAGAGTGTTTTATAAGCTCTCACTCAATCCTCCAAACTTTGTTATTTCAAATCAAGTAAATTACCCAAATAATTGACGTCTAGAGACTTTGGTATGGGAATGCAGTAAATTCACTATATTGCATGGAATTGTCAGTATTGTTTTCTCATTGTTAGCCTGGTTGGTGAAGTAATCTGCAGTGAACGCTAAATTTGCCTGGAGAGTTTTGGGAGTTTGATATAAAGCACATGTTGTTTAGTCAGAAAGAAAGTAAAATCAAAATGGAAATCCCCCGTGCTCCAAAGTTGCCATTGTTTATCGTCTATCATAGCACAGGGTCGCATTTCAATGCAGAAGATGATCTTAATAATAGATAATAGAATGTCCTCAACAAAAGACACAATATCCATTTTTTTATCAAAATATGTTGTGCCTGTGGTTTAGACCTCCGCAAACATGTTCTGAAATGCATAGGATTCTTGTATAAGTTTGTCAGTTCACATTTCAGTCTTCTCTCAACTGTTAATGCTCCTGGGGTTGTTTGCAATGAGCATCTAATTGTAATCAAAATTCTTGTCAGAAAATTCTATTTTTTTTCCCAATATCCTGCAGCCTTGTGACAAAACATAGTATATTCTATTTATAAATTCCAATTCAAGAGATGTGAAGAATGCATGAAGCCCCCACATTACCACAGCACCCCCACCCTGCAAAGCATGCTGACACTTGAGAGGGTGGCACCTCTCTCTCTTACGCACACAGAAAGCTATCCTCAGCCCATTCACAGCTCCTATTCTTTTCTCTCCATTTAAAAAAGGAGGGAACCACTGCAATGGCAAGTTGGAAGCAACCCAAGGACTGTTTGTTTTTTGTCCTGATTTACTTACTTTCAAATGCAACTCCCCCTGCCAAGCCGCTGTAGCTCAACATTGAATGGAGATCAGTTTAGCTTGTAACAGACAGCATTCCTGGCTTAAACATATTTGATTATTATAAGAGCCCAACACTGCAAGGACATTAAAAGTTAAAACTAACCTGAATATCAGCCCTTAGAGAAGTGAAGTTTTTTCCTGTTGATAAATGCTATGAACACCTGCAGTGCAGCCACCACAGTCTCACACAGGGCTTTGCTCAGTCCGTCCGTCTAGCACGCCTCTCCCATAGTCACTGTAAAAACTGTTGCTCTGTCACTCCACACACTCTCCACGAAGCTCCGCCCACTTGCCTTTTCCCTCCAAAGATATCCTCTGTACTGCTCTTCCTTCCCAGGTCCTTGTGCCTTATCTGAGCGAAGTTATCTGCTGCATTGGCTCACAAGTATGCAGAGTGGGGCGCTGCTGTAGGGAGGTGTCAGCAGAAAAGGAGGAGGGGCCACCCTAATTTGAATTCACATGGGCTGACAGGGTACCTTAGTCCCCTGGGGTGCCCCAACAAGCTATTGTGAAAAGCACCTCAGATCTGCAGTGGTGTTTCGGTACGTTGACTTAAGCACACACAGTTTAAAGTGTGAAAGAGAAAGTCAAATTGAAAAGGTGCCAGGAGTACACCTTGTTCCTCAACTTTGCGTCTCTGTAAATGTTTCTTTTTATGTTCCACAGACTATTTCAGCCACATGCAAAGTTAAAAATAAGCAAATTTGCCATGGAAACAAAAATGGGAGTACTTTTTTTTTCTGAATCTAGTTCTCATGGGGCTAACAATGGAATATTCCTGTTAAATCGTCCAAAAAGCGGCGTATGGCACCGTTTACCTTTTGCTAATCCCAAATTGGAATTGAAAATGGAGTTTCATGAGTAAAAATACTGCAGCAAGTAACTCTATCTTAGCAACAAATAATTTTAAAATAGCATAATGAAAAAGGCTTAAAATAAGTAGTGGGTGAAATGACCTTGCATTATTACCCATGAAAGCAAATAATCTTGATATCCTTATACCAGGAACCATAAAATACACTGTGAGAAAAAAAAAAAATCTTGTTTTGAGTTTTGCAATATACTCCATAATACAAAATAGCATAAAGGATAACAAAGAGCACTCCAGTGAGCATGGTCACAACATTGCAGTTAGGTCAATTTGTAAATTGGGCCTAATATAAAATAGGACAGGAGGTAACATTAGATTAGCATGTGAAAGGAGCTCTTCTGTTCACACCACTTCTAAAACATACAACTCTTTAAATCACCTTGAGTGCAAATTCCAAACTGATAAACAAGACCACAGTATATAGTCCATTAAAGCCATTTTAGTGTTTTATGTTCTGCTAACATGGAAAAGCCAATGATACATGGTTATTGTTTACAGTTGGACAACGTAATAGATCAATCTAAAATCTAGGAATAGCTGTTTAATGGTGTGCATTTAGAGGACGTATGCTCTTCTTTATTGCTGACTCCACAATGCTCAGAGTAATTACAGGAGGCAAAATACATCATCTTCTGTCTGAGATTTGCAGGAAATGGTCCAGCTAAGCTCAGATCAATTCGCGATCAATCATTCAACTTGGATAGTGGGAGACAGGGGTGCTGCGTATGTGGCCGTGCGCCCCAGCTGTCAGGCTCTGGGTGCAGGGATTTCCTCCTCTGTCTGTGGTGAGGGGGCTAAAGAGGGCTGAGGGGGACTGTGGGTTTGTTTCACTGATTCTTGGGAAGAGGATCAATCCCTCATCGTCTCTGAAGGATGAGATGCTCCTACACTGGAAACTAATATCTACATAGCTGGATTTATTCTGCATACGAAACATATAGTTATTTAATCTATCTCTAGATGAAAAATGAATATAAATGACATAAGAGCCCCACATGGTGGTTCAAAGTGTGAAACAGGTAAAAGCCACCACACACTAGAATGTGCCCGATTTTGGCTATGATTTGCTTCTCCCTGAGTTCGGGCTCACTTTTGTGATTTTGTGTGAGATTTTAAAGCCACTGCGCTCCTCATGTGTATGGTGTAAGTGCAATTCCAAGCTGCTTTGCTGTATCGTATAAGATTAGCTAAACAGCTAAAACAGTGCGTTGGGGCAAATGGAGTTACGGACACACAGGCACAAGATATTAAGTCTATAAATAGAAAAAATAACTATTACTCACCTCTCATAATGTTGTAAATTTAATCTGCAGCATCTAATAGATGTAGGCAGCAAACAGCAGACGTGATCGCGCTCAAAACTTTGTAGCCTGTGGTATGCAACCATATCCTGCAACAGTCTTTCTGACGGAAGATTTAAAATTCTCCTCATGTCTGCGGCGTGCGCTTTTTGTCGCACATTTAAAAATCGTTTAAAACCAAAAAATCTCGGAGTGTGTGGCGGCCTTAAGCTGTCACAGTGTTACAATTTTATAAATGTCTGTAGTAAACATTTAAGGCAAAAACTAAACAATAAGAAACTTTGCTGCAGAATATTGATATCCAGTACTTAATTAACTAGAGCTGAGATACGAATAGATGATAGATAACTAACCTAAATATAAAGATGAAAATATAATACGAATTACATTTACTGTATCGTAAACTGCATCTTTTACATTGCATCCAAGATCAGTTGGTTGCTGTGATCCAAAACAATATATTAATTATGATTGTAACATTATGGAAGTATTTCTAACCTTTAAACCGGTCCAATATAGTTTACTGTATCAGGGCAGAGAGAAAGCCACCCAGACACGCACTTTCTTATCTTGATATCTGAGATAACATATTCATAACACGTCTGCATGCTTGACATGCCACTTTCAAATGCATGATCATTTTCTAAAGTAGGCGTAGATGTAGTAATAATAGCAAAGCGTATGGTTGCCACTGTTTTGGTATGAAGAATAAATGTTGCTGGGTGCATACCTGTCCCAGTATAGTGCAGGGCCTGTGGAGTCTGTTCTAACATTAGCACATACTAGTATGGGAGTATAAAGTGCCCGTCTCTGTGGGCGACTGGGTTAAAAAAAGACACACATGCAGATTATTTATGAGACCTGAGTGTTTCTCTGGACTGACTGTTTTAAGACACATGGAAAACCATCTGAATAACTGTGGGTTAATAAGCATGTTCTTCACAGGTAATTATAGGGTTTCCATGGAGCTGGTATAAGGAGGATATACTGTAAATCTAATCGGTTTGGTAATTATAGCTGGAGGAGTATTCAAATGCCCAAGATGAAAATCAGCGCTCCATTCTTCTTTGAAATGGATGGCATTTGTGAAAAACATTACTGCCCTGAACCAATATGAACTACACCAAAAGCATGCTAAATCATACTAAGAAATCATCAAAAGGATGATTTAGCTCGAAAGGACATACATTTACTTTCATAATTAAAACATACAATTAAGGAACACTGTTAGGCCCATTAATGCAAATAGATTAACTTTTTGGTTGAAAATACTTACTTGTAATTTATGTTTCCACTGCTTTGTGAGTGTCCTGAGGTGACCCAGGTCCAGCGGTGCCCTCTGTAGATCAGGAGTGTGGGGTCAGGTTTGACAGTAACTCTGTGTGACAGATGTAAACATAGACTTAACTAATGATCCCAAATGTGCCCCAGGTTAGGAACTGCCCATTACAGTGCACTGTCTGACTCTTGTGTTCAGTCAAATCATTTTGATGGATCATTTAATCGTATGTTGGTGGTCACATGGACACAGTAGTGGAATGTAACTCAGATCTCTATAGAATTTATTGGTTGCTAGACATTATATATTTCCCTCTGTGCTGTAAGTCTGGAGCTTGTGTGTAGGCTCTTTGACAAAGAGCCTACACACAAATATACAACAGCATCAGGCATCAATGCACCCACATAATTAGACAATGTGGAAAATACACATGTTGTTTGTATATCGTTAGACAAAATTGCTTACCAGTCCCCCAAATATAAAATAAACATTTAACAAAAACAATCCACTGCAATGTCTATATAAGAGTTTGCTTCTTCAGAGCTTTACACGGTCATTTTGAGTTTAGGCTCAAAAGGGACTGGCTGAATCCAACACCCTGCCAGACAGACCCCACTTGCTCAGCTTCAGCAGAGGCTGCCAGCTGCAGTAATGATGATGATAAACAAAAGTGACCTTTAAAAGTCCTACAGTGCAAATTGGATTCATTTAGTATTAGTTGTTTTACTGTGTCTGGAGTGGGAACACAAGGGGAGATAACAAATTACAGGCTAGTAGATAAGTCGACACTGTATGACTTTTGAGGCCATACTGTACTTAAAAGCTATTGACATTTATGAACATAGGTTTATTGAATTTATAAATGAACTCTGAGGAAATAAGCAATTCCTGAAAAGACTCGATTCACATGTTGACACTTTATATGTCCTTTAGGTAATTGAATTTTTCTCTGAGAGTTCACACTGTATTGTGATTAGTCAAATTCACCTGTCACTCAGTGCATGGCCGATGTCAATACCACTTGTTTAAAACCCAGATGAACCTGCCCGATACATGCCCGATGGCCAGTAAGCTCTGCCAATATTTTTGGGCTGATACGGTATTCGGTGACGATTTTGTTAATTTTCCCCAAATTCTGTAATTTAAATTTAATACAAGCTCACAGCCCCCCACCAAAGTACAATAACATCACAGAAATCAGGTCAAGATTCAATATTTACTGTTATCTTCCTGCCTCATGAATAAGACAACAATAACATTTCTCCTATGTTTGTATTAAATCTCATTGCATGTGTTGTTTAGGTCTGGGCCTGCACACAGTGACCTCCCCTCTGTCAGGTCGTGTCAGATGCCCTGCCCCACACTCCGCTGGGCTTGTCCTCATTTCTCTGTGTCTCTGTTCCAGTGTCAGGAGGACGCTCTAATGAATCGCTCTTTGAGGCAGATACCAGAGTGAATGTGTGTGAGGCCCAGAGCTTTCCCAGCAGACACAAGCACAAAGCACACGATTGTGGACTCCAACACGACAAAAGGCCGACTTAGATTTAGTTACAGGAAGTAAGGTGACGCAATTATTGCAATATTAAAATCAGGCTGTATTACAAGAAATGGACTGAATGTTAGGAATAGCCTCTCTCAGACAGAGATTAGCAGGACAGAGCTGTTGAAGTTTATTCCAAGCTTACTTCAGCTCTGCCCTGATTTTGCCTTTATTGTGTAAATCTTATACAGTTTGACTTGTGAAGGACTTTACATCTTAATTAACTGAAAATGATTTATTTATAAATGATTTATAAAGAGCATAAAATCATAATACACTACAATATTGTCTGTGCAATCCCTCAGTCATCCTGGCATGACCCATAGCAAAAGAAAGATTCAAAAGGTTGTAGAGTGAAGACCTTCTGCTCCTCAAAACAATATTGCAACATTAATGATCATGATAGTTATCAAGTATTACATTTCTCATTTTGAACAGCTCTGATGGTGTAAACTGTATTATATAGGCCGATGTGCACAATTTCATTAAGCCCTAAAAGTTTAAATGAGCTCAAGCATCCTTCCAATTTCACATGTGTCAATTTGTTCATGTGGTTGAGCCGTCACCACATGCATTTCAGTGGGATGTGCTTAAAGATTACGAGACACATGATGAGAGGAGGCCACAAAACCAACACACATGGACAAATGCGAACTGTTAAAGATATTCAAACAAATCATCTTTCAAGCTTCACACGTGGGCAGACTGACGATTCATACTACACAGGTAAAACAAACACTCAACACTGTCATTAGTGTTAGTTACATGGGAAACACCCATTTTGACTCTAATTGAAACCATGTGTTTAAAAGCCCTCCATGATAGGGAATAGTAGTAGTTTGTGTTAAGTAATGCATATTTTAAGAACAACGAGGGTTAAGAATAGTACTGTCTGAGTAATTTCCAACTAAACTATAGATACAAAAGGATCTCTCTGACAGGACTCTAGTTTTAAGTTCAATAAAAAGCCAGAGTGCCCAGACCGGGACTTTAACATCTTCCACTTCAGTGTATAACCCACTTTCAGTACCCTTAAAAAGACAAGTTTAGAAACCATCTTATCTCAACAACATCTCAAAATGCAACAGAATCCTTGAAATACAAAAACAGGTCTCTTTAAGAATGCTTCTAACAAAAATAACATTATGTATTCATATATTTTCAGTCATTGCTAAACCCTTTGTACAGCGTGGATTAAAGTCCACACCTATATCAGATGAGCATTAAAAACCCCAGTATTCGATGTGCTGAAGGGCTAAACATATTTATACACAAGAGTGTCAGATGTGCTCGGGCCTTTATGATTTACACTCAAGTCTGTCCAAGTAGAGCAGTCTTTGCAGTTACACCCTGCACACAATCCTCTGTCTGGATCTGTGCCCTCTGCTTTTCATTCACTGTGTAACACTGCCATGCCCCACAACTGCAGTCCACCTGCAGTACTAAAATCAGAATCAGATATTTTCAAGATAGAAAGGCTTGTCTTTTATATTTTATGAATGGGCATTTCATAGTAGGGCTTTTGATCATCAAGATTTTGAAAAATTGCAAAATCATGAACTTAAGGATTATTATGAAACAAGTTTACTCTTGACTTTCTTTGTCAAAGCAGAGTTATTGTTCAGTTTAAAAAATCTACAGAGCTTCCCCTATTTGGAAAAAGTAGCACTCCTTGCTTTGACTTTGATTAAATAATTGTCCACTATGTGCAAAAAATTGCACATATTATTTTTAGTTATAAACATTTTGTAAAATACTGATGACAAGTGCCACTATAGGCATATCAAATTCCACAATAACCAATACAGACAGAGTTGAGTGTGACCAGAGAGTGAACAGAAAAAACACAATGTCAAAAGTAACAAATAACATGCATAAAGATGGCTGTAGCTGCACCCACATGACATAGCATGCAAAATAAGGCTTGTAAGCATAAGGTGACTTTGAATGCAGAAGAAATGCTGACGTACCTGAGTTAGGTACAAAGGTGTGTGCACACACACCTTTTCTTCTTCAAGTGAAAGAAGAGAGAGAAGATTTTGGCAATAAGATGTTAAACAATATCAACCCCACAGTGTCAAACTGGTGACGGACTTTTCACCAGACAAGTTATCTAGTGCACTTATTTATAAATATTGTTTTCTGCAATATTGTACAAGGCATGTAAATGTGCTTGCCAAATGTTTGGCTTCATTCACTGTTCTGCTCATTGGTGACAGGAGACTGGTTCAGATGAATGATTCGGGCTTGTTATTGGCACAGCGTGCTAGGATTTTACTATGTTATGATGTATTAATGGTAGGATTACGTCACTATGTATGTGCGTGAAGTGAGCGGGAGCTGCATGGATCTCTTAAAATAACTGGATAGGGTATTGCTAGCTTGTAGCTGCCTCCATTTGATGTAGTGGGCACTCACTGGAACTTGAGCAGAAAAAATCCCCTGGGCTGAGACAAGATTTTTCTCATAGAGTGCAATGTAATCACAAACTGCTCATGTTCGGCTGACAAGGCACTTTCAAAAATGTCAGATTTGGTGGCGATTTTTACCTGTTTTTATATCATAAACATTTTCTCAGCTCAAAATTCTTCAGTTGTCTAAAGAAAACGCTTTATACTCTTTAGCTCTGGCTCCGCTCTAGCTCCTCTCGCTCTGATTGGTCAAAGTAATCATGTGATACACGAGCCCACGCTCCATCCGTGCGCTTGCGTGCATTCGCATGTGCCCACAGGAGAAAAGAGCACTACTGCACATACTCGGTCGGCCCACAGCCACCGGAAGTACCTAGCCAGGCTAGGCTTATCTGGAATCATGCGCCATTGAGCTCAGCCCAATGACTTGAATGAGCGGCCATTTTGAAACCCCGAAGCTTGGGGAGTTGCGGTAGCTGTTCCTAACGTGTTACATTAAAGTTTGTTAAAATCATCGGTCTTCAAGGCTCCTAAATATTACATGGTGTCAGAAGAAAAAGCAAAAATAGAAAATGGCACAGTTTAAACCACCACAGAACCTGAGTTTGCATGCCAACCTTGCGGAAAACTGGAGAAACTAGAATCAACGCTTCAAACTTTTCTGCACTACTAGCGGTATTGCCGAGAAGTAAAAAAAAAAATGCTATGTGCCACATTTATACATGTTGCAGGAGAGAAGGCAATAAAAGTATGCAACATGTTTCACTTCTCAGAGGATGAAGAAGGCACTCAAAAAGAAGTTTCAAGACTATTGTGAGCCACGAAAAAAACTTATCTTACATACGGCACATGTTCTTCACCAGAGTCCAGAAACAAGGTGAGACCATTGATGCTTATGTCACGGATTTAAAAAACAAAGGCAAAGACTGTAAATTCAGAGGCCTACATGATTCGTTGGCGTGTGACAGAATAGAGTGGCATAATAAATGATCAAGTGAGAGGCAGACTGTTATGTGAAGCAGATCTGACAACGGACAAAGCTTTGGATATATGTCAAGCAAGTGAGCGCACAAGCAGTCCAGTTAAAGCTCTAACTGAAAAAGTGGAAGAGAACAA
The DNA here is from genome assembly GCF_026225935.1 of Boleophthalmus pectinirostris. NCBI lineage: Eukaryota > Metazoa > Chordata > Actinopteri > Gobiiformes > Gobiidae > Boleophthalmus > Boleophthalmus pectinirostris. Next base: position 21,790,828 of record NW_026571190.1, on the reverse strand, counting down.
GCTGAGAACAGTCAGGACAAAAGAATTCAAGAGTACCCAAAAAACGAAGCAAAAAGAGACCAGTTGCAACAGACGCGGATTTAAACATGGAAAAAACTGTCCTGCCTATGGTCAATTGTGCAATGTATGCCATAAGAAAAATCACTTTGCCAAGATGTACAGAACACAGGAACAACGTAAACAGTATGGAAAGAATGTTCATGCTGTGGAGCAAACTGAAAATGAAATGTAGATGTTCTTGGGGACACTCAAAGTGGAGTACAACAAAAATGTTTCTGAAATGGAGTCTGCTGAGACAAACCAAGCAAAAGACGTATGAACTGAAAGATTTGAAATAAAGAACAAAGTTGTGACATTTAAGTTAGACACAGGTGCAGATTGCAACGCAATGTCAATTAAGACATTGGATGCATTTGGAGACAGTGACAAAATTAAGACAAGCAAGACAAAACTTGTTCCCTTCTTTGGTCACAAGGTGGGAGCGTTGGGCAATAAAATACCAACGTGAGCATAAAAGTCAAAAGCACAAAATTTAGTTTAAAATCACACAAAATGTTTCAACTATTCTAGGAGGGGCTACCTGCTTAAAGCCTGGTTTAGTGAAAAGACTATGAAGTTACAAAAGACCACAACATTTTAAAAGACTATACTGATCTCTTTGATGGGCTGGGTTGTTTACCTGGTCAGCACCACATACAGATAGACCACACAATCACACCTCTGGGGCACGCCACAAAAAAATACCAGTTGCACTGAGAGAGAGAGTGTAGTGCAGGAACAACAGTGCATGGAGAAGATGAAAGTGACAGCAAGGCAGACAGCCAACCGAGTGGGTCAATAGCATGGTCACTGTGGTCACACCAAAGAAGATACGTAGATGTATGGACCCCAAAGATCTAAATCAAGGCATCAAACGTGAACATTATCCATTACTCACAGTTGAAGAAGTTGTCTCTCGCATGCCAAATGCAAAATATTTCTCAGTCCTAGATGCAAATCAAGGATTTTGGCAGATCAAACTTGACAAAGAAAGTTCCAAACTCTGTACTATCAATACCCTTATCGGCTGATACCGGTTCTTGCGTTTACCTTGTGGTATTTCATCAGCACCAGAGGTGTTCCAAAGAACCATAGCACGGATGATTGAGCATTTGGATGGTGTTGTCAACATCATTGATGACTTAATGGTGTGGGGAGACTGTTGGACAGAGCAAGAGAATATAACTTCAAATTCAACAAAAACACGTGTTCATAAGATGACAAATGAGATCAAGTATATACATACATGTACATACACTCACGGACAATGGCTTGAAACCAGATGAAGAAAAAGTGAAAACGGTGACACAGCTACCTCCTCCAAAGAAAAAACAAGAACTGTTATAGATTCATGGATATGATTTAAGATCTTGCCAAGTTCATACCAAACCTGTCAGACATCAGTGCACCTCTAAGAAAGCTACTGGAAGGAAATGTAGAGTGGTACTGGGAAGAACAACAGCAAAAAAGTTTTGAACTTCTATAACAGTTTGTCACCAAAGCACCAACACTCAAATATTATGATGTCAATAAATCAGTCACTCTGTCAGTGGATATGAGTTCTGAAGGAATAGGAACAGTCGTGCTGCAGGATGGACAGCCTGTAGCATACGGGTCAAGAGCACTCACGGCCTGTCAGCAAAGGTACGCTCAGATTGAAAAAGAGCTCCTTGCCACTGTATACTGCTGTGAAAATTTTCAGTACATATTTGCAGTACATATATGGAAAAGACATTCAAGTGGACACTGGACAGTGACCACAAGCCATTGGAGAGCATCTTCAAAAAGCCACTGCACCAAGCTCCCATGAGGCTACAATGAAAGCATCTGAGGCTCCAGAGGTAAAGCTTAAAAGTAAAGTACAAATCTGGTAAGGAACTTTACATTGCAGACATATTGAGTTGAGCTTTTCTCAGGGTACAAAAGAGGAGCTGCTGAGAAAAGAGATAGACGTGAACATGATTACACAGCAACTACCGATGTCTGAGGAAAAACTACACAAGTTTCAAAAGCTACTGCAGAAGACAACAGAAATGCAGTTACTCAAGGAAATGACACTGAAAGGTTGGCCAAATGAAAGGCATGCAGTACCAAAAGACATTTTGCCATATTGGACATGTAGGAATGAGATCACATACACACCAGGGCTGATGTTCAAAGCTGCAAAGATCATTGTCCCTTCCCAGATCAGACAAGAAATGCTTGAGAAGATACACGAGTCACACCTAGGAGTAGTGAAATATAAAGAAAGAGCTAGAGACATTTTGTATTGGCCAAACATGTCATCACACATTGAGCAAATGATATTAGCATGTGCAATCTGTAACCAACACAGAAAAAGCAATCCAAGAGATCCAATATCCAGCAGGCCATGGGCGAAAGTAGGCACTGATCTCTTCCACTACAACGGGTCTGAATTTCATTTGTGTGTGGACTACTTTTCAAAGTTCCCAGAATGTGGGAAGCTGAAGGACACTACCAGTTCCAGTGTTATAGTGGCTATAAAGTCAATGTTTGCCAGGCATGGTATACCTGATGTGCTAATATCAGATAATGGTCTTCAGTATGCCAGTGAGTTTAAAGAGTTTGCGGAAAACTGGGAGCTCAGACGCATCACTTCCATTCCCACACACGCTCAATCCAATGGATAGGCCAAAAGGACAATACAGACTATAAAGAACCTGCTGAAGAAAACAGAGTGCAGCAGAGGCGACCCCTACATTTCACTTTTGGACTACAGGAATACACCGCTGGAAAATGTAGGACTATCCCCAGCACTGTTGCTAATGGGATGTAGGCTGAAAGGAAAACTGCAGCTGAAAGAAAAGCAGGTAAAACAGAACCTGTATTTTGACAGACAAACAAACAGGCTGCCTGAGTTGCAAGAGAGAGAAAATGTTTGCATGCAAAGAGGACAGTCATGGCAGCCAACAGTGGTCCTGCACAAACATGAACAGCCACGTTCATTTGTTGTTTGTACATCTGATGGTAGAGTGTACAGAAGAAACATCTACGTAAAACAGAGGAGAAGACGTTCACAACAACCGGACAGGACACTAATCTGAAAATGGACTCTCAAATACAAACTGATTCACCTGATCAACATTGATGCACATGATTTACAGATAAATGTTAATGTTTATGCATACATCTCTCATACATAACAAAATCTGGCAGAGCAGTAAAACTACCTGCTAGATACAAAGAGTAATGTGAATGTACCTTGGGAAAAAGTGGTACTGTAATAATTATAATTGAACATATAACTTGTTAAAAAGGAGGATGTGATGTATTAATAGTATGCCACTACATATGTGCGTGAAGTGAGCGGGAGATGTGGTAGCTATTCCTAATGTGTTACATTAAAGTTTGTTAAAATGATCAGTCTTCAAGCCTCCTAAATATAACACGTGTCAGATTAAATTATTATTAAATGTGGAATTACATCAATATCCATAAATCCATAACACATCAAATCACTGGTTCAAACCTAATGTAATTATCATTTTCACTTGAAAAGTACTCATCAGAATGACAGGTTAATAGTAGAGTAGTTTGGGTCAGATACAGAGAGATTCATAATGCTTTTTGGAGTTTTTGCCACACCCCTTTTTTGTTAACTAATGGATCGGCAGGGCATGTCTTTAATTGACCAAGAATTTCTACAGCCCCCTATCCCTTAATTTACAAATGCTAATAGTATAAATGAATGCATCATACCAAAATCTTCAGAAAAATGCGATCTGGCAGATGTGTCAAAGTAGGACACGTCTCTTAAGAATGACACAGGAGTAATGAACAGGCACTGATTAAATATTGAGACTTGTTTTGATGACTATGAAAAAGCTGCCATATGTTGTATGTAATCGGCATATTTCTTTTCTATATTTGAACAGTTGGCATGGCAAATAACCATTCTGACAATGCCATTTTTCAAAGCCTGTATGCCATGTGTCCTTGAAGGAACCTCAGGCATTTCAGTAGCAAACTTTACAATTTCACACACCCTTACACAGTCTCAGATCTGTCTTGCTGCATGCCTCTGAATGCTAGCATATTGTTAAAGGCTAATGGTTGCCTCAGAAACATCTGCCATAACTTCTGGGCAAATACAATCTCCAATGAGGACCTCTACAAGAAAACAAGAAGCCAGAGTGTGGTTCAAGAGATCAAATGCCAACGCCTCCATTGGCAGGGACATGTTCTGAGAATTGACCAGAGCTGTATTCTGAAAGTAGCTCTGAGATGAACTCCACCTGGAAAGAGGAAAGGAGACTGACCAAAACCAACATGGTGAAGTACAGTAATTGCCGAGCTGAAGGAGATGGGACTGACATGGGGCGAGGCACAGCACACAGCCCAAGACAGGACCACATAGAAGCAACTCATTGTCTCCTTATGTCCCAGCATTCCCAACATTTACATTTTATTTCCAATTCCTATGAGCTCATAATTTAAAGTAAGACTTGAGAACAGAGGCTTTTTGTTGAAACCATAAACATGTGGTAAAAAATAAGAACACATTCAACAAAATAATTTCCTAGTCTTTACAGTGAGGATTAGTTATTTCAGTTGACCTTTGAACCATTTCAGTGATTAATGAGAAAGAACATCACAATTTGAATACATCTGAAACAGTCCATCATAGCCTACTCAAAAGCAGGTCTTAATTCTGAGCAAAAGAAAAACATAGAAAAGTACTGCAAACAATGATATCCTGAGCCCTTTCATTATGGCCTCTGTAATTTGAGTGCCAAGCAAAAAAAAAAAAAAAAAAAGCCAATTTCTCAAACTGTAATCTCTGCCATTTATAACAAACATCTAGGCTATTGAAATAAAGTCATGCAATGCAACATGTTTCTACTGGTATTCTCAGTAAAATGTCTATTCAATTTGCTTTAAAATACTCCTTCTAAAGTTTCGCAGTGTTAGAAAAAGGAAGTTTACCAATAATACTGTTTTGCAAATTTTACTGAAACCACCAAATTCAAACCCACTTTATTTATACAGCTAATTTTACAAAGAAAGCAGTTTCCAACATGCTGCACTAAGATCATAAAAAGAAAACAACTAAAGAAGAAACTGATTATAGCAGTCCTAAAACAATAAAACCAAACCATAAAATCAAATGAAAGCAAAACCATAAAATCATAAATATCAATACATAACTAAAATAAATATAAAAAATAAAAGACACAGAGGACCACACAAGTCACACAGTGTTAAAAGCCAGAGAATCAATCTTAAGATAAGACTTAAAACACTGTCCAAACTTCAACTTAAAAAACATAGTCCTAGTTTCCTCAAACAGTCAGTCACATTCCAAACCACAACACTGCATTTTATTACAATAAAATGTTTTGCAAATGGCTTTCACCCACTCTGATCCTGCTCTGCTCCTCGAGGGGTGGTATGAGGCAGTGTCCGGTCGCTTTGTCCTCCATTAGAGCCACCTGTGTCAACAACAGTCAGCTCACGTCTGTCCAGAACCAAACACGTGGGGCTAATGTTAGCATCATAAGCATAACAACAATGAAAAATGCAATAATGAAACAGTAATAAGTATAGAGGATGCATAAGTGTCTAGGATAATTGGGTGCAGGAGAGGACAAATTAGATAAAACAATGACAAAACACAACATGGATTTGCAGATGTTGTGATTGTCATTGCACTACTTTCCAAAGATTGCAGAAACATAATCCAAATACTTCATCTACCAGATCTGCAATATCTACTATGACTGCTACTACGTCATACTCTACACCTGGCACTTCAGTATCAGATCAATAACACAGCAGAGGCAGGTTAAGCCAGGCACTGAGGTCTGTGAAACCAGGAGTGACGGTTACTCCTGGCACAGTTACATAAGTGTTTTTTTGCTGACCACCTTCACCACACTGACTTTATGAATGTGACAGCTCTGACCAGTCCTTGTCATAGCTCCCCCATCCCTGTTATATAAGCGATACAATCATGGGCTTATTATGGGAAGTCAGCTCATTCCATTCAAAACAGACTTACCCTCAAGTCTCACCAGTTTTAAGGTCTAGGAGGCCAAATCATAAATTATAAATTAAAAGTGCTTTATTTGGAATGTCCTGGGATGGCATTAAATGTATCCATATTGCATTTACTCAATACCTTTAGGGTTGGGAAATATGGGGAAAAAACGTTGTTTTCCCCACATAGGCTTGTCATGATAACACATTTTGAAGCGTGATATATTGTTGTAGAGATATACTGCGATACTCTGTAAGACTGAAACTTCATGGCACTGATACCACAACAATAACACAAGCTAATCCTAGTAAATCATTTCTAAATAGACAGTATCATTCAAAAGGCCTGAGCTGCAACAAATAAATAGCAGAAAAGTCTGAACTGACGGTTACAAATGACTGAATCTTTATTCAAATTTTATTAACAACCCTGCCCTACATAATGAAAATATGAAACAGAAGCTGTGTCATGAGTATGCAGTATAATGTACTGCACACTCATGTGACGCCACTGTTTCATATTTTCTCTGTTCATTTGTTGCTTCAAGTTAATTTTACAAGAAGAGCCGCACCCAAACACCAACTCACAGCCCACATTTTCCATAGTGCATCACAAATGAAACCACACACATGGAAAAGGAAAGTACATTTGAGTTTAAGTTTGAGCTGGACTCGGATACCTGTTGTCTGTGATTGTCTTGTTGTTGTTTTACAGTGCAGCTGCCATGCTCCACGTGCACACACGCACACACAGCCACACGCGCACACACACACACATACACACACGCATGCGCGCATACACACACACACACACACTTCACACACTGACAGCTGTATTAACAAACAGACACTTGTGGTGAAAGATGAGTTCACACAAAGTACACTGGAGAAAAGTGCCATTAACCACTCACTTGGTTTATCCTTTCTATTCAGTGAGTTCATCACTAATAATAACAGCTTAGATAATGATACATACTCATTCTAAAAACACAAAGTTTAATGTGTAATGCAACTAATCCAGGGATTGGGGAAAGTTTTATTTTTTTTTTTATAATTGCCTAATACAATGTTGTGTCATCTTGTTACTTAAGCAAACTTAGCACTAAATATAAAAACAGCAACAACAGCTGATAAAAATAAACATAAAAGTAACTTGCAGAGTCATCTTTCATTGATTTCTGTATTTTTGTGGTTATTATGTTGGCCCATTCACTTGCAATATCTGAATCTCAACCAAATGATTTACAAGTTTGTTTATTGTAAATATCATCCGATTATCATAATTGAGATAATAAAAAATGGAGGTAGGTAGGTAAATTGCCCACTCCCCACCAGGAACACTCTGATTTGGACCTTTAAGAGAAACAAAGTAACTGCACTAACCCATTCGTCAAGCTTTCCCTTTGCTCCATACAACGCCAACAAATACGAGGTGGAAAATATAAGTCACTATATTTCAGGCATTCCACATCAAAACATGTGAGATCAGTGTATATTACGTAATGTTGTGTTTAAGCCATTTCTTGAGTCCATTCTAGTCAGCACACAGAAACTTGATATAAAGTCACATGACCACCAGATTGTCATTGTGCATTTGTGTGACTGCACTCGGAGTGTATCAGTGACAGGGACAAAACAAAGAGGTTAGATCCAGTGACTTCCTTTTGCCTCCCCATGTTTCCATAGAGACGTGACTCTGATATCTGTACTTCAACCAGATACATCCTCAGTGGAAAGAGAGTGCAGGACTATCACAGGGACACAGATAACAAAAGTGCCATGTGTTGTCATGAATCACAAGACTATATTTGAGGCTTGATTTGATACTGAGTAAAAAGATTGATACTTGTAATACCACAAACTTGTTTTTTATTTCATGAAAGAGGCTCTCAATACAAAATAAATAATAATAGTTTTTGAAATATATTTCCAATTGTTTACTCAAGTTATTATATAGAGCAAGACTCTGAGAGTATTCAGTTGTTTTAGTATTCAGGATTTATTTAGGATTAATTTTTTGATAACCATAGTATGTGCTCACAGATCTGCATCATAGCATTTCTTACTTGAGGATTAGAGATAAAACAATTTTATTATCCAAGTGGCATTTTCACAATAGGCTTGTAATAAAAACAATTTTGAAGTGAGATAAATTGCTGATGATAAATGATAATATGGAACTAAAAAAAAAAAAAAAAAAAAAAAAAAAACATAAGCTGCAATAAATAAATAGAAGAATGAAATACTTTTGTACTTTAACTTGTTGGGTTCTTTTTAAAGACAATAAAGTAAAGTGTATTTACCTTGGCTTGTTGACGTGTTTCAGTTGGTAGTTGCAAGCTACCAGTGACAGTGACAGTTGATGGCTTGCATCACATGTCAACAAGGTAAATACACTTTACTGTAGTGTAGTTAAAAAAGAATCCAAGAAGTTAAAGTACATAAGAAGACAAAATGAACATCTTTGGTTTAAATACTTTTGTAGTTAGTTTGTATCTATAATGAGTCATAAAAGTTATTTATTCAACCCTCTACCACTCAAATCTTATTGTATTACAGAAAAATAACAAAACTTTTCTGTTGTGAAAGAAAACAAACAGAAGGATATGTGGTAACAAAATGCATGTGTAAGAGAAACTGCCAGTGCTGGGTTTGAAAGGTCATTCCTATAAATTTCCATGTGATATGTACATTTTTGATGATGTGAACCTTGTTCCCTTCTCCCTTCACCTGGCGTTGCTTTCTGGTCTTCTTCTGTCTGGCCAAAGCTGGCAATGCAGTAGCAACTAGATACTAAAATGTATCTATTTTAACATTTTCACTCATTAGTCTGTTCAAAAAGACAAATCAGATGCACAGAGATCACTGATAAACCATCCCCAGTAATTGTATTGCATGGAATATTCTGCACCTTAAACACTATATCATTCATTGATGAGATCTAGAAGTGAGTTAGACGACCACTGAGAATTGACTGACTTAAAACATGTGCTTGAAAATGCATTGCACCTCACACTGGGAGGATATTGGATAGTTGTGGCTAACACATTAACCTCTAAAACTGTGAAATGGTCAGACCACAAAGGTGGAATGGTTACGCAGGATGTACCAACGCAAATGAAGTGACACCTTTCCTGTCCTAAGAGAAATATTTGATAATATTTGTCCAGTCTCATACAACAAAGACACATGCCTCAATCCAGAGTCCCAGTATGGTTATGTATTCTATGAATGGGAAGATGAAAGATTGTAGCCAGGGAATCTGTCCCGTAAACACATGTCTATTTGTGGTCGAACAGAGAGATGGGTCATGAATGTCGGATTAGCAACAAGGTGGGACTTTGAATCTCATGTCCAGAGATCCTGACAACAACTTGCCAAAATACTGTCTATGATTAGAATGATCAGACACAGCTAGGGCCAACACCGAGCTCAGGGAGGTGCTGTAGTAAGATGTTGTGATATAGAGATTTCAACATGATGAAGAAATCGGAACCTGTAAGTGAACTTTTACTTACACTCCCCTTCCATATCTAGCATGTTAATATAAAATACAAACTTTTACATGCTGAAATATACACAAAATTTGTCATATCTTTCATGTAATTAAATTTCATTTCTTAATTTAAAATTGTGTTTAAAGGTGTGCTGCATAACGTTTCAGGTGGGGGGTCCATACCTCTATGCCTCCATGGAGATATTCCCGCTATGCCTGGAATGTTCCACAGGCATTGAATTTATCTATTCTGCATTTTTCAATTACAGGCTAAAAATATCTTGAAAAACATATATTGTTATCACATCACCTGCTTGTCTCCATGGAGAGAGAGCCTGTATTAATACCATACTGTGAAACAATTCCAGACAAAGCAATAATATCTCAGTGAAGAGAAGCACGTGAACCACCAGAAAAATTACATACTGCTGTAATCAGTCTTACAAACCACAGCAGTTTGTTTATTGTGGGTTGTGTTGCATTTTTCTTATGTGGAGGCAGGTACATTACAGGGCCAGTGCCTCATTATAGAATCCCACACTGATACAGCATTTTACCTCCCATACACACAGGATTAATGCTCAGGCTGACCCATATCCAGACCAAACACATAGTTTATACACACACCAAAAGCAGCCAAAAACACCAAAAAACACCTCCAGAAATGATTTGAGGTTCTGTGATACATGAGCAGCCATAAACAGGAACAAGACCAGGGCGTGGTAAATGATGATGCAGTCAATAGAGCATGTTTCCTGGACATTCACAATAACAGAATAGGGTTGGGCAATATTGACAAAAGAAAAAAACTGGCAATCCAGCAGAACAGAAATGTGCCTAAACATGTTTTTAAATCATTACTTGAGGTTTACAATGTGAAAAGACTACAAAACTACCCACAAAAGTGCAGGAATATCACTTTAACCCACTGTTTGAAAGAACATTTGTCCTTTAACCTATTTTTTATTTATTTATTTTTAATCCAGTTTTTGCTACATTATGAGATAAGTTTTTATTATTATTTATTATACAATTTAAATGATATTACAATTTTGCGTATCTTCAAAACAAGATTAACAATATTATCATGATTTAGATTTTGACATATGCCCCCCCCAATTAAAAACACCACATTTGAATGCATACGTTAAAGGTGCACTATGCAACTTTTCTGGAGGAGGATCTGCTAGCTTGTCTCCATGGAAATGTTATTGCTTTGCCTGGAATGTTCCACTGTATGGCATTAAACATATCGGTATAGCATTTATTCATTTTGGGTGTTTCTGTTGCTCAAAAATACAATAATTCCTTCTGTAAATAGGGGCAACTCTCCACAGAACTGAATTGCATTGTACCGTAGTAACCTGCTTGTCTCCCTCGTTATAGATAAGTTAAATCTATACTGTCATACATTCTAGGCAAAGCAACAACATTTTTATGGAGACAACAGACCCTCCACTACAAATGTTACACAGTGCACCTTTAAATATTATAAAATAAAGGTATCATAAACACATTACAAAACAATACTATCGTCTATCTATATTCAAGTAAATTAGCACTTAACAAGTCTGCTTCAAACATCCAATCAGTAGTAATGGAAAATGGCTTTGAACAACACAAAACCAATAAAGCATGCCTCTATATAAAGAGTGTATGGGGTAATTTGACCTTTCCAAGTCTCTCTTTGGAATCGCACTCTCAGATCCTCAAACACTCAGGGATCAACAGCAGTAATGAAAGCGTCCATAGACACTGGTCACATGGGCTGACACATGCACAGCTATAAATGGACTCAATGCATCTCACATGAAGAGTGTGAGACAGGGGACTTTTTTGACAGTTACCACGAGACAAACCAACTATGTCTTCACATGGTCCAGTTGGCCTGCCCTATGAATGTGCAAAATGACAGTTAATGAATATAATGTGCCGGTGACCTGGAAGACTGTAGCTTCATTTGCATATTAATAGTGCGCCTGAAGAAAACTAATTAGCAATCCCCCCCATCCTCAAATAAACGGGATCTCAACACACTTGCACTTGACAATGCATAAATGCCTTCCATCTCAATGTAAAAGTGAGGCTAGAAAAGATATCTGGCATAGGGCCTATTGCAACTAAGAAAGTGATTGTCATTCTATTGGAAACAGAAGACTTACACTTACCACATAGTACAAATGAATAATGAAGAGGACAATATAATACAAAAAACAAACAAAAACATCAGACTGAACTTTGGACTCTGCTACGTGGTATGGTAAGATAAAATATCAATCAGTTCAATTAAATAAACAATGTTTTCTTCTAAAGTCCAAGCAATACTAGTTCTTTATAGTCCAAAAGCCAGTTGGAGCCATGGTGATGCCCATTTGAGCAAACACACCCGTTTCATAGTACGTCCCACAGCTGGGTGCACTCTGTACCCTCTCACCCATTCTCACTCAAGCATGTATCACACTATGATCTTCAACTACAGAGCTTATAGAAGCTCTTTTAGAAACTACTGACAGAAAGACTGAAAACACACATTTGACTTGCAGTCAAAAAAAAAGCTTGTGTTAATCAAATAATTCTACTTTTTTGTTCAAACGGACCATCTCACACTGAGTGTGCACTGTGTAGCCATTTTGCAGTCTACATTAAAGTAACCATACGGTAAACATAATATATTCTACGCACCAGTGTTTTTCATTTGGTTTCATTGGGTGTAACTGATCTAAGATCAAGCACTTAGGCATGCAGCATGTCCAGCCCAGTCCCGCGCCTGTGACCAAACAGAACAACACTGGCCAAATAAATGACAGATGTAGTTAAAGTCTTCAGAGAGCAAAGGAAATTTAATGTAATAAAAGAGACACACATGTCTTAAACAAAGGGAAACACTGCAGTCCAAAAGCCAATCAGTGTGCAGCGTGTATGAGAGTGGAGCCACATGTTTTTGATAAGTCCTCCAGCAGAGAGTGAGGTAATGATGAAGTCATCTGTGTCCTCTGGACAGGTTCAAATGCACTGAGCCGTGTGCATTTTAAACAGCCACAGACTCGCGTTTAGCACTACACACCTAAATTACTTAAGCCAAACATTCCAAGAAAGCGCAGACTTCACAACATACAATCACCGCGCAAAAATATATTGTTTATGTTTCATAATAGCACTGTCTGTAAAAGGTCACTTTTGCTAAAAGACAAAACATTTAGTTCATTTCATTCAGGGAGGGTAATGAAAGCGAATGAAAGTGTGTAGCCAACAACAGCACTGAACAGTTATTGTCATGTTGTCTCTAGCAGCTATACGAGGACTCCTGCGCTGCTATGAGGTAGATTTCTTTATTGGGCAATTGTGCAGACAACTAAGACAACTTTTTGGTTCCACATATTCAGGGTTAGCTGGGGATGTAGTGGGCTATTAATATTCCCAGAGGCAGTGCACGTGGATCATAATTCACAACTGCAGTACTGCTGTGTGTGAGGTTTTGCCTCATGACTCTGCACTTGAACCACGAGCAGGAGGCTAGCATCAGCATCAAGGTGATAATAAAAGAAAATCAGAATGACAGTGTGTGATTTGAGCGTCTGGGATTCACCTTATTACTTTTCAACACATGGCTTACGCATGTGGCATGACAGATCACTCACCTGCACCAAAAGAGAAAGACTTGACGGCGCTGACGTTTGTCCTCAGGTACGTGTAGCTCACAGATTTTCAGTGTCGGTTCACAACTCCTGGACCCTGCTCTCTGCCCGCTCTGCACTCTCCAAATAAGATCCTTTTGTGGCAGGAAGTAAGGTTCAGTCCTTTTTTATCCGTAGCACTTTGTTGCTAATACTCATGCAGCTTTAGCGTGGGCTAGTAGAGACCATGCACGAGGCAGACACTGTGATTTTGATAAGAAATGTCTATGTGTTTTAGACCGAAGCTTAGCAATGTCCCACAGAACAGAACAGCCATAAGTTAAAGGCCAGGCTAACTCTATAAAATACTATGAGCTACATACTGTCTTCTTTCTTATGCATAGTGACTTTAAAGTAATAATAGCTCCCTCTAGTGTTTAATATTACGTACTACATCAACACAGGGTTTGGTGTAGTCGAACTAGGTTGTTATAATAAATAACCAAGAAATTTTGATTATTCCCTTTACCAGAACATTGGCCTATGTAGTGCTGGTTTTCAGTCATGCAAACTGCCATGCCAAATGCATTTTAGGGATGTCAGTCACAGTAGGCCTATTCATTTGTGTCATAATTATTGTGAGAGTATTAGAAATCTCTCATTTCTACAGTTGTTCCAAATTATTTACACCAATCAACCAATCAAAAGTGAAATCCTAAAATCACTTTCGTTCACAGTATCTAATAAATCATAAGACTATATCTTAATGAAACCAACATTTAATTAACACATCTATACTATTTTCACTGTTATATATTTTTTTATTTTATGGGTATACTCAGAAAAAATCGATAATACAATCCTTAACTTTCTGTTATCTTGTAACTAATATATTGTGACCTAAATAACCTCGATTATTCATTAACTATTACAGTGTGGCCATGGGAATTAACACAGTGAGCAATTATTATTTTTATTTGCTCACACGTTAGATTAGGCTACAAGTTAGGAAAAACATGCATCGCACACAATGCTGCATTGTCACTGCAGGTGCAATTGCAATTCAATATCTGATAATGTTAGGACATTGTTGGTCTTATTCTAAAAGCTTGTAATAAAACCCCCATCATCAAGTGTAATTTATTTATTTTCCTTGTAATTTATTTTAACCTGTGTGTTTTTTTTTTTTTTAGACAATTCACAATACGTACATAATATGAGAGAGGCGGAAAAAGGAGGTCATTATTAATGGTCAAGAAATGTGATTATGAGTGTGTAAATGAACATCAAGGCTACACTGGATTAGATCTTCCACTGTTCACCCCGTTCCCTGTACTAGATAAAAAGAATCTCAAATTATTTTAAAATATCTTTATAGTAAATCTGATGAAAAAACAGCCTAACTCACTCTCAGGCCAGTAAAAAATTGTGTTGCTTTTCCATCCTGTCTTGTTTTTGGAGATGCTTAAGGTTTGTGCAATGAAGGACGCATTTACAATTACAGACCAGCTGCAATCAGTCATTTTGGACCTGTGCCACTTCAGAGACCCTCCAAAATGTGTAAAGAGCTGTGTGGTCTACCCCCAAAATAGAGCACAATAATGGGTCATCATCAGGCTGCTATTCTTAGAGCAAGTTACTATTTCTTCTTTACCCTGCCACAAGGACGACTAAGGTGTAGTTATGCGAGGAACAGGAAGAGGCTAAACATGGGTCTCACAAGAGCAGCTAAATATATTTTTCCACATGTCACGGCAGCAGTCAGCATCAGCTTTTTGGAAAATGCCTCTGAAAATATTACTAACAGAGGCCATAATGAGACAATCAGCTCACTCTATGACCTTAATAGATATAACATAACATAAAGATTATGCGTTGGATGTCACAAAATCTAATTTTAGTGTTACAATTACTGTTATTATCACAATTTTACAATTATTTGACACCAGGGTCAAACAAAACCTTTCATTCAGATGAACTGACATTCTCTAATATAAAGTTAATGTGGTATAAACAGACTAAAACAATTTAATTCAGACTTACATTTTCAGAATATAAAGTCATCTGAAATATTATTGATACTAATATTGACATCCCTATTGTTATGGATTGAAAAATGTTGTATTACTGTATGTTATATTACTGTAAATGCTGCAGGACTATGATTTATTTGACCAAAAATTCATCTGATCCTTCTGCCTCCCCTATAAACTGTATGTGAATGGCACCCTGTCGACCAATCAGAGGCCAGCAGACATAGTAGCTCTCCCCTGTGTACTGAACAGGGGAGACTACACTGGGCTGCACATGTCAGGAGACAGTCAGAGGTGCACAACTCTCAGACTCTCCACAGATCTGCACTGTTGCTTCTGTTAAGTCTTGTTTTTATGAGCACGTCTTTTCATAATCCTTTTATCTTGGGTGTCTGTCTCAAACTTAAATGTCAACATGGGATTTATGACCGCAGCTCTGCTGTTTTTAATTTATGGTGAGTTGATGATTGACATGATTTAAGACAGTATTCCTCGAGTGTTAATGTGTAAGCTATAATTATCTTTAGTGTTGTGTTGTTGATTTCTAAATTGCTCAATGTAGGTCAATGTGAATATTTAACTTTAACTCTTTAGAAGTACTCAGTACTCTTTACTTGAGAAAAATACAGGTATGATATGCAAATGTAAATGCAAAATGTACTCAAAGTAAAACAATTTGTGTACTACAGAGTTTAAATTTGACAGATAATTTGTTAATTGTCTGGCTTTTCTTCTGAGCTGTATTCAAACTCTTAACACTGAGGCAAATCACCTTTAAAGTGTTGTAGCTCAACACCTAGACTATTATATTACATTTGAACTAAACCTTAACTTAACTTATATAATCATGCTCTAAAATGTAGTAACATAGATCTCACAGGAAATTAGAAAAATAGGTCAATTAAAACCATATGACAGTGGAAAAAGTATGGACTTAATTACGCTAAATTGAGTTTGTCCCTGTACTAACTTATTAATAGAGGTCTTAATCAACTCATGTAACAGAACTACAAATGTTTCATTCTTAATTTGGACACATTATATACGAATTTTACTGTAAATGTCCCATTTGTTTAGAGAATTCTTCCATGTTGTGGATAGACATTGTATTTTTGATTCTTTTATTGTGACAGTGTTTTATTCTTGTTTCGTTCTCAGAAAATGCTTGTGCTGTTCAGTTCCTGGCACCTCTGAACATGGGCGGAGTAACGGGACAGGTGCAGTTTGACTCCACGTCACAGATGGCCACCCTCAGCGTCTCAGGTGCTGGCTCCTGCTCCTCTTTGAAACTGTCCATCACTGAGTTTCCCGTCATGTATGGCCACTTTGCTCACCCCTGCTCAGAAATCCACATTGGCTCCAAAATTTTTAACTTCTCCGTTGACAGCCCAAACTCCGCCATTAATGTCTCAGAGCTGTTTTTGCTCAGGTCAAGTTTAGATGACTGCTCACTGACCATACACACTTGTGATGGCACTGAAGTCTGCACTGTTGTTAGTGGAGGTCAGAAGCTCTTGACACGCCAGGCTAGGGTCACTGGATCCATAGCTGGAAATGTTTATTTACGCCATAGTCCAGAACTACTCAACCAGTGGCTTCTCTTAGATGTAGTTAGAGTTGACCAGATTGATGTAGTTAGTGTTGTCATTCATGGTTCTGTAAGCACTGCTGCAAACTGTGAAGAATTTCTTGGAAACATAAATTCTGCGTCTTTAACAAATCTTGGTGAAGTAGCTCTCTTTCCTACTATGCAACCACAAAAGCGTCGATTGCATTTGAAAAATTTTAACGTAAAAACTCGCTTTTTTGTTTTCTCATATGGAACAGGTTTCCATTGTGCTGAAATCTATGATCTACCAGAGAAGCATATTACGGCTGTGATCAATATGAAAGGCATTAAAGGGTATTTTAGCTTCCAACAAGCTTCTCCTTTCAGTGTAACAGAGTTGGCTGTCAATTTGACTAACTTACAAAGCGAAGTTGGTCCATACCACGTCCACCTATTTCCTGTCCCCTCTCTTAGGAATCCTCTTTCTAGCATATGTTCAAATGATAATCTGGGTGGACACTGGAACCCTTTTGGAGTAGATGCTAAAGACCCAGCATATCCAAAAGGACCAGGGTCTACTCATGACAAATATGAAATGGGGGATCTCAGTTCAAAACACATGTCTTTAGCAGGTAAAACTGAATTTGAAACTGTGTTTAAAGATTATAGCCTCCCTTTGTATGGACAGAACAGTATTGTAGGTCGTTCTGTAGTTATCCATAAATTAGATGGGTCTAGGTATGTTTGTGCCAGTATTAGCTATCCCGGAGAGGTAATAGTTGCTAGGGCTAGATTCTTAAGTCCTGTCATTGGAGAAGTTTGGTTCTCTCAACTTAAAAACCACCCTTTGTCTGATGTGTCAATCTTTTTGGATTTAAGTTATGGGAATTCAGCTACAGCGCCGACCAAAAGCCACAACTGGCATGTCCACACCTACCCTATTGGTTCTGAACGAGATGACAGTGATGGACGATGCATCACCACAGAAGGGCACTGGAACCCTTTTAGAGTAGACACAGAACATATGAGCTATAACACATACTGCAGTTCTGCGAGTCCTCTATCTTGTGAAGTTGGAGATTTGTCTGGCAAACATACTACAGTCAACTTGGGTGTCAATGCGGGTGCAGTGGAGGCGAAACATTTCTTCACTGATGTAACTTCATGGGTGCCTGGCATTGTTGGAAGATCTTTAGTTCTTCACCAAGCTGAAAAAGCAGGCCCGAGGATAGCTTGTGCCAACATCACAGTGGTTCGGACACCCAAAGCAAGTCTAGGAACCTGGCACGGGCCTGGAACATCAAATGGACAGATTGAATTTACTCAGTCCCTCCCACTTGGTCCCACAAAGGTCACTGTGTCTCTGACTGATCTGAATTCACAGGCAGGGGGCTATCATATCCATATACTACCCATATCACCTGGATATCCCCAACCCTGCTCTGATGCAAATATTCATGGACACTTCAACCCTCTGGAGTGGGATGTCCTGAGCTCCCCTGATCCTGGGATGGGCACCTTGGATCAATACGAAGTGGGCGATATAAGTGGGAAGTTCGGGATGCTGACAGGACACGATGAGATGCAGTCTGTTCTCTCAGATTCCAACCTGCCACTCACAGGACCGTACAGTATTGTGGGGAGGTCTGTGGTGGTCCACTACACTAACGGATCAAGGTAAAAAAATATCATCAGTCTATGCATTTGAAATACAATTTTTATGTATTTATTTATTGGGTCAGGTTATTAGACCAAAGTAATGTACAGAAAAAGGTACAGTTTAAGTAATTTATTCTACCCCCCTCCAGTGGTGCAAGAAGTACACAGTTTTGTTAAATAAAAAGTACAGATATAGTTTGAAATACAATCTGAGTCAACTTGTCAAACTGGAAAATGTGTAGGGAATAAAGGAATTGTGTGTGACAACAACAACATATATTAAGCTGTTGATTAAGATGTTACTATTCTTTTTTGATCCAGAATGCGTTGTGCTGATATCACAGCAGATAAGGACACAGATGGACACTGGGCAATGGCTAAGGGAGTTTTCAACAGTACTCTGACAGGAACTGTGCTGATGGTAATGCTAGTTTTATATTTATACTTTTCTGAACCAGCGCAGCGCTGCTATATAATATAAAATTCAACTAATACAATGTGTTTATTAATAAGATACAAATTTACTGGAGGAGATGGTTTTCTACAAACTTATTTTTATTATTACACAATACGATTATTAAGTCAACTTCTTTCTTTTTCTGAAAATGTTTCAGTGGTGATTGAGTGGGTTGACTGAGTTGAGAAAAAGAAAGAACGAAATCAATTTCATCTGATAATAATTGTTTTGTTTTTAGTAGAATTCAGCACATAAATTTCTATTGCTAAACAAATATAAATCCAAAATACAAATATAAAATGCTGATTCTTAGACTGTTAATGATGCATAATGTAGTGTAATGATTGAAATGTGCACTGTATTTAAAACTCAACCCAGCTGCCATAAAAACATGACTGAGTATGTTTCTTTGCTGTACCAGGGAGTTGGGCATAGCGAATTTATTAGCATAGCCGTAGCATTGGTGTCCTGGTTGGTTGAATCTAAACTGCAGGAACAGCTGCGCGTGTCAGCCCTGTCCCAATGCCCCTACTGAGCTGTGCGTCTGTGACATAGGCGACCAGTAAAATCAAAATATAGACAATTGAAACAGGGGTACGGGACCCTTCATTGAAATAATTTTGTTTTAATTTGTCTTTTTTCTGGTTTTAGCGTCAGCAAATATTTTCTGATGGGAGCAGCATGGATACTACTCTTGAAGTGACTCTACATTCAGCTACAGGGGTGATCAGTGTAAGTTTTCCAGGCGGGTGGACATTTGGCACAAAACTCTGATAACTTAACGCCATAGTAAATAAAGATTTTCCCAGCCCCAAGTAGATACAATCACATACAGAGATAAAGTGAAAGGACAGTAGGTGATTGTACAGTGTGTTACAAGATATAGAGAGTTACCTTATATAAATGTTGGCTTTGCTTTTACTGCCAAGTTCAAGTTCCTGGATTTTCTAAAAGGTGGCTCTCGAATTACAACTTGAGCCTCACTGCTAGTGCCAGACTTGTATATCTAGAGAACAAAAGACACACCTAAAGTTTCAATTTGGAGACTTAAGTGAATGTATGTTTACTGTAACCCAAATGTGTTTTGCAGTCAAATGTTTCATTGCACATCTCAACTAACCGAATAGGTGGATATGGGTGCACTAAAAATGGAGGCGTGTACAATCCCTTCAACATGGCAACCTCGGTAAGTTTTTGTTATATTCCTCCTATATAGGACAAGTACAATATAATAGAGTTATATCAGGAAAAGTATAATATAATAGAGGTATATCTTCATGTAATGTTGTCTCTCCTCAGAGCTCTACTTGTTCAATGGAGAATCCCCTGAGCTGTGTGTGCGGTGAGATTTCAATGAGGCAAGACCCGCTCAGTCTGACCCAGAGACAGGTTTACACTGACAGGATGGTACTCCTCACTGGAGACTTCACTGGTAAAAGAGTTTTATCATTTCATTCACGTTTCTACAGTAGTTATTTATGTGAACTGAATGGATTGAATTGTTTGGTTTTAGTTGTCCATCGATCGTTAGTTGTAAAGAATGGGGACATCATAATAGCTTGTGCAGACATCCTGCCAGAGTCGCCCTCTGCAGAGCAGTCCTTTCCTACAGTGATACAATTCAGCAGGTGAGTCTGTACAATATATAAGTAGCATTGTTAACCACTATAAAAAGGTGGTTGCTTGTACTATTAATAATAATAATACGCATTACCATGATACTTAACATAAATAAAAGCAGCATAGACCAATAGTTTTTGAGTAATAATTTGCACAATATTTCAATTAAGCTTTTACAAATGATATGTAACATTTCCATACTGTAGGTGACATGACAAGCAAAGCAAACAAATGTTCCAATGTCAGTGTTAAATGTATATATTTTTTTTCCTTTCTATTTCTTTTTTAGATATGACTTCAGAAGGAGAGTGGCTGATGTTTTGCAACTAGAAATATCACAAGTCACTATTCTGGCTGGATCTCCTGAGCCTGCAGCTAATGGACGCTGCCAGAGAGTCCACTTCATGGTTGCAGGTAATATTTGCCAACCTTAAAATGAATATTCAAATGGAATGCTATTATGAAATAGTAAATGTTATTGTGCTATTTCTCAAATGATTAATATATAATTTTAAGAATGATAATAATAGATTGCTTGAATCAGAATGTAAACTCTTAAACCCCCAGTCTGTGAGGTTGTCCTCTTTTCCTTATCACACTCCTATCAGGATCATGATAGCCAGCACATTATTTGTAGAAACAATGAACAATTACACCCATTGAAAACTTTAGAAACCTGAAAAATTACTCAGCAACCTGACACTGGGCTCTCACCCACCACTGTGGGGGAACAGAGAGCTGCCTGTACACAGTATAGCAGCACTAGCATAAACAAGCTGCAAGGTCCCCCACTAGTTTTACAGTGCATAACCTATTATTAGCCGTAATTGACCCAAATTAACATATAATTTTGAACGTTAAATTATTGTTGTGGAAATACTAGACAAGCCCAAGCTATTATATGATAAAGCACCTACATGAATCATTGGGCATTTGATAAGAGCATCTTCTGGTTTGTATAACATGTGCTTAATACTACTTAATCTTTGAATTGTCAACACTTTTCTGCAAGTTGTAAGTCACTATAGGGCCAAAATACAGGAGCACAACAATTTTCGAACTGAAGTGGTACTTTAGTGTGCAATTATGGGTTTCCACATCTGTGTCTCTAAGGTGATGTTAACCCCACGCTCCTGAAGTCTGTCAAAACAAGTGAGAAGATGGGCTTGTTTAAAGAGTCAGCTGTGTGCTTGAGTAAGTGCAGATTTTTTCTTTGCTTTAACATATTGTGCTTAGTTTTTAAAATAATAAATGTATTTTTGTTGACTTTAGGAGGTGCCAGTGTGCTTCTTCAGCCTGGGAAACTTCTTGTCTTTGTAGTTACTGTTGTCCTGTTACTGTGAGAATAAAAAAATGACATAGGTCTATGCCTCAATAATGCTGATTATTTCCGTGGTGGACTTGTTGAAAAGGTTAAAAAGAATTATTGCATTCGGGGTAAAAAATAAGCAACCACTGCTTGCATGATTGTTTACATTGTATTTTTTTACTTAAATCGATAAATGTACTGTACATTTTGATTTGTTTTCCACAAAACTTGTATTTGTGTAAAATGTTTGTGTTTTTATTTTTTATCAAAATTAGTTTGTCATGCATTACCAAGGATTCTTTATGTCAAATAAATTCACTGTAAATAAAACAAATCTGTGAATAAAATTGAATTATATTTCTACTTTGTGTCACTTTTCTGATATCATATAGAAAGTACATTTTGTATTTTCATCGATTTGCTGCTTATGAATAAAGTGGTTCATTAGCTCATTTGGGTGCTTATACATTGTAAACAGTGAAATTCATTCATTCATACTGTCTTTGTGCTTGAGGGATGCTCCATTATTCACAGAAAAGAGGCGAGTCTGCAACCCTCGGCGTCTACTGGCAGAGACCGCAGTCACGTGACCAGAAACGTCAACAGCGCAATGGCAGCCTCCTGTTTGTAAATTAACACAAGGTCCAAGCTGGTAAAGGAGTGCACTTTTTTTGCACAAGACTGACCATTTCGAGGTACAACGACTGGGTGTGTATTCAGGATTGCATTTGTGTCCTTTTGGGCTTAGTTGAAGTGAGCTAGCAAAGCTTTTCTATCTTAAATGTTCCGTCGTGTTGTTACTGCGTGGCGATGTTGTGTTTTCAAAGGCGAGACGAGCCCACACCCACGCATGTGACTACATCGTCCTGTGCAAATCCCCCGATCCTTTACTTGTCAAAAAGGGAGGACGAATGTTATTAATGACCATCTTAACCGGGTGGGTACCACACCCACTTGCGTTATACACGAGATACAAATGATGGTGCTGCTGATGTTATGTATGAACAAACTAAATACCAATTATTAAACTGAACATGGATGGGCTTGAGAAAAATTTAGTTGGACGCAATTAAACATGTGCATTGAAATAATGAATGAATGCGTTTCTGAATAATTTGTGACCAAGTTGTAAACAAGAATCTCATGCGAAGTGTCAGCCAATAGGAGGGCTCGTGGATGAATGCTTGAACCGGATTGGTCATCATATATGAACGGGATCTGGCTGTTATTGTATCATAAAACTATATGACAAGGCCTATATTACTTAATCTTTTACTTTTTAACTACATGTGCAGTCTGAAAGTTGCAGAGTCAGCAGATGTTTGTAGGGTGATAGGTTTAGGTGGTGACAGTGACTTTGAGCTCCACGTTATTAGTCTGTAACTCCTCAGCAGTCAGGGCCCAGTCAACATGACCTCCGTGGAGCCAGGTAAAACTAAAGCAGTCTCAAATGGTTAGCCTATTGTTTATCACTTATTGAGTAAATTTATAAGGCTTAATTTTTTTATTTATTTAAATTTTTTTCAGATTTACACTTCTTTTCATTACTTATGTAAAAGTACAGAATACTCCTGGCACTCCTTACTTATGTTAAAGTAATTGCTTTAGACATTATTGTAGTACTTTTTTTATTTGTTTTCACATATCATATAAATTATTATATACTTTTTGTGAAAAATAATGTGACTTGAATACAATGGTCAACTTACTGAAAAGATGTAAAGTGTATTTTGGTCATATCCATTTCAGTCCACTCATTTAACTATAGTATACCATGTTTATATAAAAAAGCTGATTATTCAAAATTAGAAAGGATCACAACTTCAAACTGGCTAATCAAATCTATTCCAAATCCACTTCTTGTACAGCAACACTAGTGGGGCAGACCTGTGTCCTTCATGTCATGAGTCTTAATGCATTGGAATGTGCATCAAAAGCCTTTTAAAAGAGACAAATGCAATACAAATAACTACTAAATAATAACTATAAGCAACTCAAGTAAAGTACAGATCCTTCCCATAAATTGTACTTCAGTTAATGTACTTCATCACTAACCACCTCTGATTTTATCTCAATCTTTTTAGATACTACAATGTCTCCAAAGATCACTGGAGAGCTGCTTCGGCTTCTTCGCCAGGCAATGAAAAGCTGTAAATACTTCCCTGAACCAATACACGCTTACATAGTCCCTTCTGGAGATGCACACCAGGTTTGCTTACTACACTCATTCTTTTTTCTTTTCTTCTTTTTTTTTTTTTTTGTTATTGTTTTTTTTTATTATTATTATTTTGCTCTCTCAACAGCCCCAAAGATATTAATAATATTTCATTTTATCAGCTTGCATACATTTATATGGGCCAGCTCAAAATACATTCTTCAGCCATATAAACATAAGGATAACCCCTTAAAGTAGCACCTACGCCTAAAGTAGCATCTTAACTTTCCACCTTGATGTAATGTACAGTAGGATTTGTTCATCATTTTTATGCCAGTTTCAAATCCAGTTTACTCAAATACTGAATAAGATATAAAAAAAATCCACTCTGTATTTTTTTATATCTAATGTCAACAAACTGAAGTTGAAACAGAAATTTAAACCTGGCTCTGTCCATTTTTCAGACCTATGTCCCAAATATGATGCATTTTGGTCATTTTTACACATAAAATAATGCTGTATTTTATATGAAAACATTAAGTGACATAACTTCTAATAATTTTTTTCTTCCATGTATTTAAATAAACTATAGAAGTTTCAGATTGATTTTTTCCCCTTTTCAGCTTGTGTGTCTTGCCTTAATTTTTTTTACATTCATTGGCTGAAGTTCTATGCATTTTTTCTGTCACTGTAGCTTTTCATGGGGTAATCTTGATTAGTTTTGTCTGGTCTGACCTTCCACATTAATTACAGCCCTTTGCCAACTGTTCCTCCCATTTCCCTCTTGAAGCACCAGTCACGATGTGAGACGAATAGTAATCTGTCCTCTCCTGTTTACAGAGTGAATACATTGCCCCTTGTGATTGCAGACGAGAGTTTATCTCTGGGTTCAATGGTTCTGCAGGTATTGTCTTTTGTATTGGGTTGATATCAAACCCTTTTTAAAATGTTATCAAATATCTGTATTCAACCACTGTTGGAAACTCTATCTCCCTTTGATACAATAAAAATAGACATCAATGAGGTTATTATGTGACTGTCCTAAATTTTGGACAAAAAGGCTTTTGCTTTACTATTTTCTTTGTCTCGTGTTTCATAATCTAGGAACAGCCATTGTGACAGAGCAGCATGCTGCGCTGTGGACTGATGGGCGATACTTCCTCCAGGCCAGTCAACAGATGGACAACAACTGGACTCTTATGAAAATGGGTAAATGTCCAATGTAAAACAAGTGCTATTTGATTCAGCTTTATTACCTCTGCCAAGGAGGTTATGTTTTTGCCGGCGTTTGTCTGTTTGTTTGTTTGTTTGTTTGTTTGTCTGTTAGCAACATAACTCAAAAAGTTATGGACCGATTTTGATGAAATTTTCAGGATTTGTTGGAAATGTGAAAAGGAAGAACTGATTTCATTTTGGGGGTGATCCGGAAGAAATCCTGGATTCTGGATCACTTTGAAATTTTAGTTTCTCAGTATCTCGGTTAATTATTGACCAAACCCCATGAAATTTGACTCAGGGATGGACAATGGGATCCTCTTTCATATTCCGGATCTGATCCAGAAGACTGATTTTATCTCAATTTATATAAAAAATGGGGGTAGTCCTTGGCGGAGGTCTGCGCTCTCTGAGTGCTTTTCTAGTTATTCTTTACAACACTGAGGGTTCATTCCACCTGCTTGTCTCCATGAAAATGCATTTACTTTACCTGGAATGTCCCACAGGATGACATTTAAGTTCCTGTTGAACCAGACAATAATTACGTTATTAAGTGGATTAACAAAAGAACGAAACATTATTATTATTGCTATTATTACTATTATTGTCGTTATTGTTGTTGTTGTTGTTGTTCTGTATTTCGTGCAATATCATTTTATAATTTTTGTTACAGGCCTAAAGGAGACGCCATCGCAGGAGGACTGGCTCATCAGTGTCCTTCCTGAAAACTCCAAAGTTGGGGTTGATCCTTGGATTTATGCTGCTGGTGCACTATGATCTCTTATTATCTAGTGGATTTTCTTTTAATAATTTTAACATAGTAATATTGACTATTTTGTTTGTGTTTCAGACCAGTGGAAGAACATGTCCAAAGCTTTGACCGGTGCCGGACACTCTCTTGTGGCTGTGCATGAAAACATGATCGACGTTATTTGGGCAGACAGGCCTGAACGCTCCAGCACACAGCTACGCACTTTGGGTTTAGAGTATACAGGTTCGTACACAGTCTTATTAAAGTTAGTGGGTTTTTGTAGGATTTCATGTTAAATTTGCTTGTTACTATTACACTATTATTATGTGATCAAGGTTTGTCCTGGCAAGACAAGATCACAACGTTGCGGGCAAAGATGACAGAAAGGAAGATCACCTGGTTTGTGGCAACAGCACTGGATGAGATCGCATGTATGACAAAAAACAGTATTATTTTTACATCAGTTACATACTTACAAACTTATATGTGGCCTCTGTAATCTAATGTAAGATATGATGGTATGGGCAGATTTAAGATTTAGTTTCCTATCTACCGACAAAAACACAAAATAAGTACTTTGAGAAATTCTTATTACAGGGCCTATATTATGCTGAATTGACTCATGAGCTTTAAGCCATGTTATAATGTTGTTACCTCATCAAAAACATACTAGTTGTGTCTTGTTTCATTCACACATGTTTGAGTAATCCTTTATTATTAGTCTGTCTACATCTCCAAAGCTCAAAATGGTCTGTTCCACCTTGTGATGTCATGTAGTAGTAGTAGTTTTCAAATTAACAGCTACCTTTTTATCTTTTGTTCTGTAGGGATTGTCAATTCCAATGCTGAAATCAAATTATTTCAACATTGGAATTGATTTCTTGAATCAATCAATCAAAATAATTAAATTCTTTTGACTGATTCTTTTGTTCTGTAGTGATTAGCAATTCAGAGCTGAAATCATCCAAATGAATATAGTGAAGGTGTATGGAGTGTAAAAACAGTAGGGCATTTCCTGTATTGCCACAGTGTTTTCTGTTTTAGAGAAGAACACTAAATATGCAGGATTTGTGTGTTAAACAGGTGAGTGAAACTAAACAACTCCTGGTATGTTTGTGATGAGGAAATAACATTATAACATAGTTCAGAAAACAGCTTCATATGGGCCCTTTAAGTAATACTTTACAAGGTAATTTGTTATTTACATTTACAGACATCAAAAACAAAATAAGAACTTTGAGAAATTCTTATTAATACAATTTCTAAAGCATAAATGATAGCATAGTGGTCATTTTACGTAAGCTGGTTTTGATAGCTGATCACGATCCAAGGACCTAGGGATGCACCAGTGTTGTTGGAGAAGGCTGTTGGAGCACCTTGTCAATGGGACCTAATGAGCCGAGTTTCTGATTGTTCGCTCTGAGGGGCTGTGTTAATTTGATTTACACTGATTATCATTGTTAACATGTAGTATTTAGCTAAGAGGGCTTTAGTGGCCCTTCATTTGTTCAGGCATCTACAAAATTAGTTATACATATGAATTAATCATTAAAAGAAAATCAGAGTACTGAAATTCTTTTCCTCTCCCAGGGCTTTTTAACCTCCGTGGTGCAGACATCGAATACAACCCAGTTTTCTTCGCATATGCTATTGTAGGGATGAACACAATAAGGTAATAAAGATGGCACAGGTTATCTTCAGTGTGAAAAAAAAAAACACTGGAAAAATATAACTTTTTGGTGCTCAGGTTTTTCATTGACCTGAAGAGGCTGAATGACCCTGCACTGAGGTCCCATCTTCAGCTGGACTCGCCGCTCAAACCTGATCTGTATATCACGACGCTCCCGTACGAGTCTGTTCACTCTGAGCTGCAGGCCATCTGCGCCGCTCTTGGCCCCAAGGACAAAGTGTGGATTTGCGATAAGGCCAGCTGTGCCATGACCCAGGCCATCCCCAAGGTATGAACTGTTGTAGAACAAATTGTAGTAGTCTGAGAGTTGAAGCGAAGAGGCTGAAGAAGTTTAGTAGTTACCACCCATATGGACCCAGCACCCAGAGAAATTAACCCTCAAGACATTTTGATAGTGTTGTCCATTCCAGTCTAGTCCAGTCCAGCCTGGCTATTATTCTGTTTTAGGGAGCATTATACCGCTGATGGTGCAGACCAAGAACTGAGCTGGCAGTGAGAGTCCCGCAGTACAGCACAGAAATGAAATTTCTTTAACACTGATCTCCTCAAGCCTTTTACCAATTCTGTTTTACTGTTGTAATGGTATTTATACTGAACCCTTTTAGAATCACCGGACCCCCATCCCGTACACTCCCCTGTGTTTGGGCAAAGCTGTGAAAAATCCAACTGAAGTCCAAGGAATGAGAATGGCCCATGTAAGGCTATTATTAATTTATAGATGCCCCTTGAGATCAATACTTTAATGCATGTGTACTTTTTACACAGATCAAAGATGCAGTAGCTCTCTGTGAACTTTTCGCCTGGTTAGAGAAAGAGGTAAGTGTCATAAAACATTAAACATATGACATTATTATACAATGTGCTGAAGTGTTTGTGTTTCATATTTTTAGATTCCCAAAGGCACAGTGACAGAGATATCAGCAGCTGACAAAGCTGAAGAATTCCGCAGGTTAGGCATTATATAGTAAACATATATATTATATATAGTATCTTTGTTTGTTATCAGTTCTGGTGTTGTTGTTGTCCAGTAGTACAACATTACTAGTACTACTGCTATTATTATGCTATTATTATTTGCATATGCATTTTCTTTGAATATACACACATTTGAATTGTGTTTTCATTTCAGCCAGCAAAAAGATTTTGTAGGCCTCAGCTTCCCTACTATCTCAAGTGTCGGGCCAAATGCAGCAATCATACATTATCGGTGAGTCAAGGATTTGTTTCTTTTTAGTTAAAATGATTGTGGTGTTTTACTTTGTGTGTTTTGTTTCTCCATAGTCCACTGCCTGAAACCAACAGAACCCTCACCGTAAATGAAGTGTACCTGATTGACTCTGGGGCTCAGTACGTGTAAGTACAGAGTATACCACATTTATACCACTAATGCCATACTGAGACTACTGTTCATGTAGCATTACTGTCAGAAATAATCTTATACATATTCCACATGTACATTTCTATTGTAAATTTTAATTATTTGTTTTTAGTGATGGAACTACAGACGTCACTCGCACCATGCACTTTGGGACACCCTCTGCTTTTGAAAAGGTAGTTATTGTAATACTTTGCCATAGTCACTGACCTAGAGCATTTATCATATTGTGGTTATTTTTGTAGGAGTGCTTTACTTATGTACTGAAGGGACACATTGCCGTCAGTGCCGCAATTTTTCCCAATGGAACCAAAGGTAACTTGGAGTCACTGTCATTCTTTAAATGAAATATTCAGATACAAAATGAGCATCACCTTTTAATATTTGTAACTGTGTTTTTCTATCCAGGCCACTTGTTAGATTCCTTTGCCCGCGCAGCCTTGTGGGACTCTGGACTCGATTACCTCCATGGGACAGGGCACGGTGTAGGCTGTTTCTTAAATGTTCACGAAGGCCCATGTGGCATCAGCTACAAGACATTTGCTGATGAACCTCTTGAAGCAGGAATGATCGTCAGTGATGGTACGAGAAGTTTTATACATATTTTGATTTTTAAAACATTTGAGGCTGACATCCCCCTTCTTTAGAGCCTGGCTACTATGAAGATGGCTCATTTGGCATTCGTATAGAAAATATTGTTCTTGTTGTGCCAGCTAAACCCAAGGTAGGGATCTTTGTATATTAATTATTTAAGTACTTGTACTTGTTGATAAATGTTGTGACTAGACCAACTGAACAAAATTGTTGTTTGGTTTGTTTAGTACAACTACAGAAACAGAGGAAGCCTTACTTTTGAACCCCTGACTCTAGTTCCCATTCAAGTCAAAATGATGAGTACAGAGCTGCTCACCCAAAAGGAGGTAAGGAATCATTTTGTGCAGTGCTTCTCAACCTTTTGCAATTTGCACTTCCAATCTTCGATAACTAAACACCATAGAATATGAAGTGAATAAATAATGACTACAGTGTAGTGCTTTTACAAGTGCAAGGCATTATTATTTATTGCAAATTTAATAGGATGATAACTACAACAGAATACAACATAGAATATGATATAGAATATAGAATAGATAGAAGATAGAACAGATTATGCCCACACCGTAATCAATAAAGTTTCCCTCATTATGGACGATTACCAAACAACGGAAAAAATATTTTACCGGTACTTGTTTTGTTAGTACATTGAGAGTAAATTATAAAATTGTGTTCATTAGAATCCAGATCTTATCAGACCCCATGTAAATCTTTTCCAGAGGGACTGGCTGAACGAGTACCACAGAAAATGCCGGGAGGTGATTGGGGCAGAGCTGGAGCGTCAGGGCAGGAAGGAGGCGCTGCAGTGGCTCATCAGAGAGACTCAGCCAATCGTCTAAGGACCTGTGTGTAAACTGTGTTTAACTGGACGATCGACCGCTCTGCAGTGATAATCATTTGTATTCTCTCTCACTCTGTGTCTCACGCTCAGCTTCTTTTGTAAAGCACATTGTATCAGCAGTTTTATTAAATGTGATCAAAATCCAAACAATTATCTTCATTAGCTTTGTTGTCTAAATTCTATGATTAATTTTCTCAATTGTTCTGTGCAGAGATAATGCTGAACTTGATAACACAAAATGCAATATTTTTATAGTAAAAATTAAGATATTCCATTTGCCACTGCGTTCTGTTGGCTGGTGGATTTAAACTTGTTAGTCAGTGCCATAGCCAAATTATATTTTCGTATGCCACATGAGTTCGCTCCGTATTTATAGAAGAATGTATTATTACAGTGTATTTGATTTAGGACTATTTTGCTACTGGTAAATTGAGAAGAGAGCTCTTTAAATATTGATGTCTTAAATACCATGAATAAGATCACCACTGACTACAAGTGTAAATCTTAAATCAGCTATATAAATTCCAACAGTCTGTAGCACTAAAGTTGCATGTAGAAAATGGGAGGGTCTAGTACAACACCACTTTTGGGGTCCCTGGCATACTCCTCAAATGTGGGGCTGGTCTTCTCCTCGGGGTCCCAGTTGACTTTGGCCTCCACCTCCTTCTCCTCATCCTCCTTCAGGCCAATGGGCAGAGGGTTGCTGTAGATGTAGTAGATCCGGGAGTTGTCTTTGGCTCTCTCTGATCTTCTCAGAAAAGCCAGAGGGTTGAGGAAACTGGTGGACCTCTTCACTGCTTTGACTGAGACTGGGTGGTCCGGTTCACCCTGGGTGACAGCGCTCTCGTACACATGAGCCCTCTTGGACTGCCTACAACAGAAGAGACCCACAACAACAATTAAGGCACAGCAAATTAGACATAACGTTGTGGCTACTGAGAGTTGGAAGTTATTATATTGACAATGTGACTTTTTTTTTTTTTAATAGCGGATGGGATATATGATGGTGATCCTGGGCAAATGAGCAAATAAGAGAAAAAATGTGTCCATCAATGGGTAGTTTTGAATCCTTTGTAGAATATGGTTTTACCCAATCAAATCACTCAAGTTATTACAGTGGATCACAAACTATGGCCATGATGAACTAGAAAATCTACTAATGTATAATTTACAATGTAATAGTAGTAGTAAAAATTACCATTATTATAATATTATTATTATTTATATATTATTATAGCCACACATATACACCCCTTTCATATATTAAGAAGGGGTACTCTGAGTGTACCCCTCAGAGTGTGAAACTAATTTTTTTGTGGTACCAGAGAAAGGAAAAAGTTCGGAACCACTGTGTAAGGAAAGGATAAAGAATGAAAAAACACATTAATTACCTGGTCCTATTAATACAAACAGTCATGCAGTAGACTCCTGTCACAGCAAGAATGCATAAGGCAAGGGCAGTGATGACAATGTTAAAGACTTTAAATTCTGCAAAAAAAAACAACAAAATAAATAAATAAATAAAAATGAGAATGAGAATGAAAATGAAAATGAAAAAGAAAAAGAAAATGCCAACTTAATATACAAGGTCCATTTTTCAGTTTAAATGTATAATGCCATACCAAACAGTGCAGCACTTATCTCATTGTCTTCCAGCACCAGAGTGTCCGTTCCATTCAAATGATTTTCCATAATCTTTGTTTGGAGTTTGCTTATGTTGTTGCCATTAGCTTCTTCCAAACACTTCCCAACTCCAAATGCCTGTTCCCCCTCTCTCTCCCATTTGGCCCAAAACATATCCCATCCCATGTGATCCGAAGTGCTTGGCTGGGTTGCCGTGGAAACACTTTCTCTGTCTCCCCTCCATGGTTTAAATGTGCCCTCCCCTTTCCCCCATCACCATCTCCACTTGTTTACTGCTCATTATTCTGCACAGCTCTGAGAGGGACACAGAGGGGGAGAGATGTGGAGGTCTTTTGTACATTTTAAATCAACTGGTGACCCAAAACTGCATGGGTCAGATTTGTAAGTTAATAAAACCTAACTAATGATTTTGACTTCAAACTGACAGACTTCACTTGCCAAAACAGACATTGTTTTATCAAAAGTGAATTAGTTATACCCAAAGTATCTGCCTACTTTTCCCTGTTGGCATTTTCTACAGGTACAAAGTAATCACTCACACTCCTAGACCACTCTCGTACAAATTGCTATGGCCTGTCTACAGTCTACTGGTTCCAGCTGGAAGACCCCATTCTGATCCACTGACAACAAAGGCACTATTCTTTTCAATTCATGGGACATTATATAATTAATTGCTTCATTTGAATTAGAGCTGTATCAACTCATACAGTAGCCAACATTTTGCTCAAAGAGGACAGAAAACAGCAAGCCAAATATATAGGACGCAAACGGGCCTAGTTACTAATTGTCGATTTATATTGCCTAGGTTAATAACCAGTAATAAATATATTTTCTTAGTATCAGCAATAGCAATAGAAATGGAAGCAGATTAGTGTAGTGTACTTTTAACTAAGACCAGGTAAAGCTTGGATAAGTTAGACCCACGTTTTATAAAACTGATTTCAAAAGTAGGCTACAATTCAACTCAAATGTTTTTTATTCTAAACATAAAATTGCACCAAGGAAATTGTTGTAGTGCATTGTGGAGCAATTTAATTCTTCACCACTAGATGCCCCCCTTTACCAGGTCAATGTCCCACTACCACCATAACTTGGGCCTATCTGTGGTCCTCGTTCCTTCGTTCATTTTGAGTGGCATCCAAAGCTTCAGTGTCCGTGTCCGCGACCTCAGTAAAGAAAACAGCATCGGAAAAAGATTGACTGATTAGGAAATAGGCCGTGGCAACGGTTTTCACGTGTTTGTGTTGCCCTCTGAACATCTTTAAAGCGTGTTTGAATTTCACATCCATCACAGTGTTTTGATTCCAGGAGCTTCTGGGTGGCATTAAGTTGGTTCAGTTTATTTGAATGGTCCGGTATGTAAACTGGTCAGTCTGTGGGGCTATAGCATGGGAATGCAATTATAAATACAATTTATTTATGTATAATGTATGTGTAATTTATATAATTACATGTATTTTCATGAATGTGTGCTTGTACAAACCAGAATAGCAGATCTCCCAATGTCCTGCTGAGCAGCAGTGGTACGAACCTGAACTCAAACCCCACATGATTCAATCCATCTCCAAGACCTGCTGCTGTTCATAGGCAAGACGTTTTACCCACTTAACCTGTGAGAGTTTTATAAGAACAACTTCATTTCTGTAAATTAGTGATTCAGTAGTTCAGGTTCATAGTTCATCTTTCACAACTGAAAGTCCAAGGTGCAAGAGTAGTTATAATTCAAATTCTCAAACTTAGTTTCAGAAGGATCAGAAGACTGTAAAAAGTATAAATTTAACATATATATATATATATATATATATATATATATATATATATATATATATATATATATATATATATATATATATATTTTTTTTTTTTTTTTTTTTTTTTTTTTTTTTTTTACTACCATATACACTATAAATAGGCTTGGGGCCAAATGGTCCTGAACTGTCATCATAAACTGTCTTAATTCTCATTAGAAATGCCAAATAAAAATTTAATTTCTGGCCAATGTAAAAAATTGCCTCTGTCTGCAGAGTCTATATGTAACCAGCACCTCTCTTATTATAATACATCTCAGCAGTGTTTGCACAGCTCCTTGATGTGTATTCAATCCATCCCTTAAAGCTGCTAAAACCTTGACAGAGTATGTGAGATTTTACTAATTCCCTTCCATTAAACAGACTGGCCTAATCTAAACATTCACCCTTTTATAACTCCCATTTTACAATTTCTTATCTTATCTAAATACATATTATAATGTTTATTTTGTTCTTTGTAGTCACATTATGACTGTAATGTGTAGTTACACTCCTCCCATGTTGCTTCATACGTTTTCACAGGAGTTGTTGGGTAATTAATTTAAAGTGATGAGGTTCAGCGCCACTGTCCCACTTTGACAGATGATACTTGTCATTTGGAGCAGTGGTGAGCCTGAGAGTGCCGCACACAGCAGCACTCATTAATTATGAGTCCTTAGGGGTGGTTAATCACAACTTTAAAATAACATCCAACCAAACATCCATGCTGTTTATAGCACAGATGAACTTCCTTATGTTTAAATCTTCTTTTGTCATTAAAGTCTGTGAAAGTAGCTCATAGTAACAGTCATATGTGTTTAATTATGGTTATTTTCATTTCAGTAATGTACTTACTTATACATTTTAGGTATCTGTACTTTATTTAAGTAGCTTTTAAAGTGAATACTTTTTACTCACTTTCACTTCAGGTTTCTTTTGAACAAAATTCAGCACAATCAAAATAATATTACTTTTTGCTCTAAGTACATTTTCAAACAGGTACTTTAATACTTTTACATACATATTTTTTTTCAGATCTTTATTTTTTATTTTTTTGTTCCATCTGTACTTTTATGTAAGTAACAAAACTGAGTACTTCTTTCTCCACTGGTTGTAGGGTCTATGAACACTGAATACTGTGAACTGGACAAAAGAGTGAAGACAACACTCATCCAAATTGCTTCTTTTGTTCTGAAAGTCACTGTCTTAAATACCTGTTGGAGCAATTGCTTACTGGGAATGTGTTATTAGTTAAGTCCATTGAACTACCCTAATGTGGCAGTTCACTACATTAGTGTAGTTCAAAGGAATCAAAAAGAATCCTGTTCTATTTTCTGTAATGATATCTGCTACATGACCCATATAGTATCCTGACAGCATCAAGCATGCCCAGGAAATGTTTCTCCAATATGTTTATTTACTACACACAAACACACAACAGTGGACTGAACTCTAAGTATACAAATCGAATGACCATTTTCTGAGGACTGTGAGCACAATATATATTGAATCGCTTTCATTTAATCTGGTTTAGATCTGAGAGGATTCCCAGTGGCAATTTTTATTTATTAGTTATCTTTTGTTCTCCAACCAGGCTGTTTTTCATAAAAACTCCACAATCTGTAATGTAAGCTCCGTTAAAATTGAATTCTTCAGGGATGCGCACGCTTGTGTGTGTGTGTGTGTGTGTGTGTGCGCGCGCGCGTGTGTGTGTATATTTGGTGATGAGTTGTGAACACATTGACTTCTTAGCTGAAAAAGGTCTAAAATTGCCAAACACAGTGACTAAATTTTCAGTATACATTAAACAGACCATAATAAAACACATGGGATAGCAGAATTGTTTTGATTTGTTGAGCTTAAATAATTATGAGGCAACTGGTCTTTTCATGGCCAGTGTTTTAGGACCACTCTGACCTTTGACCTTCTGCTGGCTTCATATGAGAGTGTGCTCATCTGAAGATGTCCAGGTCTCATCTCTCTGCCAGCTCCACAAACAGTTCAGCCACATTCTTCTACATTTGTGGGAACTGTGTTCAGTTAGTATTAAACTACATGTGTTTCAAAATGCATTAGTTTGACCAAAACCATACAGTAAATACAGTACAAGACTTTTGGCGTCAGGACGGTTTCTTAATTAATTTTAAGCGATTACAGCATGTAATTTGATGATTGAAGTAATTGAAAATGAAACATTAAATATTTGTCTTATTTTGCTTCAGTGTAACAGCCAGAGTTAGATAGTTTCAAATGGATCTTTTTACTTTCATGAAAACATATTTATAGACAGAGCAACGCTTGAACAAATGAGTGAAATGATGTAACGAATGGCTGTGTCGAGTGTTTGGGGTCATCTACTTAATAAATCACTGCTAATAGTTTATGCACACATCAGACAATGTTGTGCAATGACAACAGTATGTATGTGTCCAGGTCTCCATTGGCTGTCATTGAATCTTGTTTATTGCCCCCTACAGACCTTTGTGTAATCTGAGCATAGTTCAACCTACATGTTTTACTGTGTGACAGATAAGAAAGAGAACATGGGGAGTTTATCCCAAATAAACTGGACCTTAGGCATCTGGGGTTGTCTCAGGACACAGTGCTGCTCCTGAGAGACTGGGTAGTAAACACAATGTTAAGAGTTCAACTACTTCGCTTTGTTCTGCCGTATACAGCCACAACAATTTAGTGTGCTCATTCTGCTGGTCCCAGGTCTGGAAAAATAAGATATTTGAGTCAGCAGTGTTAGACTTATTATGCAAAATCGAAAAAAATTTCAGAGATTATAGTTGTTTCCCGTCACCATTTAAGTTGACTATTTTGGCACAAATGAAAAAAAATCCTCAGCTCGCTAGAATGATGTGCAACTATCCTTCAGAGGTGCTGTCACTTTCACCTGGTGATATCAGTTCTCCTTAGGCACTGCAGTACTAATGTGGAAGTCAGGAGACTTGTTTCTTTTATTAAGCTGTCTTAGAGGAATGTTGTGATTTTTAAATTATAACAAATTATAACATAATATTCCACAGGTATGGATGCTTATTTGGCAGTTTTTTTTCATGTAACTTTTTTTTTTCACTTGAAAAATGTTTTCTGAAGATAAACAACAGCTTAATAGACACAGATGGGGATACAATATGCAGGAATAAATAATTGTCTGTTATAATGTAAATTCATGGGACTGAGCTGCTTAAAGTTGAATGTGGAAGATCCAAAATGTGTAGTTTGAACAAAAAAAAATCAGCTCTGATAATATATTATATTATATTTTAAAGTAAAAATGTAAACAAAGTAATTTTGTCTTTTAATGGTATAAACTATTGTGACTAGATATTTTAAAGTACACTACTACACACAGACAATACATCAAGTGGAATTAAAATGTTTGTTTTTTAAATAAAAAATACAACTATAGAGTTGTTCTGCATTTGTTGTCTAAGTAATTCATTTTTTATTTTTTATTTTATTTCATCAATAATTTCTGTCAGTCTGCTTTCATATGGGCCTTTAAGTTATGTCATGTGTGCAATTACAAAGCTTTCCATTTTCACTTCACGCTCATTTCATATTGACATGTTGAACAAACCATTCGTTTTGGCTCCAGCCCCACACTGTCCTCCTGTGGTATTTCATGAAACCCACTCCTGTAGGTTTGCATTCACCTGCTGAAAGATAAACGCTGGTGCTCCCATGTTTCCCTCTGGCTCTGTATCAGATGGTCCCATAAAAACCTCCAGAACCCGCCCCACACTGTAAAAAGCTTTCACATCTCTGTTCTCAGGGCAGGCCGGAGCTGGGACATTCACCATCACTGGCCAACTAAATGTCAGTTTCTACTTTGGTGTGAAGGATTTTCTTACTTGGACTTGGCTTCTTCTTGGACAGCCACCATGTTAAAATGTCTAAAAGCATTATTGCTGATAGGAACTCAAAATAAAGAGGGAATCAGATCAGCAACTACCAGAAATAATCTGCCGTGAACATTAACTTGAAACATTATATTTTAATGGTGGGACTGGTATTAGGGGCTTATTGTGTTTTTATGGTACCTCATGATATAAAACGAAAAGTACTTTTTCAACTGTAACTGAATAAATGCAAGATACATACTTTTAATGACACACATTTCAGCCAAGAATGGAGAATGGAAGACTCTAGGCAAAGCAATATCAATTCCCATGGAGACAAACAAGTGGTAGACCCCCGCGAGTGTTGTGCGTGTGGAGAGAGGGGTGGGGCGTGGGAGGGTTTTTAAATTTTCTCTTCATTTTTGTTTTTGTTTTGCTAAATATTAAAATCAGTTAAAAAAAAAGAAAGAAGAAAAGTTGCATATTCACCTTTAAAAGTACACTGCTTAACTATTCTATGGAAGGATACACTGCCTACTTGTCTCCATGGGAATGTTATTGCTTTGCCAGAAATGTTTCATGGTATGGCATTAAATATATCAATCTATTATTTATTCATTACAGATGTTTCTATTATTCAAAAATGCAGTAGCTCTTGTGAATAGGGGCAACTCGCCACAGATCTGAACTGTAATGTAGCATGTACCTCATGTGCTGTAACCTGCTTGTCTGTGCTGTAACCTGTTTAATTTATACTGTGAAACATTTTAGATGAAGCATTTCCATGGAAACCAGCATGTGGCGGACCCTCCACTAGAAATGTTATGCAGTGCACCTTTAAGGTTATTAGAATACAAATACATTGGCACTTTGGCCCAATGAGCAATCAAAAATACAACTGAATCAACGTAAAAATAAAATGATAAATATTAATGATGAAAAAACATCTAAAGTTAATGTAGTTTATCTGCATTTAACATGTTGTGTAGACTGTTATGATAACAAACATGTCAATTTAAATATCTCCAAAAACATTCACCTGTATGCCCTATAGCATAAAACATGATTTTAGCAACAATGGAGCATGATCTATGGGTGCATTATCTGTAAGCTCCAGCTGTTTAGTCAGTCTATGAGTGGACTATCTGGGAGAGGATGGAGAAGAATAGCCCTGAGTCCAAAGTCAATGGAAGCTTTGTGCCTTTATCTGCCTTTATATCAGCAAAGGAACGTACTCCTAAGACCACATGTCAAACTTCACATAAATATCACACCACACCAGGAAATAAGCCCTAAAGCTGTATTCTAGTTTTCAAATGTATGTCAGATTGTCAGATTTTAGGTAATGACAAACAATTATGAGTGTACCTTAAAATGATGACTACTACTGTTTAGTTTTTTTGTTTTTATTTATTTAATGAGACAGGGACAGTGCACAATATACATTAACCTTAACAGGAGAGTTCATAATCTTTTTTTTTTTTTTCGCATTTCCTTTTGTTTAGGTGTTTGGCTAATGTTAGCTTGTATGTACTTGTTTAACAGCACAAATCAACAACAGATGGTCAAATAATAATAATAATAATCAATCTGAGTAATATAGGTTGAGAGAGAGCAGTACCTCTATTTAGCCTTATTCCCTCATGTTGATGCTATTACATGAAAGGTATCATTTAGAATATATTGTTTAGATGGCACCTATATTTAACCTTGCTCAGCAAGATGGATTCTCGTGATATTTGTGAGTTCACAAACTCACAAGAATCCATCTGGAAACACTGATGACAGAGCAGTATGGAGGTTTGTGTGAAAGCCAAAGGCGAAGCGCCCAAGCAAACCAAAACAAACATGGCAACGCCGACAGATACTTCAATCTATGTTACCGTCAATGCGGACTATTTTGTTTGTGAAAAATGTGCAGAAGGTAAGTGCTTTGATGCCTGCTTTTCTCTCAACTGGATGTAACAAAAGTTTGACTTTTCATCTTGTTTCGCTGTTATGATGGGTTAGCCAATCAACTTCAAATATTAGTCATGACATGTCTGTCTTTTCTAGATTGATTTCAGTGAGAACTGTTTGATAAACAGTTGATAAATGTCACCACACACATCACTGTGGCGTGAGCTGGGTTAACCTACATTCACTTTGCATCAAATCAAATGAGATTGCATGTTTTACTTCTCCTCTTGATTAATGACATTCACAGTACAGAAAGTATGAAGTTGGTGCCAACATCACTCTGCATTCTCACTACTTGTCCAAATATTGAAGTGACACCAGATTATTTCAACCCTCACTTGAGCACATGAATGGAGGAGCTACTGCTTCTGCCATCATTTGTATTGGAGAAGAAGAGGTTGTACCTCTGAGCGGAACCAGGTCCTGTCTAAATCTGGGAGACAATCCACCACTGACATCTGGAGGGCTTTTTAACTGTTTCAATATGCAAAAGGCGATCTCTCTGTTTAGCCAGGTTCTGAAAGATCATTTTATTTGGATGTGAGTCATTGTGTATTTTGGATGATTTATGCCCTGCAATGCTTGTGTGTTTTCTCACCATGTTGCCCCTTGCAGAGACACAGTGTCCTTGAGAGGGTCAAGGATAAATAAAGATGACCCAGGATACAGGCAGATCTCTGGGAACGCCGCTCTGGGGCCCTGTGTTTGTGTGGGACACCGGAGTTGCACCTAAAAATAGTTTGTGATTTTGTGTTGACAGGAATGCTCTTTTTCCCCTGCAGATTGTTTTCAGAACGGACACGGGAAAGAATTTCAATACACAGTTTTTCTGCCTGGTAATTTTACCCCATGATCAAGATTTATTTACTGAAAATAATCTGAATCTGCATCAATTTGCAACAAAATATGAATATAAAAGTTCAAGAGTACATAGTGCGTACATAGTGCATCATGTTTCTAAGTGCCTTTGTGTGGTTTTACTCTTAATGCTATAGCAAAAGTTCAAAGCATGGAAAAACATGTAATGCCAATTGAAATAAGTAAACAAAACAGTCTCCTAATAGTATTTGTCATCATCATACAGTAATGATTTGTAATGTTTAGTCTGCATGTGCTCATATTCAGAAACAATGTGTGAATAACAACATTTCCTTTATCCTGCATTCACCGGCACAGCTGTGAACATCAAAAATAGCACTACTACATTATAATAACATGACATAATACTTTTAGAGTGTCTCAGCAAAAAGGCATTCTTATGACTCAAGTTCCCATTGTCTCTAACCTAAAACAATGTCCCAGGCCATTACACCAGCTCCCCTTGATAACCTTTAGTCCAGAATTTGACTTCAAAATCCTCCCAGACTGCTCAGATGCTCTCTGCCAATAACCCAAATAGTGAAACCAAATCCTGCTCTGGTCCTGCTACAGTGAGTTTGTCCAATGGAGCGTGGAGAGAGAGGTCTGTTCTGTCCCAGAGACTCAGTGAGGGGGTGAGAGGGGAGCAGCTGCAGAGGTATCAAGCGCACATGATAAACTGGTGTCGGGGATGGAGAGATTAGCTCTAGATATTTCCATAAATTTGTCTTGTCCTGTTGAGACGTAAATAGTCACCCAAAATTGTTTGTTTAAGACCATTTGCATGTTGGATGTTAATCTGCTGGCTGTAATATAACCCTACTCAATTTTTTTTAGCCATTATTTTTAATCTGAGCTTTATTTTAAATACAATCTGATCAGAATGAGCTGATTTTGTTGGACACATGTGAGATGATTTTTGCTGTTTTTTGTTTGTCACTGTCACATTTTTGATAAAAGTCAAAAACCTAAATAGACCAAAAACGTTCATATTGACCACAGGCTCCTGAAAATGTGTTATTTAAAACCATTTTGAATTTTTCAGATCCATTTTTTGTTTTCAGATCTTAAAACCTTTTTGGTAGTGATTGCCAGTGTGTGCATTCTGTCACCGTGGTAACTGATAAACATTCCGCCAATAGAGATACATGTAGAACACCCCCAGCGCCACTGCAAAGTATCGATGATCTTCCACAGTATGGTATACAATATCTATCACTATGGAGAATGTTCCAAAGTACCAAACAAAGCAGAAAAGCACTTACTGGGTTGCTAATAGACTGGCTCCCTAGTCTCTTCTACAGGTGGTGAAAACCCCCAAAGAATAGATAAACTAGAATGAGCCAAAACACTCAAACAAACGGCGTCTGCACAATGTACGCGTTCATGTATCGTCATAAATTACACTCAGATGTGGCTTTGCAGGTTTCACTTTCTGCATTCACACTTCACTAAAACAACACATGTAGACCAGGGGGATGACTAACTCCACTTAACATTTGTTTGGAGAAGCTGGGGTCAAATATGAAGTTGTAAAGGTGAAATTCCACCATGAGCTCACAGGTGGGCTCAACAAAAATCAAAAATGTAAGTTGTGCCTCTATAGACCTTTTAATATGTCATCAAAATGTTGGGAAACGTCAAAATTCTGGAATGGAGGAGAGTGGATGCAAAAATAAATAATCCATAGCACATTTTCGACGTTAGATCAAAATGCTAATGGTTTTAAAGTTGTATTATGTAACTTTTTCTGGTAGAGGGCCTGCTAATAGCTTGTTTCCATGGTGACGTTACTGCTTTGCCTTCAATGTTCCAAAGTATGGCATTAAACTTTTCAATCTCCATAGAGACAAGCAAACCAATTCAGAGGTGAGACCTGTAAAGAGGCCCCCACTCACAGTCAGAATATATGTTTTAAAAGGAATTTTTGAGCAGTAAAAACACACACTATTGAATATATGCATCTTGTGTAAGTTTAACATCATGTCTGTAACATTACAATCAAAACAGTTTCATCTCCATGGTGGTGGACCCCCAACCTGAAAAGTTGCGCAGTGTGCCTTTAAGTCTTGAGTCTAAATTTCTCCATTGAAATTGGATTATGTTGCATTTCACTTTTGCCCCCAGTTGCCTCCTTTCCAGATTTAAGAATGTATTTATTTACACATTTTCATATAATAAGTCTATCTAATAGTATATTTGGAAAAATTCTAAAGAACAAACTGTAACTGTACTGGTTTGAAAAGAACATCGCAAAGTATGATTTATTTAACTCGAGCCTTCATCCTAAATTCAAAGAGGCCTCCACGAGCTGCAGGTTTAGTTGAACATAAAACAGGACTGACCCAGAGCCTTGGAGGACCCTCACTCCCTCCACATCTTTCAGACATGAGCACCATAGAAAAACAACCAGTCTCCAGCAGCTCTTTGAGACGCTGGTCACGCCACACATCACTACAGCTAAGTGCTAGCCCAAACATTTTTCCTACTTGTCAATGCCCGGGCACGGTCCATGTTAGCTTTAGATTACTCGGACAGCGTTGAGTTTATTATTTCTGAGCAATTAAATCCAAACCCGATATGCTAAAGAACAACATTAAAATGCATAAGGAGAAATCGCAATGGGAGACATTTTTAATACTTGGCATTTTATCTGAAATGTATTAAAAGGGTTAAAATGGAAATAGATTGAAAGCAGCTACCTAAACAAAACATCTTCATTAGACAAAATTCTCCATTTCAGGTAGTCCTGATCAGTCCTAGTTTAAGATCTGGAGATGGATTCCTGAGCGCTACAGATGCCCATTGCTCCAGACAGGTTGCACCAACACTGAATGAATGTACAGTAGTAACCTTAACTTTTATTTATTTAATTTATCCATCATGGTATAGCAGGTATAGCACTGTAAAATTAGTATATAACTCTTAAAGGGCCCATATTGTCCTGTTTTCTGATCCATGTTAAAATGTTATTTCCTCATCAAAAACATGGATTTGTGTTTTATTTCATCCACACATATTTAACACACAAACAATGCATATATAGGTTTATCTCTCAAAAAGAAAACACTCTGTTCCTCCTTGTGATGTCATGTGGTAATACAGGAAGTACTCCATTGTGTTTTTAAACTCCATGCACCTTCATTAGAATCATCTGGATAATTTTAATCTTAGAAAAGGTACCTGTTAACATAAAGGCTACCACTACATGACATCACAAGGTGGAACATAGCATTTTGAGTTTTGGAGATGTAGACAGACTAATAATAAAGGATTACTCAAACATGCATGAATGAAACAAAACTCTGGGTATGTTTTTATGAGGTAACAATATTATAAAATGGTTAAAATCTCACAAGAGTCTGCATAATATACGACCTTAAATAATCATAAGCCAACACAAGCTATGTACTGTAGCTAGCGGCTGAAATGTTTCATGAAAAATTCAGTTTAAAGCATGAAATCGCTATGTTCAAAATCCAGTCCCCTGATGCCCAATATATTATATGTCAGAGGAAAAACTTTGACCATTACCTGTCAAACTCCGATATCGCTTTCACCACACTTCACTGCAATTTCAACACCAAACTACACAAGGAAAGATGGGAGCCAGCTGAGTCTGGAACATTTGGTACTTAATAGTTTAGACAAGTCTGCTGCCGCTAGTAAAAGTAGCCGTACGGATCATTAAAGACATGCAGCAGAGATGTGTGGCTCCTAACCAACTTTGAAGCAGAATTAGAGGTGGTTTTTTATGTTCTTGTAAATAGTGGGGCAGGAAATAAAATAATGCGACTTGACTGATAAATGTTACGTGTATTTCACTATACTTAGATTAGGTTACAATTTACATTAACGTAAAATCTTGTCTTTTCAAATTGGCAACAGGTAAAATCTGTTTTTGTAATTTTCTTTTTTATTGTTTGTTTAAGTGAGTACAAAAGTATACTTAAGTGTGAGCACTGTACATGTTTTCATAATTCTACTTCACATGTCCATTTTTTTCTCTCAAAATATTTTAATTTACCCATATATTCTCTGCCTCCTTTTTATTATTTTAATCATGCATCATTCTTATTTCTTTCCTTCTTTTTATGACCATATTCATTTAGCAGAT
Organism: Boleophthalmus pectinirostris; assembly: GCF_026225935.1. Taxonomy (NCBI): domain Eukaryota; kingdom Metazoa; phylum Chordata; class Actinopteri; order Gobiiformes; family Gobiidae; genus Boleophthalmus; species Boleophthalmus pectinirostris. The sequence goes on along the minus strand of NW_026571190.1, from coordinate 21,746,215 downwards.
TTTATATTCTTAATTTACATGTGCACTATGAAACTTTTTGGCCAGGGGTCCGTCACCTGCTTGTTTCTATGGATATGTCATTGCTCTGTTTAGAATGTTCCATAGTATGACATTAAACAGCTGTGCTTTACATTTATTATTATTACAGGTGATTTCATAGCTCAAAAATACCTACAAACACAAGCAATCTGACTAACATTTCCATAGAGTAATGCATCTCATGGACCATCCATTAGAAAAAGTTACACAATGCACCTTAATATTCATTGTTTAAAATTACTTTATATCTGCAATGACTGAAGAATGCTTAATGTACAAATTGCACAATATCCAAAGACCGATAGTGCAGTTATGAATATAAACTTGTAGCACTTATAGTTTTATAGGCCTCAGACTGATGCTCAGATAGAGATCAGTTTGAGCCTGATGTGATGGGGGTGAAGAGTTGGCAATGAGTCAAATGGAGGCATGTGGACAGCTCATGTCCAAGCAGACACAGAACACATGCATCATGCAGAGTAAATGGGGGTGCTACTGTCAGACCCTTATCACTACTGCTCACACAAACAAGGGACACTCTGAGGCCAGGAAAACCTTACTGAGGGAACTGTATTTTTGTTTAAAGAGCCCACATTGCGCTATTTTTTAATTTATGTTATAATGTTATATAATGTATAATATTTCTTAATCAAAAACATACCTGAATCTGCATATTTAGACTAAGGTTTTCTCTCAGACAGAAAAACACTCAGGTTCACCTTGTCATGTGGTGCTCCACTGTGTTTTAAACTCCACACACCTTCACTACAATCATTTGGATAACTGCAGAGTTGCCTATCTCTACTGAACTAATAGCAAAAGGGAGGTGTTACCTTGAAAACTACAAGGTGGTACAGAGTCTTTTGAGCTTTGAGGATGTAGATAAACTAATAAAAGATTACTCAAACATGTGTGAATGAAACAAAACACAACTCCAGGTATGTTTTTAATGAGATAACAATATTATAACACAGCTTAAAACTCAGTCCATTTTATGGAACCTTTAAATAAATATTTTAGTTGAATAAGAACTATAACTACTTTAAATTGAAAGAAATGAAATTGATATGAAAATGAAATAAATAATAACATCTGTACTAATTTCTTACTTTCAAATCTAAAGCCATCACTAATATGATTTTTAAATAATATAATAAAGCTTTTAAAGACATTTTGATCCATATGTTTGTTTCACATTAGAGACCCTCCCAGCCTGTGTGCGTGACTACAGTGCAGACTTGGTTTCTCCTCTGGTGGTGTGGGTCTCTCAGCATTAATGTGATTGAGTCGATAAACACTTGTTTCTGAATGAGGACCTCCTGGACCTGCTCCATTGGAGGAGTCCACGGGGCCAGTTGGTTTTCATCTCCCTGACACGGCAGCACATTGCACTCCAGAGGTATTCCTCAATGAAGAATATGTTGGGTTTTTTTTACATTTCTTCATGAGTGCTACAGAACCCAGAGACTTCACCTCAGTCTCGGTCAAAGGGACACATTTTGATGTGTAAGTGTTGTGTGTGAATTACCTTCTATTCCATCACTATGGGTTGTTTATGCTTTGCAGTATTTTGTTTAAATAGATCCCCAAATTTAGGTAAAACTGGTGTGTGCAATAATCTGTCCCACTCACAAGATTTAAGTCTATAATCCCTACATGCTATAACTCCTATAGGCTGTGCTTTCATGACTCACGGATGAAAAGAGAAAAGGGCCAAAGCCAAAGGTGAGTTTTATTTTGAACTAAGGATCTAGAGCTAGTTCTAGTTTTAGGGAGTGGACAATCTTCCACTACATACACCCGCAAGTGCCACATGTTCTCTTTTCTTTTTTTGAAAAAAAAAAAACAACCCAAATGTGACATGTAATTTTACCCAATCGTTCTCGATTTGACTAAATCAAAGCACATGTCCATGACACATTAAGGACAATAAATCATATTGAATACATACTAATAGTACATTTTGGATTGTAGCCATGCTGAAAGCTAAATGTTATTTGATTATTGTAATTCATCATTCTGTGTTCAGCAGGTGGTGGTCACACTGAGCCTGTTACAGTTTGTTGACACATGTAATTTCCCTTATCTGGGTTTTTCATACACGTTCAATTCAATAATCAATGTGTTTAAACAGCTGAGACAGGAATTTACATTTATTTCTTAATCAAATAATCAGAACCATTAAGTAACTATTGCGTAGCTCACAGTTTAAAAAATGTGCAGATCTGAAGAGGAATCTTTCACTTAAGGCCCCATTCTCCTGTGGCACAGCATCACATTAATCTCACAGGCCTGTCATCACGGCCACGTCCATGAGCCTAATACAAATACATTTTACAGGTTTTCTCCATTCACAGTCTGCTCTTTAAACACTGCTCTATAGAATGATGAAAAATTAGGACTGTTGCTATAACAATCAACAATTTAAAAGTAAATGGTATTTCTTCTGAATGGGAACAGGGCTATAAAACCACAGTTTCCTTCACCACATGTATGTTAGCATTTAGTTTAGTTAACAGTTAATTTGTAGTATAAATTATGGAACACTGATGCAAAGTCAAATAGTAAAACCAGTACAAAGCATTTCTAAATATTTTGATGCTTTTCTAAGACCTTGTCGCAGAAGCAGCAATACGTCTTTCTGACATCTTTCATCTGCTTTAAATTACTTTACTAAACTATGAATCAATTTCTCGCCTTGATCTTTTCCACATGACATATTGGCTAAATAAAGGGGTCACCTGTACTTCCTGGTGACCTCACATGGGCTGGTGACTTGGGTGGTGAGCAGCATTAGACTTGGCTTGGGTTCAATGTTTGATTTTGTCGAATGATTGATTGTCCAACATGAAGATAAACATTGAAAATCTCCTTGACCACATCTGCTTTTCACATGTCACAGAAATCAACTTAACTCTGGTATCTTTGTGTTCTAAATGTGAAAGAACTGAAGTTATACAATAGTTGTTTTTGGACCTGTTCCTCTTGCTCACTGTGCAGTTTGCCGCTTAGGGAAAACATTTAGTTTAGTTAGACAGTGTTTTCTGGCATCGTTTTATCTGTTTTCCTCAGAGGCTTGAAGACACATTAAGTTGACAGATCTGATGGTTTATGAAGCTTGAATATTCACCTGCACTGACGACATACTGTGTCAGACAATTGGCTCAACAAGACTGTTTCTCCCTATACGGAAATGTAATCCCATGCAGACTTAAGGCTACTACACAAAACATATTATATTACTATTATTGAGGGACAAACCCCTGTGGAGCTTACATAAAGAATCTATATGACCTTTACAAGACGTTTATTGTTCTCTCTGTAAGAGGCTTAAGCAACTGGGCCTTCTGGGGTAAAAATGTCGAGTATGCTCAGAGTGGTGGAAATATACTTAATGCTTAAGAGCACGGTGTGTGGAAATGGATAGTATATTTCAAACTAGCAAAAGTATGACAATGTATGGAAAACTATAATACTTCAATTTACAATTTAATACTACAAAAGTTAAAATTATGAGATAATACGAATTCAATAAAATCAACTCTGGTCTGGGTATGTCCTGTTCCATTTCCAAACTTGCAGAGGTAAGACTGTTAGGGCATCAAGTCTAGAACATAACATAACAAAACCACTATAAAGAAAGTAGTAACAATTGAATTAGCAGATGTTCTTTTTGTCATTTTTTTCTATCCATTGTAGCACTACAGCACTACAGAAGTGTGCTGTATATTTGTTTTTAAGTAATGTATCAAATTGAGTGAGCGTAATAGCATAACTGAAGTAAGAGTCCCTTTTACATGTAAACAGATTTATTGAGACTCTTATATAGACTATGGCCTATATGTAACCCGTTCATGTGTGATCATTAGAACACCTCAGGTCCGTCCTACACGTCCCATGAGAACCTCTTCTTTCATTACCTCAGCCATCGCTGTCTCTCTCACTCCATTTGTTTCCACCAAATGCTCTACAGCCCAAATTAATTTATACTCTAGGGGAGAACATGCACACATTGACCAAACTCACACATGAGTGACAGCTCACAGCAGAGGGCTTCACTGAGAGCTGGAAGACTCACCTTTGACCTATAGGAGCTGCACTGACCCATGGACCCACAGCTGCAGTGGAGAGACAGGAAATTACACATTATTCAGACTATACCTTCTGTGCTTTCTTTGGTCAAAAGTATTTTGGTCTTTTGCAAATGCATAAAGTTGCTATCAATGTTTGGCTTCAAAAAATGTTCAGCAGTTGAATTTTTCCTGCAGCTGTCCTCTTGCACCTTTATACAGAGTTACTGACTGTGACTGCCAGAGTCTTACGCCTGTTACACGCAACTTTCAATTTCTTTTTTAGACTGACATGAATTTGGAACCACATAATTGTTTCTCCATTGTTTAATTGTGGGTTTAATGCTGACTCAAAGTGATGAACTCTGTTATCTTGACCTATGTCATCAGAGGTATAATACTCCCTACAATGGAAACAGGTGATGGTAAATAAACTTTTCCTGCATTTGAACTCCAGTCTCATGCCTCTTCTTACAACTCTTGAGACATTTCAGTTTATTCTACAACAGGCTCATGACTGTTAAATTCACTAAATAATTTGTTTGTTGGTGCTATAACACTGAAAACTTTCACCTATGATCCAAGAACAAGTTAAAGGCATTCAGAAACATAGAGCTCATGAATGTTACAAGTATTCAGAAACTTTAAACTATTTATTGGCTTCTCCGTGATGAGTCATGGCAGTCTGTGATGTGTATGTCCATCTGGTGTTTGTGTCTGTCCCTTCATGAGGAGTTAACAGGACAATAAACAAGCTGTGAGTTCACTCAGTCACACAGGAACGTCTGCTGGTTGAACAGGCATATAGTGAAATGTGTAAAAATAAATGTGAGATCATAAACATACTAGATTTGTCAAGGATGGCCTAGGTTATTATTGTACAACAACAGTTTTATAGCTTTCATGGCACGAGAAAGCTCCGAAATGTTTTAGCAAATTTAACTATTTAGTGGCTGTTTAGTATTAGTTTTGATTATGTATGTTGAAATATGTCTAATATAGTTGAAAAGGACCTTTCTTTTATTCTAAAACTGTGGGTAGCAATGGTTAACCAGTTTCAACTCCCTATTAGGCTATATGCACAGTTTGAGAACTTTTTTGTTTCAAAACATACTGATATTTTGCTTGAAATTGTTATTGGCTATTTGCCTGGCAAATCCAGACTGATATCTCTCTGTATTTTTATACTGATTGATATCATTCTGGTCCCCACGGCCTCCATTGCATCTCAAAAATGGCCAAATGTGATCATACAACCAGATTAGTTTTTTTCAGTGAAACAAAGGAGCTCACTGGTCACCCATGATTCACCAATAAAATCTAACATAAGATTAACAGATTTTAGTGCTTTGCTCATTGATTCAGCCCCTTGTGAAGTTTTTTTCCTTTATTGTTTCTGTTCTGGACAGACCATGCATGTCCCTAATTGGCTAAATCCCAGGATCCCAGGCAAATTTTAGCATTATGAAACCCAGCAGATAGAAAAAAAACTTCCACGATGCCTCAATGATGACAGATAATGGACATGCAATGCGGTCGTGTGTAGCAGTAAACAGCCCTTCCTCTTCCTCTCTGCTTCCTCACCAGTCACTGATCCACATCCCTGCTGATCTCACTAGTTCTGGTTCAGTAAAACCTGGTATTCACTGTCCGCAGGAAGAAGAAGAATCCCCTCTAAGTCTGTCTACTTTAACTAGACCTGTCATTAAACTGTCGCTCCACTGGCATATCCTTTCACCCACATAGCACAGGGAGACACTCGGAGCATTCCCGGACGCTCTTAAATGTGACTTTATGACTGACCTGTCCACCCTGAGATCATCTGAGGTTTATGGGAGACCTATAAAAACGCTGCTGTGGATCAGAAGCTCCCTAACTCATGCTTTGACTCTACATCCCTGCCCCCCTCTGTGCTCCTCTGTCAGTGGAGATTAGAGAAGAACCAATAAAATCATCAGTGCTGGACCAATTCTTCTTTGTCTGCTCACTGGAGTGGAGTGGTCACTTATCACTACATTAGGACATTATCTGAACTTATCTAAATTACTTGGTTTGTGGGCTTGAAGTCGTCATTGTTCTAACACTGATGCTATCTCACTGTACAACTTCCTCCTCAATTATTCACCAAATTCTCTACATTGTGATCAAGGAAGTAACTTTTCACTGGTAACTTTATCATGATGTGAAAAGACAATGGCTGCTATGGCACAGTGAATTGTTTTTGCACAAATTTCTGCTTCAAGTCAGTCATTTACTATTAAGGTGCACAATGTGGATAAAGTGTACTGTATGTTAATGTGACAGGTGTGGTTATAGGGTTGAATAAGACATGCCGTGGTTAAATAAGACTGAACCTGTATTGAATTAAAACTGTAGATGAGAGCTGGTGTAGGTATGACCATTAAGAAACAACTGTTGTCGTGGCAGTGGGCTGGGAAGGTACATAAGCTAAAAGTAATAAAAATGAAAGAATGTGTTTCTGAAAGCAAATGCGAGACAATGGATGAAATGTATATCATGCATATTTAGCATGCACTGTCACGAACAAATGAACAAACAATTGTGGGAGGACAGCTTTTTGTTTTAAAGTTATCAAAATGCATTGTTTCACATTTACTTAGAACAGGTCAGAAGTTTATTCAGTTGTTTGTTTTGTTTTGTTTTGTTTTTTGTCCATACACTGTGGTGCATTGTGTTTTGTGGAGTTTTTTCTTCATGTTTTAGTGGACAGACTTTACTGAGTCTGACCTCTCCTCTGTGTCCATCAAAACAAACATGTGGGATGTTTTCTTACCTGTGTGAGCACAAATTGAAGGTGACAGTTTTAACAGGGGCACCAAATGTGGCCCGGGTCATCCATAAAAGTCTGGACAAGGGTCAGTGAGACAGGTTTATATTTCGGAGTGTGGTTTACTCAACACATGCTGAAGCCATAGCTAAATCAAGATGATATAGGCCTGGTTTGAATTGGGACTTTTCTATTTGTACATCTGCTCACCAAGTTTTGTCTCATACAGGCGCATCAAATAAATGAATATAACTTTTTTCATTTACTATAGTCATCAGAATGTTCACCATTGCTGATTTTTTATTTGTTTTTTAAATCTGTTTTAAAAATAAAGTTTTGTGCACTTTTGGGTCCGCCACCTGCTTTTCTCCATGGAGATGCTATTGACTTGCCTGGAATGTTCTACAATTTGGCTTTAAACTTATTTTGCATTGAAGATAATATGTAAGTTCAGTTCAGTGCAGCTCTGAAAATCTTAACCTTCATCTCTTCAGTTCAGAGCAAAGGCAAACCAGGCAATAGCGCAACTCCAACATCCAGAAGGGCCCAGAGGACATGACTTCCTCAACCAAAAGCAAGTTTTCTCTTAAATACAAAATAAGCATTTTTAAATTAATCAACAATCAACTAGAAATCTCTGGTTGAGTTAATTCAGTACTGAAATTCAGGGCAGAATCACATACAAATATAAAAACAAGATAAAATTCTGATGATAATGTGGATGTGAGTCAAAGACACAGGTGTAGGTAATCCATAAAGCCACATGATACACACACATATGGATACACACACACACATGCACACACACACCATAAAGATGTTCCTATTCTTGTCTCCCTTTGGGTTTACGTTCGGTGTGTGCGGCTCTGAGCCAAAGTAAAACAGATGTTGTAGAAAGATATAAGGAACAATGTTTATGTGTGTATGTATATGACAAATGTATAAGACAAACTGTGCACTAAAAGCCACCTCTCTGTGTTCAGACAGGCAATATAAAGAAATGTTTTAAATGCTGAGAATGACCAAAAGACATAAAATCACAAAAGGTCACCAAGTCCATTTTATACTTTTTTCCAAGTTTCCATTTCATGCATTGGTAGGGTTTTATTTAGCATAACAAATTCTAGATTTCCTTTGGGAATAGTAAAGTATTTATCTTGTTTAATTTAAATGGTCAATGCCAACAAAATTAAATGCTGTGGTGACAGTATATATCAGACATAATTTTATGAGTATACAAGCATATAAAAAGTAATTTGTCAAATGAGTATTATCACATACTATAATAGAAATAGATATATAGATATTTTACAGTATGTTGTGTGTAGATTTAAAGTAAAGTAAGTAATGCTGAATGTAATTATGCTAATGTTTAGTTGGAGCAAAACGTGTATGTGGAAACTACACTTTCACTTGAGACATTTTCAACACATTCAAGTGTTAATAATGGCAACCACCTAGAACTGTGGTTATTGCAGTAATTCAAACCACATGTTAAAACTGTAAATGGTCTTAACAGGCACCTGTAGCCCTGCTGGTGCCTCTGAGCTCACTTAAACCATTATCTGTGAATATTAATCCTGACAAACACATGTGTTTAAAATCATTATTTAGTCAACATTTGCAGAAAATATTTAAGGTACAATGAAAACTTGCTTTTGCCAAAATTATATTGATGCTGAATTACCTGATTTTCCAATTGCAAAAGTGCAACTACTTTTTTTTTTTTTTTTTTTTTACTCCAAAGTGAAGCCTTCTGGGTTTTCAACTGAAGACATACTTTATTAATAAATGCAGACAGTGCACACTCACAGACATGCACTGGGCTTGCATTTAATTGAAACAAGAAACACTAAGACATATTTGTTTTTAACTGCACTGCCCACTTTTTAATATGATGCCTGAAAGCATTTTAAAAGTTTGCATGGATTACTTTGATAGAGAGCACATAAGAAAAACTTTACAATGACAGCCTATAAAGTAAAATGCTATGGAATAAAGATTAAAAATAATTTGCATTAATCTGAACCTATAGCCCATCCTTTGCATCCAAACTAAAGCTATTTACCATTGAGAATCTTCAAATTTAGTGGAGGTCTGCTCCTCTCTATAGGAGAGGTGACCCAAACATCTTCTGCTGAGGACTGAATAGACACATCTTTGATGAACTTTGACCTTGTGGTTCAGCTCAAGACGCTCTTAATGACACGCATCAAAAGCCCTGAACATCACCGAGCACCCATTCACAGTTCACTGCTCAAAGTCCAACCATAGACCACAGAAAACGCTTTGCAAGTTTCTTTTCTGAATAGCTTTTGTGGCTCGACCATTGGAACAAGATGGGATTTTTGAATGATGCCTGTCCCCCAAAATGTTCGAGTGAAAAGGGGGGCAGAGGAGGGCTCCTGTTTGTGATTTGCCTGGAAACTTCACAAAACTAACATCCTCTGAGTGGTTTCTATAGAAGCCAGAGCTATTGTGTGAAAGTCATGGGGTTAATGCTTCTTGTAGAAGGATTGGGGGGTCTGGTTGGGATGTCCTGTAGTGGAGAGCCTCTTGTTGTTGACTCTCTTGGTGTGTGGTGGGACTGTGTACACTTTTAGAGCATCCATCAGCCACACTGGGTATTTGGGGTGGTTTAAATATGGGATGCCTTGTAACTTTGATAAAAAGAGGGCATTTATAAAAATCAAACATGGTTTATCTGCAGTGGGGACCTTTAGGGCTGATACTAGAATTTAAACAATACTGAGATTTTTCAGACTGAGGTTAAAGGTGCACTATATAACTTTTCTGGTAGGGGTCCTCCACTTGGTTGTTTCCATGGAGAGATCTATTAGCATAGGCTGAACTGTGACTTAGTCACCTGCTTGTCTCCATGCATAGATGATTATATGACATACTGAGGAACATTTTAAGCAAAACTACAACATTTCCACAGACACAGGTGGTGGATTCTCCTCCAGAAAAATTACACTAACTACTTCAGTGCTAGGTCCCTTGCAAATGGTAATGGACAAAAAAACAATAATAATAAAAAAAAAAAAGAGATTTTTTCTTTTTTTTCTTTTTTTCTTTCTTTCTTTTTTTTTTAATGTAGGGACTAAATGTTCCTTAAAATCACACAATTTCTGCAAAAATCTAATTTTGTGTATTTGACACCTATAGAACTGTGCAGTGCAGTGCCCATGGAGTTGGACATGTTTGGGGTCTTTAGCTCTCAGTAAGCCCCTCTGTATTGACGTGGATAAAGGCTCTATATAGACAACTATAGGAGCTGTGCCTATGTATGCCAACACCAGTCTAATCCTAGGACAGGGCGGTGCATGACCAGACTCCTAACTGCCCCAGACGAAACGCACACAGATTGATGTGGTGATTGAGATGTTTACATTGGTCCTTTGTTTGGGTGGACATCGCGCTCCCGTCTGGAGAGATGCATTAGCAGTTTGAAGTGAGAAATGCAGTGTGAGCTTATGTCTCCAGAGGATTGAGATTTGAGAGTCTTCCAAAAGATGACATCTGCTTCATGACCTTCAGACCATGATGATTAATAGATGAATGGTTGCACCAGAAAAAAGATCAATCAACACAATGTCTGTAATTGTCCAGACAGAGTAAAAAAGGTAAAGTCATGAACAGAATCTTTCAACATATTAATGTAAAACTGAAAGCTTACGTCCTTTTTCCCCCAAGTCTGGATAAATGCATATGAGCTATGTCAGAAAACGATCTCTTAAGTCTTAAGGATCTGGTGAAAACCATCCTGCCCAATTCTGTCACTATGGCAACCTCTGATGAATAAGAGCAGTAATGAAAAAAAAAAAAAAAAAAAAGGTTAAACAATTTAATCATGAATAAAAAATTTCATGCCAAATAAGGTTTGGTAAGATTTCATACAACATTTCAAGTTATACTGTATGAAATACCATGGTTAAGTTGCTCAAATATATGGAATCTTAAAGGGTATGCAAAGAAGACCCTGCATACACGTAAAATGAATCTAAAAACTGACATAATCCAAAAAAAGAGACAAATCTACAACTCAGATTGACCTGTGTCATGTCTTTACACACAATATCCATGTCCAAAATGTCCAGGGTGAAAGCAGAATGATCCCTGAGCAGAGAAACTCTGATTAAAGCAAACAACTGTGAAAGTGAGAAAGTGTGTGTTTATTTTATAGAAAGCTGATTGGTTTTGACATAAATCAGTGCAACCTCAGTGTGGGAACATCTACTGTGCAAATAATATTGAATTAATTATAAACCAATCACAGGAAGTAACGGAGGTGAAGTGTGTGTTCAGAAGTTAAAGGACTGTGAGCCTGTAGTGATTGGGCCCATTAGGGGGCGCTGGTCAGATGTTATTTCTGGATTATCAAGGCTCTGTAGGGTTGTAAAGTCTGGTCTGGGTTTTATTATGAGGATTATGGACCACAGCAGCTCAGATCAGCTCTGGCTCATGTTCCTGCCACTGAAGTTCAACAGAGGAACACATAAGGATTACATTCCCTTGGGACCAGTTTATACACATACACATACAGTTTAAAACTTAAAAACTAAACAAGCTGTTTGTATAATGGCAGATGAAGCACTATAAAAGTATATTGTTTTTTATAACTTAATTTTAGATCTGTGTTTATTGCACTGAAAAACTTGCATCCTTACTGTGAGCAGCTTTGTATCTCTACAAAATGACTCCTAATGTCTGCTTGTCACCATGGAAATGTTCTTTTGACTATTATATTCTACCCAGGCTGTCGCCACTTAGTGCCTCCACTCGATTTCATTTCTCTCCAGCAACTAGGTCAGAAATTGAAATACACTAGACAGTTTGCAAGAACCCCGGTGCGAGTTTGTGCACCAGCCAATCAGCAAAGAGCCATACATTCTGTGTTGGCAACGATTCCCAAGATGGAGGATTTAAAGCCGGAACAAAGAGAATGTTTGTTGAATTTTATCAAGGGGATAGTCATTATTACCCTTCTTCCTACAGGATTTGGGAAAAGTTTAATGTACCAGTTATCCCCGTCGGCGGCTCATTACATACGTCATGACCAAATAGCAACAAGTGCTTAAATAAAAAAAGTACCCACCTACCATCGAGCGAACAAAACCTAATGCTACGAGGTCAGACGGTTTCCACGAATTGAAACCGACTGATGAATCAGGATAATTATATTCCACATTATAGCATAAAACTTATTTCCATGGAGAGTTATCCAAATTATGATTTTTACTTTTTATTTCCATGGAATCATGGCAGTGACATGCCACCAGAGACACTGTGTTAAACGCAATGAGTGAGATTTTAAAGAGAAAGGGTATACTTATTTTATTACTCAATTATCTTATAAATGAACACTTTTCTTCTTCACCTAGTAGTAGTAAAGATATATCTGCAGTGTCTTGCTGAAAGGCACAACAACTGCATGAATTAGTTAATGGGTGATACCCTTACTGCCCAACCCTGACAGTTCACAGTCTCCCTCCCTCCTTGCAGTTCAGACCAATGTCTCTGTGTGTCATTTTTCAGACCCTGTTGTGTGTCTGAGTTGTGTCTGTGTAAATGCTGCCGCTCACAGACTACTAACAAATGAGCTGGACCGTAATAGAAACCAGAACTCCTGCTTGACGCCATGTTTTTTCTTAACCCTTTGCTATTGCTTTAATTAATCTCCCTAAACACACACACACTCACTTTAGTCTTAAACCATTAGTCAGACGCTAATCTTGTATGTTCTGCTTTGAGGTGTTTTGGGGCCACGTGCTCAAAATGACAAATAGCACAAAGGGGAAAAACATGTACAACTGACTGGGGCTAGCTTACATAAATATTTAAGCCCATAGAGGCAGTTAGCGTTCACTTATAATTCATAAAACTTGTTCAACAGCAGTGTAAATAAACAGCACAGCAGGGCAAGACTCCCCCTCAGTGCCCAACACATAAGTCAGTTCAAACTCCACCTGGACTACACAGGTCAGTGCTGTTGTGTGGGCCCAAGGCATGCTGGGATACAAGAGGTAAAATCAGTGGGAGAGGAAGTGCGTCCAATAGCTCTACAGAGACCTGCGTGGAAAAATACTTTGTCAGAGGTGATTCCTTTTACTGTTTGTCGTTAGGAAGGAGTTAAAGTTTATGATGCGTTGGTGATTCGCTCATAAACATAAGTCATAAGTCAAGAAAGCAACCACCCAGAGTGTTCATGTGTATTTAGTTAAAAAAAAAAAAAGAATTCAAATAAAATCTTGTTTCATAACAGGGGAGTCTGTAAAAGTAAAATTTAACATGTGACATTAAGAAGAATCCATGTTTTTAATTAAGCTAATGAGAGTGGTACAATGAGCACTTACAGTAAATAGCAGGTGTTAAACAGTAAGTTGCTATATAGCACCTTTGAGGATCTTATGAAAGTGTTGTATAAGTGGGATGAAGAGCAAAACAGCATTTTAAAATAGATTTTATGGTACATTTACTACTTTTACTTACATTTACTATTTTACCTTCAAGAAATCACAACTGATTAGAGCATATAATGTGTATATAATTTAACTTTAACTTAACTTTTTTCACTTAGGTTCCCAGCCTGTGTTATGGTGTTTTGAAGCACACTGGTTCCTGTTCCTGTCCCAGTAGAGTCGTCTTAGGGTTCATCCAAGGCCACACATGTGAACATATGTATGACCATTCATCATGAGGACAGTTGGACTCACACAGTGACACTGACAAACCAGAGCAAATCACACATTAAGCGCACACACTCATACATATACACACACATGCACCCATAAGCACACACAAACCTCTGTGATGGATCATGGACAATGAGATCACCACTGGGACCTATAAGGCCTGCACACCGCAGTCACATAAGACCGTGCAATTACACACAGTAGAATTTTTATCTACAGTTAATTTATAGCCAAAGTTCTACAGCCAAAGTTTTGTGGCCAAAATTTTACAGCCAAAATAGGTTATCATTAGTTCGAAAGTAAAGTAAATATTCAGTTTATTTTCTTAAGCATTATTTGAGATTCTATTGATATTCTCAGTCCCCACTCTCCTTGCTCCCTACGCTAAGTCACTCCCACTTCAGAGCTGATCGCAACACAATCATCGTGCATCCTGCTAATAAAACTACAGCACATTAATTTTCATCAGGCTTGTGAAGCTGTAGTGTTTTGTTTTCTACCCTATTCTTGTATATTTATGAAAAATGGACATGCATCGCGCAGTCATACTGCAAACTATAAAGAGGATTCAAATAAGACTCTTTCTTACTCTAAATGCATTTGTGAACAACATTTTAACATGGTAGAAAGCCCCAATGTTGATTTTGCATAATAACCTGTCCAGTTCATATAATAACATATTTAGACAAAAGATTCATGTAACTTCTAATAATACATGCACAAAATTGTTGTATTATGCAATTCAAACTCTGTAAAGTACATGATATAGATTCTAAACACATGACAAAGCATTTCAAGTTAATGCTCTTACTTGTTTTTGACTGAACAATAACTAAAAACACACACAATTGGAGTTCAAAAATATGCAAGTTCAATCAGAAATGACAAAGCCCTTTAGTGTGAGTTATATTTATGAAAAGCCCACACGGTCATCTTGTTTCATTGCACTCTTCCATATCATCGTCACTCGGTACAGTTGGCTCTTACACAGACCTCCTCTGTGCTCCTCTGTGCTCATACGCATGTGTCTGGACATGTACCTCTGCTCTCTATTTCACCCTGAGATCACTGACGACTTAATACCCTGGTGCAAATAGGCCTGTCATGATAACAAATATTGAAGTGTGATATAATGCTGAACTAAACCATAAACAGTAATACTGAAACCAAACCATAAAGAAGAATTATCAGCAAAAAAGTATTCAAAATGTGCTTTACTGATAGAAAATATGAACTGCAATAAATAAATAACAGAATGGAACACTTCATCATGAGTGATAAAAGTTATTTAATCAACCATCTACAGTTCAAAACAAACCAAAATTTTCCCACTAGTGCAAAGAAACGTGCCCACCCTAAATATTGACCTCCAAAACCTATTCTCTCATATATAATAAGTCAATATATGGTAATTATCATGACAGGCCTGGATGCAGAACAGTTGTGTGAATATAATTTTGATGATGAAATGAATTGTGCACCATCAAAATAAACTAATCAAAAGGCGTTTACGCTGTTACGTTGAGATTTCCTGTTTAAACGTTGACATTCTACTGACCCAATAGTTTCCGCATTGTAGCAGGTACATGTTTGTGTACCTTTACTTCCCCCTGTGTTATTTCCTTCCTGTTCTGGTTCTGGCAAATTATCTACAGTGCCATTTAAATGTGAATGAACTGTGCTTCAACTAAGACAAGTCGGAACAATCACTCGAGATAAATGCTGAGCTACAGTTTTCCTTTATTCCTTTATCTCTGTATGTAACTTTTCTGGTAGAGGGTCAGTCACTTGTTTGTCTCTATGGAGATGTTATTTTTCCTTATGTGTCCCACAGTATGGCATTATACACATACATAAATGATGTGGTGAAGTGAAGACACAACAAGAGTATGTACTATAAACCACTGCTACTTCTCATAGTGACAAAAGCTTTATGTTAACAATATGACAATATTAAATGATTTGAAATATATATATTTTTTGTATTTTGTATTGTAATTTTTTTGTACTCTTACAATAACTCTTAAATGAGTCGTTCAAATACTTATTACTATATATTTGCCTAAACCTACCTAGGGCAGATGCTTGTGAAAACTGTGTTTCTGGATCAGACATAAATTTTAAATTAGGGGTTTTAGGGGTTTTCAAAATACATAAACAGTATTACCAGGATTTCAGTTTTTAATGTAGCTTCTGCTTCTCCAAACAGTGAGGCTATACAATCAAATTAATTTTTTGAATAAATTTCCAGAGCTTCACAAAAATATTAATTTAACCAACAGAAACAGTAAGAAAGTCAGTTATTATCAATTAAACATGTAATGTATCCAGGACTTACACCCAACTGCAGTTTACTATTGTCTCTACCTGTTCCCAAAAATACATTAACCAAACAAAATCTTAACCCCATTCTGTTTTATATTTTCTGTTACTGATGAGCAAACGTGATTTTGAGTATGGGAATGATGATACAGTGACTACAGATTTCTTTAACTGATGCATCATTTGTGTAACAGGTCAATGATTTGGCAACAAAGTACCATCCGCTCATTGGGTTCTTTGACTGCTAGGAGCATGCGTCCGTATGTGAGAGGATCTACTCTATAACCATAAAAGTGGGAAAACTCTCCACTGTGGGTCAGGCTCACACCAAGAAAAAGGCCAGAGTCAGTACAGCAGCCAGCATCTTGGAACCTCTGAAGCCTGATGCCTGGTTCTTCAAAACAACCAAGTCAAATCCAGGAAATAGCAACAAACAGGGGCTGGACCTTAAACCCAATGGCTACCTGTTCGAAGTGATGCAGGCGAAAGGGTGGGAGTTTCCAGAATATGTGCTGCTGGACTCCAGGCTTCTCCCCTGGGGCTGGCTGTTTACTATGAGAGTCTCAATGCAGACCCACCAAGAAAGCTGCCAAGCACAATGCAGTGGCCAAAATGTTGGAGACATTGGAGTTTAAGTGCTCTAAATACAACTCCCTGATCGACAAAAAGAACACCTCAACAACTTCCCAGGTACAAAGACAAAGGTGTACTTTTTACAACATAACATCATATCTGTAAAGATTCAACATTCATGTTATTTGTTTCTAGAGCTTATCCCAATTTTGAATTCCATTAAATATTTTCATTTCACTTGTACTTCAGGTGACCCAGGCTAATAAGGAGCAGGTGGAGGAAGAGAACCTGATAGAGAACAAGACTTTTCTGTGTTTAAATGCTGAAGCGTGTTTGGATCAGGATCGTGAGGACATTTGTAGATCTCCAGATGTCATCATAGAGGAGATAATAGAGTACCTCGATGAGGCCTCAGTCCCGTGCGAGAAAGACCGTATCATAAACTCAATCATTCTGTGTGAGATCCTCCTCGAGATCCAGGCTGGATCAAAGGAGCAGGGTCAGGCTGAGACCAAAGACCAGGAGACTGATTCAGAGACCAATCAAACAGCTGATGGACTTGAGATATCCAGGTAAAATGTCTTTAATAAAAACTAGCAAATTTATTCCTGTTGAAACATTTCTATACAAGAGATCTTAGCATGTCACTAATGGTTATTGTTAGAATAGCAGTTAATTGTAAGAAAGTGGAGCGTGCATGAGTGTTGATGGTATTCAGAGGGCAGATGGCGCAGATTGGTAGCCTCGCTTCCGTCAGTCTGCCCCAGGGCAGCTGTGGCTTACCACCACTGAGTGTGGAGTGATTGAATAATGAACTGTAAAGCACTTTGGGTGTCTTGAAAGGTGCCATATCATATACACAATGATTAATTAATAATTAATTAATTTTTATTCTCTTACAGTGAACCAGAGGGTGACAACAAAGATGTTTTTGAAGAGGACATTCCTGATGAGGGTCCTGTCTCATATTCTGGTGGTCTTTGTCAGGTCCTCAGAGAGACTGAGGGCTTTCCTGTGTATGAGGACATGACAGCCCCAGGAACTGACCAGGATTACACTCTTGAGCTTTCAGTGATGATTTAAGACAAATTTCAGCCTTTGCCCACTTATGGAAACCCTGATGTCATTGAAGACTGCACTGAATCAGAACTTTCAATCCAGTGTGAGGCAGATCCTGTCCTGGACTCCAATTTGTCTGAGATTCTCCTCAAGATCCAGACTGGATCACAAGAGCAGGGTTTGCGTGAGGAGCCCCAAGAGACTGGTCCAAAGACTGAAACCATCGTCATCGTTACTTCTATGTGACGCACATCACCAGTGCTATTTTAATATGAATGGCATTGCAATAATAATACAGCTATCTTTTATGCCTACAATCAAAAAGAGCCCACCAGTCCTCCTCAGATCCTGGATGGACCTCCTATGGCCTTCTTCCTCATCAGAGCTCTGGTCCGAAAACTGGTCCAAAAGTCCATCTTCAAAACAGAAGACCAGGGAGAGGTGGTCAGGGTGCTACTTGAGAAGAGCAAAGAGAAAATTCTCAACCATGACGTCCAAATCTCTCTCAAACACATGAGGGCCATGGGGAAAGCTGCAGCCAAAAACCTAACAAAGGCCTTTAACTCCACTGGAGCAGCTGAGCGCAGAGGATGCGGCTTTCCAGGAGGCTACAGTGAAACACCTGAACAATTGTCTAAACAACTTCCTGTTTGGTCCAAAGAAGAAGAGACTCTCTTGGCTGTGTGAAGCTGTGGGTAAATATTTCAATGAACTTATTCATTACATTGCAAATAAAGCATAAAAGTGCATTATGTTTTTGTGTTCTTTTGTGTAGGATAAATGCAAACTTCGTGGTGTTAATATGTATAATATACAGGTCATTAAATAAAATGAGTAGTCAGCTATTCAAATATTTATATAAGACCTACAGCCTAAACTAATACTTGAGTAATACAAATATTAATAAAAATGCATAAACCTTTTTGGACAGTCAAAGACTTTCCATTGCATTCAGTTATAATGTCCAACAACAGCAAAAAGGTTTCCACAGATCTGACTTGTTTTGCTGTCACAATTGTTTCCATGGAGATAACTAAGTTTAATATCACACTATGAAACATTCCAGGCAAAGCAATAAAATCTCTGTGGAGAAAAAGGCGGCAGATCCTCCATCAGAAAAGTTGCCTCGAGCACCTTTAACCATTTTCTTCAAACTCCCATAATACCTACAAAAATTTCTTCTGCTGTCAGTCAGTCAAACATCGCAAATAAAGAGACAATGGACCTGCACTTAAAAACCCCTCCAAAAACACAGGGAAGCCCCAATGCAAACTCTGGGGCAGAGGCATGTTGTCGGGGCAGATATGGCTGCTGACTGGGGTATTGTTTGTAGGTGTTGAGCTGTTTATATGTTTGTGTTGCACGGTTGATGTGGCGACCTTTAACCTCTGTGGCCAGGGTCTGCTAAACCTAAGTGCCTGGCGTTTGCGGCTCAGCTGTGATAATGTGTCCCAGATTGTGCTCCTCTCATCACATAACAGAGTGCACAGACGTCTAAACTGTTTACAAGTTTTCTCTGATGGAGCAGGACCCCTCTACACGCAGCTGACCAGAAGACAACACCACGAAGAAATACATTGGATAGTTTGTGCTTTGTTTGTTTGTGTGGAAACAGGGCACCAGTTTGAGCAGATGGTTAAAATGTTCATTTCCGAACCAAAACATCTAAGCTTGTTTTATCTGGCCAAATATAAATTGGTCTATTATTTCATATTGGCAGTGTCTGAATGCTATGCCCAGTCTTACCCATCAATCATAACATAATGCAGCATCATATCATGTGGAGAATGGAGTTCCAGATACAAATTTCCCAGTAATTTTTCCTATAGACCATTTAAAAAATTGTTTTAAAGATCAATATTTCTGACTTGCAATTTAAACCATAAAGTTGTTAAAACATTTGTAGAAACACGTGTGTGTTTATTTATCATTTTATGCATTCTTTTTTTTAATTAAATCAACTGCATTTTTAACAACAGTTCCCACATAGCTTGCTCTGTTGTGTCTTTATACTCTTTAGAAGTCT
The DNA here is from genome assembly GCF_026225935.1 of Boleophthalmus pectinirostris. NCBI lineage: Eukaryota > Metazoa > Chordata > Actinopteri > Gobiiformes > Gobiidae > Boleophthalmus > Boleophthalmus pectinirostris. The sequence continues at coordinate 21,726,643 of NW_026571190.1, read as the reverse complement.
AGTTTATGGAACCTCGGCGGGCTTTGACTGCCATAAACTAGAATAAAAAGCAATAGTTACAGATGAAAACCAACCAAGTAAACCAACATTTCCTGTTTGCAACAACTTTATAACGTCCTGGAATGTAATTCTCCAGGAACTAAGCTTTCCATTATAATATAAATATATATATATAAATCCAAATTAAATTAATCTATGGTTTCCTGAAAATGGTGTATGGTTTACAGTATGGTTTACTGAATAAAACAATTAACTTTTTATGATGCATTAGGGGAAGATAAAAATCCACTGCTTTAAAAGGACCTTCAAAATGACAGTAAACCTCACATATAGAGCTCTATAATTGTTACTGTGTTGTATCGGGTCAGTAATGCTGCTCTTGTGTCTGGTCCACCTCAGCTCACAGCATGAGGTGACTAGATCAGAGCCGTTAGATACAAAACTATACCACAAATAGTTTGGATCACATAAGTTGGAGTCTACTATGTGGGAACTGCTTTCTCAAGAGAGCTGCCAATGTCGTGGAAACTTGGTACCAATGGACAGAGCCAAGGTCACAGAGGCGAGTGTAACAGAGATGATGCATGGCTCCGGAGTCAGGGGTTTTCACAGATCTAATGGAAACTGTCTGTTTATAGAAGCTGTTGAACTGAAGGATGGGAAGACAAGAATACCACATCTCTGAGATTTAAAATTTTATCCATTGCCCTTTGACATTGAAAAATACATACTACATATGCTCTGGACTTTTTTGTCTGACATCTGGTTAGAAACAGGTATCTATTACAGTACAAGTCAAATGCTTTTATAAATATGATTAATACTTCACCTGTAAAACAATATGTTAAAGGTACACTAAACCACTAGACAGAGCTCTGCATTTAAAAAAAGTGGTTTGAGAGGGAGTCAGATGTTATTTCTCCATGGAGTTTAGTTCAGGTCAGATCTGTGGGGAGGCAATCTCACTCAAAATAAGAATGTTTTTTTGTGTTTTTTTTAGCAATAAAATAGAATTTAATAAATGAAAAAATATAAGTTTCATGTGATACTATATTGCTTTGCCTGAAATGTTTTGAAATGATGAAGTTACAGGAATTTAGCACATTCTCCATCTGAAAAGTTACATGGTTCATTTTAAACATAGCCAAAAGTCTAGTATATAATGCTGTTCTAATGTTTTTTTCTATGCTATTAACTAAACTAATAAACTCTATTACCCTTCCTTTGATTTAGACCATCTCTTAGGTAACACTAGTAGGGCTCTATTCACCTGCTCTCTGCTGAAATACTCAAACCCAAACAATGAGATCAAAGATGTCTGATATATAATCCTGGTGCTGCTCCTGGCCCTGTCCTTGTCATCTTCTGAGACCTTCTTGGACCATCTGCTCCTCTGCTTAGACCAGCATTCAGCTTCAGGCTCTACAGAGCTCTGTGATTGGCTGAGAGGTGGTGGACATTGACCCGGTTGCATGACCTCCACACCACAACAGTACCCTTCAAATAGTAGGACACTCTTTTTATTGACCGAACCAGTCATGTTTTAAAAGGCAAAGATACATTGGTATATTTTTCATATTGGCAGTGTCCATTGGCGTCTATGTCCACTATGTCCACAAGCAGCATCTGTCAGGAGGTCATTAGGTGTGAGGCCGTGTACTTTCACATCTCTATCCATCATGTCCCTGGTCTAAAGGATCAGGTCTCTAAGAGCTGCACAGACCACACACATCAGTACTGTCTAGAATGCCCCTTCTCCCTGGAGTCCTCCTCAATTTACTCTGATCGATCCTCAAACGATTGAGTGTTAAAGGTCTGCCTAAGTCCACTCTGAATGATAATATTGGGATAACGAGCTGGTTAGCAAGGGTTTTCAAAGAATAATTCCTGAAATGGAGTTGTTTGAAATTAATACTGATCCTTCGTAAAACTATTGAAACACAATATTCATTTGACACTATGAACATTATTTTAAGGGTATAAACAGTGAAAATAGGACCATTCCTCTTAAGTTTTAGAATGTTTTTTTTCTTGATGTCACTACTATAATACCACATGGTAATATCAAAGAAACTTGAAAATGACACTTCATTATAATTATTGTGGCATTTATACGTGATCAGTATTGCATATAAACCTTGCCTTATCAAAAGCTTTTACTAATCACTTTTGAATAATGAAGACCTATTATGATCATTCTGCTCTTTTGTGATGATTGATTTTCACTTTCACAAAACAGAGACTGGCGATGTATTAATCATTTGTAATGCTCTGTCTTTAGCATTGTTAAACTATCAAATATAGTAACTGATAACATATTGTGTAACACAGTATCCAAAATACTGCATGTGTCTCCCTGGATGCAGGTGGTTTGTTTTAATAAAAATAATTGCGTCCAACCTGTGCCACTGTTCAATGCGTCACGTCACATTTAGTTCAAGGCTTTGGTGCATTCTTGCATCTGTTAACCATCTCACACTCGTCTTATCGCTCATCCACACAGAGGAGAACAGAGGGGAGAGAAAGCGCTGTCCTGTTTTTACAGATGGCTCATAAATTGGCCGTGCACAGATGAGGGGCTCATAATAACACTTAATGGTTTCTAGTAAAAACTCAGCAGCGAAAAATGATTTGAGCCTTGGCAGCCTTTCAAAAAAGGACTAGATCTCAAATTATCACCAGCATAATGGGACCAAGATAAACTTTAAAGACACAGGAATATTTTTAGCTGTGGTGAAAATAATGACGTAACTTGTGGAAAGCGCTACCATCTTTTCACAATAGATAAGTTATTATTTTTCCTAGAATGTTCCACAGCATGGCATTGAGTTTATGTATTGAAATTATTGAATTATATATGTTTTTAAAAATCTTGGAAAAACATGCATCCATACTGTAAGCGAGGCTGTCTCTCCACAGATCTGACCTATAATTTGACTTAGTGGGTTGTTTCCATAGATATAGGTTGTGGAACATCTAGGTAAAGCACCATCACATGGAAACAAGCAGCTGACGGACCATCTACATGAAAAGTTGCATAGTGCCCCTTGAGAGGGTTTTTGATACATTTTCTCTAAAACATTACTTCTGCTTACATATATTTTGATTTCTGCTCATTAATTTCCCATTGTTAATGTCCTACCACAAGTTTCTCTGTACACCTTGCATATAGGCAGCAGCTTCACTAACATCTGTGTTCAATATTTCCTCATGGAGCATTGTGTAATTTCCTTTGTTGGATCCTGAGTGTAAACCAACGAAAGCGCGGAATTTATCTTTGTCATTCAATATAAATTAGAGGCTGAAGGGTTTTTAATGGAGGCTTGAGTTGGAATAGTAATTCTGTTTCCCAGTGAAATCTGTCAGCATATAGTTAAAATATGGCTTTCAATAAGCTGTCGATGATGGTAGCGAGTTGAGGACATGTTATTTTAAAGCGTTATTGGTTTAGATGTGAGGAACATTAAAAAAATATATTGGAAGCTGAAATCTTTATATATATTGTTTGGCAGACAATATCAGCTGTCAATCAAGTGTCAAATAAAATGGTGGGAGAACAGTTATTCATCCAAGCCCCTATACACATAAATATTACTTACATGAGAAAGTGAACATAAAGTATTTTGTGACTTTATAAAAGTGTTGCAGTTGGTGGAACAACTAACCTAAACTAGTAGGTGTAAAAGATCCTATATTACACAAAACTGACTTTTGTGAGATTTTAGCCATATTAAAATATTGTTTCCTTTTCACAAATCATACCTGAAGTTGTGTTTTGTTTCATCCACAGTGCACACTTTCACTCCTGTTTGAATAATCCATTAGTCTATTTACATCTCCAAAGCTCAAAATGCTCTGTCCCACCTTGTGATGTCATGAAGCAGTAGTTTTCATGTTAACAGCTGTCTTTTAGCTTCAGTTGAGCAGAGATTGTCAATTACAGGCTGAAATTATCCAAATGATTCTGTTGAAGGTGGGAGACTTTAAAGTGGAACTAAATGTAACTTTTCTGATAGAGGGTATATCACCTGTTTGTCAAGGGAAATGGTATTACTTTGCCTTGTACGGCATTAAACTTATATATCGATACATCAGTTCTTGCAAATGACATCTCGTTTAGTTTCAGATCAGATTTGTAGAGAGGCTCACAGTAAGAAGGCATGTTTCCCACTTATTTTAATAAAATTAAAACACTTGTAATTGAATAAATGTAAAAATATATATCATTAATATTCCAGATGAAGTCACAACATGAAAACGAGCATGTGCCAAAACCCTCCTCACCAAACAACTCAAGTAAAAGTAGGAAAAAGAGTTACTCAAGTAAAAGTAAAAATATTACATAAACATTTACTCAAGTAAAAGTATTAAAGTACCCATTTAAAATTTACTTTAAGAGTAAAAAGTATTATTATTATTATTTTTTTATATATTGTGATAAAACATTATACATATTTGGTTAACAGCTGTAATATAAATCCATCTCTTTCACATTTCTTTCTTTCACATTAATTTTTGTTTGCTTAAAACCAAAGCTTGAGCTGAAAAACTTTAGATAAGATGTTACCATGTTACCAAGGTAAAAATAACCCTTATCATCATATGAAAAATACTTTTACTTGTCAGTCCAATTTAAAAATGTAGTGGAATCCAAAATACAGATACATGCTCTCAAATGTAGTGAAGTAAAAGAAAAAAGTATCCACTTTAAAATGTACTTAAGCAGATACCTAAAAATTCTATTTAAGTACAGTACTTTACCACTTGTACTTCATTACCTTGCACTACTGCATTTGATGAAACCACTCCTGTTTTCCATCCTCCCTCTCACATCCAATAAGAGATGCCCACTCTGCCGCATGCCCAGCCCCTGTCACCCCTGCTTGGCCCCAGCTCTGGCCCTGGTCCCACACTATTTCTTGTATTGCAGGTTCAGCAAACTCCTGTCTTCAGAGTGTATGGATGTGTGGGGCATGGGCTATGTGTGAGAAGGCCAAAGCTAGCACATTTGTCTCTGATGCCAGACACTCTGCTCATTAGACCTCCTCAGACCATACATAATTAACATAACAAAGGTCTGCATCCCCTTTCCTATTCAAAAACAGCTTTTTCAAACCTGGAACAGAATAAAAGATTTGGTAAAGCACAAATGAAATTTTCAATGAATTGTTACTGTTTGAATCTATGTGCACAAAATCCTAAGCTTCAGTTTTCAATTATGTTTGAGTCAAGGATCTAGTCAGCAATTGCCAAACTGGGAAATTAAACAAGTACCAGACCAGCTCTATTGATCAACATCGCCATGGGAACCAAATATATATATATGTAAAAAGAGGAGCAAACATTCCTGGTCCTGGCGTAATAGAACCTGCTGCATCCAAAACAAGTTCCAAGAAAACTGATGGTGAATAGAGCCATGGTTTGGATGTCTCTAGATACATTAAGATTTTACTGGAAACTGTATTAGCAAGAACAGAAAACAGGTGTAGTCAAAATTCTGTTTTCTTTTCTTCACAGTTTTGTAAGATTTTGCATTTATTTCAGAGCTCATGCTAATTCTTAGCCTGATGCAAAACTCACAGGCAGGTTTACAATCCAAATAATATAATGTGCTATATAAACAACCCATTTTTTAAAACAAACATTGTAAAGGAAACAGACCTACAATAGTTTTATTGATAATAATATATACTCATTGTACTATAAAAAGGCATTAACGCTGATAGAGCAACACATAGACCATACACCAGAGTAGTAAATTTAAATATACTCAGTGATTCCAAGAGTATATAAAATATTTTATGCAAAAAGATTTTAAATATAAAACTTTTATGGTGGAGGACTTGCCACTTGCTTGTCTCCAGCTTTGCCCTGAATGTTCCACAGTCTGGCATGGGCTCAAGCAGGTGACACAACTGTGGCAATAAGTGGTCAGATCTGTGAAGAGGTGGCCTAAGTCACAGTAAGAATGAAAGTATTTTTGAGCAATAAAAAATATTGAGTTTAACGATAACAATTGAATAAGAGGAGGAGATATGTTTAATACTTTACTGGGTGACATTCAGGCAAAGCAATGGCATCTTAATGAAGACAATCCCCCCCCCCCCCCCCCCCAGAAGAGTTACATAGTGCTCCTACACACTTTTATTTTTTTCTAGTTTTTTTACTGTGGAAAAAAAAAAAGAATGCACTCTATCACTGTCTGCAACACAAAGTGACTGAGAAGTGCACTGTAAAGCACAGTCTCTTGTCATTTTTGCTATTTATTTTGAATTTACTATTACCATTTATATTTTCTCTTTTTGTTATGATATTATATTGTGTGATGTGTGAGCTACTGTGTCCCAATAAGTTCCCTTGTGGATCAATAAAGCTTGTCTTTGTCTAAGTTTAAATGTTGCTGCAGCAAAACTTGAATTTGCCTTGGGATCAATAAAGTCTCTCTCTTTCTCTTTGTCTCTCATTTTCACATACCATTTGAGTACTGCACATGCCACAGTCTATACAACCCAATTAAACTTGTCGTGATAATTGTCTAGTATTGCTCCCATTAAACCACTTCATTCACTGCAGCAGATACATAATAGCCGAAAAACTCAATGACACAAAGTTTCTCCAAAAGACACAGACCTCGAGACCGCCCTCGCTATTCTCAACATCCCATACATACAGTATACACGCCAAGCCTCGTGAAGGAGTTGAAACTATGGCAACGGGGTCAGGTAGAAAACATGCTCTTGACAAATATATGAAAGACGACTGGGATTGAGTGAGGAGAGGCGAGGAGGGGCGGCCATTTTGTCTTTTGTTCGGGAGAAGCATCTATTGAGTTTCTCTTGGTGTCATGCCAAGCTCTCCCATCCACAAAGTAAACTGGATTATTCACAGAGGAGTATGTGAAAGGAGTAGTGCAGACTCAGATTCAGATGGAAATGCCTTTAACATGAGAGCTAGAGCTTTCTGACTGTAGGTGCTGTACCATGAAATGCACGTTTGAGATTAAAACAGTCAAGAGGAGAACTTCATGAGGAGCATTGTGAAGGCAGAGCTGTTTAGTCTGTGGTCAGCTGCTCTGATGAGACATTATTCTTTTAATATGTTTGTCAAGAGTCTGCTTCAGTATTCAGTTCATTTAGTCTATAGGAGTTCTTTGTGTGCTGCTTGAATCGTAAAGGTACATTTTTCCACCGCTTTTTTCTTTAAAGTGGATACACTATTTATGAATAGAACTAATCATTTTAGTTTTATGTCTTTATTTTATTATTATTTTTAAATTAAGAGGTAGTTTTTCTCTGAAAGTTTAATTCTGTCTTTATATCTTTTACAAGTCTGCACAAAATGTATTTAAAGATTTGCTAATTAAATCTTTGTCAAAGCTGACACTACACTAATGTTGAAACGTTTCCTGATTTTGAAAGATGATTTGGATGATATACGCAACAAAGTTAGAAAAGCTTTATCAATACTGTCAGTGAATTTAATTAATTAAGAATATGCTTTTATCAGGAAATCATTAACGGATTATTTTTATAGCTATTTTCTATCTTAAGAAGCAGAGGTGGGGACTTGCAAGTCTTGACTTGGACTCGAGTCAGACTTGAGTCACTATTTTTAGGACTTGAGACTTGATTTGATATAATGGACTAAGACTTGGGACTTGACTTGGACTTGAAGGGCAGTGATTTGGGACTTGACCCTGATTTGAGGCCAGTGACTTGAGAAGACTTGATGTTTCTCCTAAAAAATGTTTTTAGAAAATACTTTTCTCTTTTCAGTTGATAAATGCAGTTCTTAATTTTACAGGAACAAACTTTAACATGTCGCTCCCACTTCTGTTTGGTACTTTGGATGTAACTGAAGTACTGTGATGTGATATCCTCAAATGTACTACAGTAATATACAGTATGATACAGTATAACAGAGAACTGCATAGAACATGACTCTTCCATTTCAGAACAAACTATGTGAAAAAATAACTTTTTTAGGAGTTTTACCTCTGACTTCTTTCTGTTCTGTGTGTAATAATTCACACTAAAATCTTGTCAGGACATTTAAAATGGAAACATTTGTACAACTCTTATATAAATACTCATATAAATATACAACGACTTTTTAAGTACAATTTAGTTTAAAGTTCATATAAATTGTAAAAATCTAAGCTATATTTGGTATTTTGGTTTTACATTTGGACTTGAAATGACTTGAAGCTCAAAGTAGACAACTTGGACTCATGGGCCAGTGACTCGAGACTCGACTTGGACTTGCCTGTATTTGACTTGACTCAGACTTGAGGTCAAAGATTTCTTGAGACTAATACTACTTGAGACTTGCAAAACAACGACTTGGTCCCACCTCTATTAAGAAGTGACCTTCTTCACATTTTTGCACCATATTGTATCATTTCTAAATTTGCATTATTCTGGGTACGATTTATTTTTGTCACCTTAAATTTACCTCTACTTTAAGTCATGTAAATGTCCCCACAGTTTGTAAGTCCTTGTGAAAACAGCTGCAGAGACTTGGTGGAGAACGTGCTAACTGATAAGAGGACCCCCCCACCCACCTCCACCCATCCTCCCCTCACACACCTCAGCCCCCCCGTTTATCCTGTTAGGGCAGTCCCAGCTAAATCACTACCATAAACACATAGACCACTCTGAGTTTACAGCCATGATCTGTGTTTAATGGAATATAATATGCTCTTAACTCTGCAATCACAACCGCACTCAACACTTCCACTTATGATCCTTTGGTGGCTCCTGAGACCCTGTGTTGATAAATGCATGTTTATATGAGTCAATTTGGCTGTGGTCGTGCTACTACTGTTTATCTAGGCTTCAGTGGATGGAGAGCTTTCATCTGCCACCGTAAAAATAAAAGTGATCTCCAGACTCAAACTGCTGGACAAACACAATAAACTCCTAAAAAGCAATCTCCTCTAGTGCCACAGGTCTGCGACAGGAGAAGTCCAGGTTGGCCATAACATGAGAGATTAGAAGCAAGATTAGACATGTTTATTTGGATCATATTATACACAGACAAGCTTTAAGAGGGAAATGGGGGCTGTATGGTACACCTGTTAGTGAAAGATGAGGGGCAGTCTGGGGTTCATACATTGCGCATACAGGCGGTTAGAGGTTTTCAATGTGCTTATTTGAGGTTTTCAATGTGCTTTCATTTGAATCTAACTTACGACAGAACAGAAAGTTTGTGGAAAACTGTATTAAGAGTCATATTTTACTCAAAGCAGCGTCCTGAAGCATCCAGATATTTCCAATTTCAAAATCAAATGCAGTCATAAATAACCATAGAGTCATAAAAAGTTGTAACTTACAGGTTAAATGAGGTTTCTCCTTTTTTTAGTTTACATTTTTGGTTCTACGGCATGGGTTTCAGCTTCAGCAACTCAACATTTTGACAACTCTTATTCAAAAGATGTAATATTTAGTTTTAAATTGTTAATTGCTATGGCAACTGTTCTGATTTTTGTATTTCTGAAACCCAAGGATATTAAAACTGTAAACTGAAACAAAGGTAAATCGTCATTCCAGATGTATCTATAATTGGAAGCATAACAAGCACTGAATTATTTCTCCCCCGACTAACTACTCATCCAACACACACACTCATCCAACCTTTTTTTCCTTCTCGCTAACGCCTAACAAACTCATAACAATCAACCCTTTAATAGTGGAGATAAAATGTAATAATGAAACAAATCTTCATAAAAATGTCACATAAGAGAATTGGTATTTATCATTCCTTGTTAAAAAAAAACCCAAACACTTCTACCTCAACCGCATCCTGTTGAGATCAAGTGGACTTTTACTAGCACCAGTCTCTGTACGATTGGAGTAAAAATGCCTTTATTGCAGCTAATACGTCTTCCGTGGCTGGTTAGCTCGTTTAAATGGGCTGGTTTGCATCTGCTCTCCGCTCTGTCCCTCAGCGCTGGAGTCATTTCGGTGAGTCTGTCTATCATGACCGACCCTGAACAAAGCGCTGGCAACCCTCCACCGTAACCCAATACAGGACATGAAACGGCGACCTTTGACCCCACATGGGCGCTACAGTGTGAGCTATCTGAGCTGTAGGATGTTAGTGCTTGCCCCGCTAAAGTACTGGTGACATTAGTCTTCACTGGTAAATGCAATTTGGTGAGGTGATGATAGGTATGTATGTTTTTAGTATAGGGGGAATATGGGGGTTGGTACATATATGTTACAGAACAGAGGAAATCCAGTCATTGTGTTTTTAATAGGAGTGACTGAATGCCTCACTACTTCACATCTGTTTTCCAGCTATGTGCAACAAGTTAAGTAGAGCGTTTATCAATTCGTTAAAGCTATCCAATTTTGTTTTTATGTCAGGGCCAATTAATCCAACCAAAGAACAATACCACATCAGTTTTTC